>NC_043003.1:15717738-15760238 GCF_006345805.1 Octopus sinensis
ACTGCAGGACGAAGGCCTCGGAATGTTCTCCCCATCAACTCTGATCTGATGTAGAAGCATCGAATTTGAGCTTGAAATCATACTGGTTTAATGAGCATACTCGGCCTTACCAGCTCAACCTAATTTAGCAGGGGGATGCAGTTTCTTGTTTCTTTATTGCCCACAAGGAGCTAAACATAGCGGGAACAAACAAGGACAGACAAAGGCATTAAGTCGATTACATCGACCCCAGTGTGTAACTGGTACTTAATTTATCGACAACAAAATAGCAACACAAATATTTTGTGCTCTAACTGGTTGTCACTAGACTGCGGCCATGCTGGGGCACCGCTGGGACACCCAGCCCTATATAATTTCTCACTATTTGTGAGCTTAACCCCATATTATTTACAAAAACTGCAACATGTCTGGGCTTAATATCCCTTGCTACAATCATGACAATTACTTTAGCATTGCTCTTCTCCGCGAGGAATGTTCATGCTTTGTTTATCCACCCCGAAAGGATGAAAGGCAAAGTCGACCGCGACGCAATTTGAACTCAGAACGTAACGGCAGACAAAATACGGCTACGCATTTCGCCCGGCGTGCTAACGTTTCTGCCAGCTCGCCGAGGGATGCAGTTACTGTATTCACATCTAGGAGTATCTAATTCGATGACATCGACCCCCATTGTTCAACTGGTACTTATTTTATCGCCTCCGAAAGGATGAAAAGCATAATTGTGCTTAACGAATTTGATTTCCATTGGTTACGACTATTTCTTTGACGATATATTTTTTGGAACGTATCAGCGGTAAAATCAAAGTTACTTGTATAGTTTAGAACCCAGAAATCTAAGTTAAGTGAGAAATAGTGAAGTAATACAAAAATCAGACCGTATATAACCTGGCTTTCTCTCGCCATCTTTTTCTCCGTCATCCTTTGTTTTTCATAACACAGACAGATATGTTTGCTTAAGTTAATGCAGGAACGTCTACATAATCACTCGATTTGATCAATATTACAGCTAAATCTCTTTTAAACAAACAATGTAATATTTTACAATGGCGATCACGTCTTGTACTTTTTTTTAAATGGTATATCCTAGAGCAATCTGTACGATGTAAACATACATTAGCCATGACTACGAAAGTCGACCAAAGAATTCGCCTGATTGATTCGTACCGTGTCTAAGTCTACTAAAAGTACTGTGACGCGTTTCAGTCAACAATAGAAACAAGAACAACAACAAAATAGCAACACTAATCTTTTGTTTTTACCTGGTTGACAATAGACTGCGGCCATGCTGGGACACCCAGCCCTATATAATTTCTCTCTATTTGTGAGCTTAACCACATATTATTTTCAAAAGCTGCCATATGTTTGGGCTTCATATCCCTTGCTACAATCATGACAATTACTTTAGCATTGCTCTTCTCCGCGAGGAATGTTCATGCTTTGTTTGTCTTCGAGTGTAGTTTCCGTTTGTGACTGGCAGTTAGACGGTACCTAGGTTTTGCTCTTCTTTCCCTGGGAAATAATATCTCAGATTTCGGCATTCCTTCTCGAAGGTATAGTAAACGACAACCCTCACCTTGTGAGACGAATGTAATCCAATTTTCTTTTGGCTCGCATTTCAGAGAGTTCTACGGGGAAGGAGAAACATTTTTTTATAAGTGCAATGTTTCTACCGATCAGTTTCCAACTCTTCAAAGCTAAACTAACTCTATGTGGGGACTAGTATTCTGACGATACTTCTGCGTGTATGTGTGTATGTACGTGTTGTCCTTGTGTGGAGGTACGTAGCTTGGTGGTTAGGACATAAGGTTTACGATTGTAAGGTCGTGAGTTCGATTTCCGGCCGCGCATTGTGTCCAATTCGCGTTGCTCCAGTTTACTCGTTAATTTCACGAGCAGGCTGTTCTGTTGATTGGATCAGCTGAAACAGTCATCGTCGTAACCGACGGAGTCCCAACTAATGTACGTACGTATATATGTGTAGATATGAAGGCGAGTGGCATAGTGGTTAGGCTATTCGGCTCACTGTCGTAAGGTTGTGAGTTCGATTCTCGGTGATGTGTTTTGCTCTAGAGCAAGAGACATTAATTCATAAATTGGCAAGACAATTTATTTCTGTTGTCAAAAATCTGTAATACCTGTATTTGAAAGGGCCATTTTTGTCAAATTCTGTGTCACGCTGAATCTCCCTGAATCCCGCGTTAAGGGTTCATGTGTCTGTGGAGTACTCAACCACTTGCACGTTAATTTCACGAGCAGGCTGTTCCATTGATAAAATGAATCGGAAGCCCCGTCGTCGTACCCGACGAGTCTTGTTGCTGTTATTATAGTTGTCGTCGTTCAAAAGGTTTTCAAAATATATGAATATCCTATTTTGCCTTACTTAAAGGGCGAAAAAATCTCCCTGTTTAAAACAGCAGATAATTTTTGAAAGGTAGGTTTGGTATTATTCTTTCGCTTTGCATTTCATGTTCGATCTTGTAGAAATCGTCTTTTGTAGCCCGAAGCCATTACGAAGGCGAACTAAAATGTCATTAAAAACTATTTTGAGGGAAACGTTAATCAAATAAACTCACGCCTTATAAAACCTACAAACAAGAATGAATCTAATTTCTGAAATAAACGAAAAACAAACAATTAGGATAGTATTAATAGAGACACAAAAGGCAAAAATCTACTGCTGCTACTGCTACTACTACAACTACTACTACTATTACCATCACCACTTCAATAACTACTACTACTACTACTACTGATAATTATTATTATGATCATAATGATGATGATGATCACGACGATGATGATGTTGATGATGATAGTGTTCGTGGTATTTTATTTATTTACCACCAGGGCTCACACGAAAGCAAAGATTTTGAACGAAGTTACAAAAATCATAGCTGCTTTATTTGTAAGCAAAATGTCAACAAAAAACAAATATGGCAACAATAAAATTTTAACAAAGAAATTTTTCCCTGAGTGTGAAAGTGACCTTTAAAAGATACCAGTGGAAACTGCACAAAAGCATGGCCCTCTCCTAGCCACCGATGAAAGCTGTCTGCCTCCACTTCTAAAATCTCATGCTCGTGCTCGCCAATTCCATCTTTCGTATCTTGTAGCTCGTGCCTTTTCTCTGACAATGCAGCCTCCGAGCTTTAAGTTTTTGGTCGAGGGTGAATTTCGCTGTAAGCAGTTGCGTTTTGAAATTTTTCCTACGTGTCTCTTCTAAGTTTCTAACTAGCTGCTTCTAAACTATCAGGTTGAGTAAAAAGTAAGAAATGTTTTGAACCTTAAAGAATTTGTACCGGATTTTTGCAGAGTTTTGAATTGGTTTTTTTTTGCAATTGTTTGATAATACAGACATAGACTTGCCCGAATGCATCAATAAATTAACATTGATATTTTTTTCACCGTTATTACAATCATCTGAAATGAAACTGCTAACGCGCAATATTCGAGCAATTTTGATTTTCGACTTCAAAAAAGGACGCAAACCAGCTGAAACTGCTCGCGATATCTAAGTGAGGAAATGACCAGTGAGTGGTCAGCTCGAAAATGGTTTAAACAATTTTGCAGTGGAGACCTTGAAGATCGTGAGCGTAGTAGACGCCCGTTTGTCATCGATGACGGTCAATTAAAGATCGTCATTGAGAAAGATCCACGTAAAACCACTCGAGAACTGGCAAAAGAACTTCAAAATTATCTAGAAGAGTCAAAACATTTTTCTAACAAAGCCATAATACTTTTCTAACGTGCTCACTTTTCTGTGACTACATTGTATAGATAGGGAGAGTCGAAAACCAACTTGGCCTCCATCTTTGTACAGTGCCCAGTTTTAGAAAACAAACTCATGATTCTGTGGCCCTTTCCTTGACCTGTCAATGAGATAATACCCCACGTGTTAGCTAACACTACATCTAAGTGTTCTTTTGTGGGCTTGAGAAAAATTGCTCCGTTTTCCGCGATAAATAAGTAGACGGCTTCATTTTCTCTTTATTGAATAAATCTTTCTGGCAGGCATGGTGTTTGCTTTTGATACAAAATCTCCGGGAAATTGACGATTGATCTAACAGTTTGTTCATGTTTATCAGTGCCTCTTACTTCAAGCAAATATAAAGATACGTACATGCATGCATGCATAGGCACACACACACACACACACACACACACACACACACACACTGACCCACACACATGCGCACAAACAAACAAAAAGGAATGCAGTGTAAATAACGCACAGAGTCAACGACTATTGAAAAATTTGCAAGACGCAACGAAAATTTTAGAAAAATAAAGAAAGAAATAAGTGGAAATTTTACCGGTGAGTGTGTTACATTATAAGGCACAAAAAGAAAATGACTCTCCCCAGACACAACAAAATATGCTTCAACACACGAACTCATATAAAGAATCTTGCAAACCAAATCCAAAAACGAAATATAAAGATACGAGCTTGCTCGAAATTTTATTTTATTTTATCAATATTCGTTTACGAATATACTATGTTATAGTTAAGAGAGTTGTTTGCTAACTTGGCTAATACTTTTACTAAGACGACTGGAATTGTCATTATATTTTGTAAAATTGTGATTGCTTGTCACTTTCTGATTTTTTTATTGTGTCATTTTTGTGGGTGATTTAGGGATTTTGCCTACCCGGGGTGTGATTCAGTGACATGTCTGTGTTGAATCTCGGTTTAACACAAGAAGCTGCTCGAATCGACGCTTTGTTTTTCGCTTCATAAGCGAGAAAACTTGAAAGAAATTTAGTGCTCACCTTTCTTGACTTAGATGCAAGCGAATTTTTTTTAAAGTATCCGACAAATATTGAAGAACATTAACATAATATAAGATAACGAAGCTGTCAAAATAGACATTTCACCACAACAAATCAGTAGCGATAAACAACAACAGCAAAAGCAACAACTTTTTAAGTAACAACGCATCCAGGGATACTATAAAAGACAAACGAACGGCAAACGGAATCTTTACGAAGACATGCAGTGTTGGTTTTACCAAGTTATATAAAAAGGATGGCAGGCGTGAAAGACGTTGTAGAAAATATGGCGACGTAGTCAAAAAATTGTAGAAAGCAAAGATATTTACAGGGTATAAATGCGGGTATCTTAAACCCGATAAAATTCCGCAGAAGCAGTCAACCTTACACATACGCAGTAAGAAATCGCTATATCGTGGGTCACCTATCGCGGTTTATTATTTAAGCTTACGTCGATTCCTCCGTGGTGTTGTTTTGCATATATAATATAATAAAATAAATATATACGAATTGTAAAAATACTTTTAAAAATACACTGCACAGTGCTTTTTCTACTTCGCGGATTTTCACCCATCGCGGGTTTTTTTTGAAACGTAACACTCGCGATAGTTGAGGCGTTTCTGTATCTATAAAACTCAGAAGAAAATTCAAACTTATACATACATACATACATATACATGGTGGCTGCCCCTCGTTATTGAGTATGGCCATTGCACGAAGCTTAATCAATGTTGTTATCATGCAATGCCTGTGCAAGAAGGTTTTTTTTTAAAGTAAGGAAAGGCTGTGCACTGAGTCAATCCCACTCACTAAGCAACAGCAGCCATAATACGAAAAGAAGAACAAGTCAACATCATCGGTAACCACTGAGCCGCAGGTTTTATATCGGAGTTATCCCAGTTACCTGAGTTACCTTCTCCTAGAAGGATGCCCTAACAAAGCCTAGGAGTCCTTCATTCCCAATGGTTTAACCGCGCGATCGGGTATTCAGTCCGATTATTTCTATGTCTCCGCGCATGATACAGTCTTAAAACATTTATCGGATGGCCGTTGACTCTCAAGAGTTCCTCCGCCCTTTGACGGGTTTTGTTTTTCATCCCGCAAGGAGTCCAATAAACACCCTCCTCACCAAGCAAGCTTGGTGGGGTTGCCGGTTTAGTCGCCGACGGCCCGACCATGCAACAGGTTGTATTGGGTTACATGTTACCAGTAGCACTCGAAAGTGACCTGACACACACACACACACACACACATATATATATATTTCAAATTTACAGAAAACAAACAATGAAGACAGCTGTAGGAGAAACAAGCAGGTGTATTAGTCTAACGCTTGGCAAAAATGGAAAAACCTTTGAAGCTTCGAGATTATATATACACACAAACATGCTGGAAGTAAATAGACACCTTTAATTTTCAAAATCTTTAATTTGATATTTATTGGTTGAAGAATAGGTTTTCTTCTAGCTGCTCGAGCAGAATACACAAGCTTATGCAGATATTTAACACGTTCTTGGACTAACTTCTAGCTGTTTTGCAATGACAGAAGCCTTCGAACGGAGTTCGTTTTCCCCAATTCTCTTCAAACAGCGAAGCTTCCTTTCCGAGGGCCCAGGTCGGCCGGGACGAGGATCTGCTGATTCTTTTCCTTGGCTTTTGAAGTACACTCTAATTCTATTAACAGTAGCAAGAGGAATTTCAAGATTTTCGACAATTTTTCGCTGGCTAAGACCAGCCTCAGATTGCCCAACAATACGACCTCTTTGAAAATCTGACAGTTCTGCTGAATTTTTTGGCATGGCTACTCTTCGCAAATGTTTAATATAATGGCACCTGGAATAAAAAAGAATAATTACATTATAAATATTCTACAACTCTGAAAACATATTAAGACGCTTAGATCAGATATTTTGAAAATTAGCGGTGTTTATTTACATCCTGAATGTCTGTATATATAATATATATATAATATATATATATATATATATATATAATATATATATATATATATATATATATAATTAAAGTCAAAATAAGGGTGAAAAAATTGGATATTAATTAATAACATCAATTTAAACACCAAGTGGCCTAGCGTATAAAAGACTGGGATTCAGTAAATATTATTAATACAAAACTATGAGAGAGAATCCACATAGTGGATTCTCTCTCATAGTTTTGTATATATATATATATATGTATGTGTGTGTGTATGTATATATATATATGCGCATATATATATGACTACGTGTGTATAGTTGTGAGGATGTGGTGTTATAGGATGATATGTAAACTCCTAAGTAATGTTTACCACACAACGTATGAGTGGAACACGCAAATGATGTGGAATTTAAGATGTTATAATACCAAGATGAGTTTGTGTGTGGGAAACAAATCTCCAGTTTCGTTATGCCCTTTGAGCTATTTGTAACTTAATGCAGGAAATTGTTCCCTGATAATCCGTTGCGGTTGAGCATCTAAATCCACTTCGGGACACCCATTTCAGGGTTCCAAAGAAGCATAATTGTGAAACGCGCCTAGGAGCTTATATACTTGTGCGTATCCTTATTTCTCATGTGTGTGGCGGGGGGACGAATAGCGTTTAGATGCGTTGATCAAGACGCACTAAAGCAATTATTATAGTGATTGTGGAGGCGCAATGGCCCAGTGGTTAGGGCAGCGGACTCGCGGTTGTAGGCGGCGAGCTGGCAGAAACGTTAGCACTCCGGGCGAAATGCTTAGCGGTATTCGTCTGCTGTTACGTTCTGAGTTCAAATTCCGCCGAGGTCGACTTTGCCTTTCATCCTTTCGGGATCGATAAATTAAGTACCAGTTACGCACTGGGGTCGATATAATCGACTTAATCCGTTTGTCCTCTCTGTGTTTATCCCCTTGTGGGTAGTAAAGAAATAGGTTGTAGGACCGCGGTTTCGATTCCCAGATCAAGCGATGTGAGTGTTTATTGAGCCAAAACACCTAAAGCTCCACGAGGCTCTGGCAAGGGGGTGGTGGCGATCCCTGCTGTACTCTTTCGCCACAACTTTCTCTCACTGCACGCCGGCTGAAATGCTTAGCGGTATTTCGTCTGCCGCTACGTTCTGAGTTCAAATTCCGCCGTGGTCGACTTAGCCTTTCATCCTTTCTGGGTCGATTAAATAAGTACCAGTTATGCACTGGGGTCGATATAATCGACTTAATTCGATTGTCTGTCCTTGTTTGTCCTCTGTGTGTTTAGCCCCTTGAGGGTAGTAAAGAATTAGGTATTTCGTCTGCAGCTACGTTCTGAGTTCAAATTCCGCCGGGGTTGACTTTGCCTTTCATCCTTTCGGGGTCGATAAACTAAGTACCAGTATTGTACTGGGGTCGATCTAATTGACTTAATCCGTCTGTCTGTCCTTGTTTGTCCCTTCTGTATTTAGCCCCTTGTGGGCAATAAAGAAATAGCAATGATTATACTGATTATCTCTGCAGTACCTGATTATCTCGTCCATGTATTCTCCAAGGATATTGAGTTTAGGATTATCGACAAGATCTTTGTTGCGAGTAGGCAGGAAAGTGCCCACGTCTTGCAGTTATTTAATCTGTACAATGCAGTAAATTCTCTTGGAATACATTACGAATAATTAGTCTATCATTTCTTTGCACTTTTAAATCAACGTCTCGACAATTAATATCTTATTTGTGCAATTTTGCTCATTCAAAAATGACTTCCATTAAGACATTAGGACTTTGTTGAACAGTTCAACCAACTCGCCGCCTTCCTCGTAATAATAATACTAATAATGGCATGGATAACGAAGATGATTTCTATATAAGTCACAAGTAGGAGTATAAAGGACATTATAAGGTCGTATTGCAAAAGCGGTGGAGTTTTACACAGAATCTATTAGGAAAAAAAAAATGGGTATGAAAATCAAGAGTAACCAAAAGAAAATAATATATTTCAATAAGCGAAAAGCCATCTAGAGCCATGTTCTCGTGTCGTACCGACTCATAAGGACCGGTCTTCCGGTTTCCATAGCGTATGTATTCTCCACTTGGACGGGACGCTGGTCCGTGGCAGGATTCCTTATTTTTGTCAGCTGAGTCGACTGGAGAACATGAAATGAAGTGTTTTGCTCAAGAATACGTGTCACTCGGGCCAGGAATCGAAACTGCAATCTTACGGTCATGAGTCCAGCACTCCTAATCTCTAAGCCACGCGCCTCCACAGATGCATAACATCCCTAATTGCCAAAGATAAATGGCCTCTCACGGCTGTCTTCTCCAGCTAACTGGCATATTCTAGCAGTAAGTCTTACCATTTAGGCAATACTCACCACTCTCAGCTAACTTCCAGAAAATTTAACTAAGGGAGGGGCAGTTTTCTTCCCTGCTATGCCTTCTCGTCGTCTAATAGGTGGATGAAGACCTGAGGCAAAAGACAAAAATGTCTGCTTCCAGTACTTTTAATCTCGTCCGTCACAAAACCTCTTTCGCTAAATTCACTCAACAGAGAAGGAAATACCTGCTCTTTCTAGGAAAATGGTGACGAGGTGCATCCTTTTGTGAATTCAGTGGATAACCAGACCCATTCTCTCCTACGTACAATAATACTTTTTCGAATTGGGCGTTTGGATGGATGGGTGGTCAGGAGTTTACTTCCGACCACATGGTTTCGGGTTCATCTCCACTGCATGGCACCTAGGGCAAGTGTTTTCTAATATAGCTCCGCGTTGAGCAATTGCTTGTGGATGAATTTGGCAAAAGGAAACTGAAAGAAACCCGCCATAGATATGAGTGTGTATGTGTGTGTATGCGTGTGTGTATGTGTGTATATGTGTGCATGCAGATGTGTGTGTGTGTGTGTGTGTGTGTATGTGTGTATGAATGTTTGTGTCACTGTGCTTGTATCTGACTCACCACTTGACAACCGTTGCTTTGTTTATGTCTCGGTAACTTTGCGATTCGATAAAAGTGACCGATAAAATAAGTATCAAACTTTAATAAAAAATAAAGCAAATACTGGGATTAATTTGTTCGACTGAATCCCTTCAAAGTGGTGCTACAACATGGCTGCTGTCCAATGATTGAAGCAAGTGAAAGGAAAGTAAGTATAGAAATGGTAACTCAACAGATTAAAAACGATAATGAAACTAAAGTTCGTTTGTCTTTACGTTCTGAGTTCAAATCTCACCGAGGTCGACTTAACCTTTCGTCCTTTCGGGGTCGATAAATTTATTACCAGTTGCGTACTGGGGGGCGATCTAATCGAATGGCTGCCTTCCCCAAAAATTCCGGACCTTCTGCCTAGAGGAGAAAAGAATAATAAACCTAAAGCTCGTCTGTCTTCACGTTCTGAGTTCAAATTCCACCGAGGTCGACTTTGCTTTTCGTCCTTCCGGGGTCGAAAAATTAATTACTAGTTGCGTACTGGAGGCGATCTAATCGACTGGCTCCCTCCTACAAAATTTCGGGCCTTGTGCCTAGGGTAGAAAAGAATAAGAATGCCACGCAATACACAAACACACTTCTCTACGTTTAAAGGAGAAGTTAAATAATATATTGTAACGATCAGATTCGAACCGGAGTGCAGTGAAATTGCAATGGCTGCTGTCAGAAACATAATTGCAAACAGAGCACGCCGTATCCACACCAACATCTTCCCTCCAACGATGCTGGGGGCATGGCTTTGAATTTTCAGTCGAATGAACCGACCCCCTGTACTTATATTTTCAGCGTCGAACTTTTTCTATCGGTTTCTTTAGCGAACCGCTAGTTACGTGGATGCAAACACATCCACACCGATATCTTCTCTCCAACGATGCTAACCACAAAAGAACTTATATTTTAAGCCTCGTACTTATTCTATCGGTTTCTTTGGCGAACCGCTAGTTACATGGACGCAAACTCATCCACACCGATATCTTCTCTCCAACGATGCTAACCACAACAGAAGAACTAATAAAAGTCTATTTTTACCCGTTATGTTTAATGCCCATTTATACCATTTAGCAGATTATATCAGTCATTTAGGCAAACCTGTGGTTATCTCTATATGCGTATATTGCGGTTTTATCTCAATATTTAATATAATTATTTCCTGACTGCATTTGTGTCTGTTACATTGTTTGTTTTCCTTTTGTATTTAATTAGTATTATGTACCGGAAATACACTTAAATAAGTAGGTTTGCTTTATGTTTCTGCTTCACTCAAGCATCCTCACACATGCTGATATACACATAGGCGTATTGACACAATGGCGTCTGCGTAAACGATAAAAAGAAAGAAAAAAAGGGATCCGCTTATGGAACAGATAAGAAATAAAGATCCTTCCCGAGCCATATAAAGCCGTTTTCCCTGTTTTTGTGGCATATGTACTCCCTCCACCCTCTGGACGGTTACCGATCAGTCGCACGATTACTCATTTCTGCCAGCTGAGTGGAGGGAAGCAACGTGAAATGAAGTGGTTTCCTCAAGGGCAGAACACATCAAACATACGCGCATACACCCACACATATACATAGAGAGAATTACATACATAACTACATACATACATACTTATGTGTATGTGTGTATATACGTATGTATGCATGTATGTATGTATGTATGTATGTATGTATGTATGTATGTATGTATCTATCTATCTATCTATCTCTTTTACCCTTTTATATATTTCAGTCATTTGACTGCGGCCATACAGGAGCACCGTCTTTAGTCGAGCAAATCGAGCCCATGACTTATTCTTTGTAAGCCTAGTACTAAGATACGGGGACGCAAACACACCACCATCGGTTGTCAAGCGATCTTGGTGGGGGGACAAACACAGACACATATACATATACACACGCATACATACATACATGCATACATACATACATACATACATACATACATATATATATATATATATATATATATATATATATATATATATATATTATATATATATATATATATATATATATATATATATACGACGGCTTCTTTCAGTTTCCGTCTACCAAATCCACTCGCAAGGTTTTGGTCAGCCCGAAGCTATAGTAGAAGACACTTGCCCAAGATGCCACGTAGTGGGAATGAACCCGGAACCATGTGGTTGGTAGGCAAGCTACTTACCACACAGCCACTCCTACGCCTTAGGCTGAAGTGAAGAGCATCGTTTTTTTGTATCCTCCTGTGTTTGTTTCTTTATTGATCTTTGAAATCGGGGCAGCTTTTCTGCCACACCCTGTATATACATCTAAATACTTGTATGCAAATATTTGTAAAGATATATATTATATATACCTATATGAATATGTTGTGAGTGTGTGCATGTGTGTACGTGTGTGTGCGCATTTGCGTGTATGTGTGTGTTTGCGTGTGTGCGCACGCGCGTGTATATAACAAATTAATATAGATGACCGTGCGCAATGTTTTACGAAGAAGGAAACTATAAACGTCCCTAAATGTGACTAAGGGTGTTAGAACACCTACATTGCTAGAAATAAGCGCTAAAAAGCTTTAATCCTGTAGTCAAAGCACATAATTTTATAATCATATACTGTCAGGACTGATAGATATATATATATATATATATATTATATATATAGATATATATATATAATATATATATATATATATTATGTATAATATATATATAGTATATATATATATATATATATTATATATATATAGATATATATATATATATAATGTATATATATATATATGTATAAATATATATATATTATATATATATATATTATATATATATATGGATATATATATATATAGTATATAATATATATATATAATATTTAATATATATATATATATATATATATATGTATATTATAAAATAATGAGGTGTGAAAAATTGAATATTAATTTGATTAATATTAATTTAAAACCACTGGTCTAGCATGTTAAAATCTGAAGGTTCAGAAAATTATATTACATGCATATAAGGGGGATGATAACTACGTGGATAACGCTTACGCTAGAAGTAGATCCGCTATATTATATATATATATATCCTCCACATTAAACTAAGAGAAGAAAATGGAGGGTTAGTGGTTAATATTTATTTACTAATAAGTTGATAAGCAGTTCTTACGCTGTTTCCATTTGTACTCATTGTTGTGAGCAAGATATCAGGGAAAAGTTAGACCTTATAAAATCATGTTTTTCCCCTAGCATTTCTAGATTTATAGGAAATATTATATTGACAAGGAAATGAAGCTTCGGTTCTAATCCAGAAACGATTCGTCTATAATTAATCCATAGGCTGGGATTTCGTTATTTTCTGCCTTTTTTGCCATATAGGGCTTACAAATTCTGTTTGTTTGTGGAGACTTTTACTAGTAGAAGAAATAGTGATCAATTTTGGCTGCTGTTTCTAATATTTTCGGTACGTGGTTTGAGCAACTTGTTGCAGTTAACCCTTAATTGTAATATATATATATATATATATATATATATATATATATATATATATATATACATATATTTATACAGTCATTCACACGAACATGCATATGTATGTGTGTGTCTACGTGAGTCTTTTATTTATTTGTTTCAGTCATTTGATTGCGGCTATACATTTTAGTCGACGAAATCGACCACAGGACTTTGTAAGCCTGGTACTTATTCTATTCGTCTGTTTGAGGAACCGATAAGTTACGGGAACGTAACCACTTCAATATCGTTTGTCAAGCGATGGTGGGTGGACAAACACAAACATAAAAACACACACATTAATATATATATATAAACAATAGGCTTCTTTCAGTTTCCGTCTAAACAAATCCACTGACAACGCTTTGGCCGACGCGAGGCTATGGTGGAAGACACTAGCCCAAGGTGCCACACACTGGGACTGAACCCGACACCATATGGAGGGAAAGCATGATTCTTACCACATTGCCATGCCTATATATATGTGAGTATGTGTGTGTATGTGTGTGGTGTGTGTGTGTGTGTGTGTGTGGTGTGTGTGTGTGTATTTGTATATACACGTATGTATATTTGCAGTTACCTACGCACATATAGGATTTATGTGGGTGTATGTAATATATATACATACACAGGCTGAAAATATTTCTCTCTCATTCCCTCCCACTTCTCTCTTCCCCCATCTCTCTCTATCTCTATATCCCAGTTTGTCACGGCTCATTCTTTCTCTCTCATTCTCTGACTCTGTCTCATATATCATAAACCTTATTCTGAGGGCGTGAAGTAATTACGTCTATTCATGCTCCAGTGATCCTGAATTTCTGATACTTAATGGGAAAGCTGTTAATTCCCATTAAATATCCTGATCAGCAGCGCCATCTTCCGTCAGATGTGTGTAACTGTTAAAGTAGTATCACCTCCAGAGGAAACCAGTTATGTTTATTGTATGCAATCGTTTCTCTGGATTGCTTAGTTCATATTTCAATAGAATCGACGCCGACGTCATTATATTATTATCAATAATCTTAACATTGTCAAATGTCTGAGGATATACCTTTTATCTTTTGCTTGTTTCAGTCATTAGACTGCGGCTATGCTGGAGCACCGTCTTGAATTTTTAGTCGAATGAATCGGCCCCCTACTCCTCACAAATGCTTACGCTTTAAATCTGGTACTTATTCCATCGGTCCGTTTGCCGAACCGCTAGATAACGGGGACACAAACATAGGTAATACCGGTTGTCAAGGGTTAGGGGTGAGTGGACAATCGCAGCCACAAGTACACACATATAATTATATATAAATTAATAAATATATATATCATTCGCCATGATAGATCGCTAGCCACTACACATTCTTTATTTTCTCTCCTTGTTTCTTTCTGTGTTCCTTTCTGTGGAAGAGCGTAGGCTCGAAACGTTAAAGACATTTTCGATTCCCGATCGTTATACTAATACATCTGTTTGTTTCCTACACCACCTGCCTTCGTTTTTGCGTTTTTTTTGTTAATTCTCCCTATATATATATATATATATATATATATATATATACATATATATCTATATATATACAGGTGTCCCAGAAGTCGCACACACATTCTGGTTTCATTTAAAATAATTGAAGCATTTTATTTTATTATATTTTTCTGCATGTTTTATTGAAGAGGGTGCTAAATTTGAGCATTTGTTACGATTAATTTCAATAAAGTGTTTTTGAATTCAATAAGTGTGTATTATATTAAAAAACCAGGATGGTGTGCGACTTCTGAGATACCCTGTGAATATATATATATATATTACTCTTTTACTCTTTCACTTGTTTCAGTCATTTGACTGCGGCCATGCTGGAGCACCGCCTTTAATCGAGCAACTCGACCCCGGGACTTATTCTTTGTAAGCCCAGTACTTATTCTATGTCTCTTTTGCCGAACCGCTAAGTGACGGGGACATAAACACACCAGCATCGGTTGTCAAGCATGCTAGGGGGACAAACACAGAACACACACACATACACATACATATATATATATATACATATATACGATGGGCTTCTTTCAGTTTTTGTCTACCAATCCACTCACAAGGCTTTGGTCGCCGCCCGATGCTATAGTAGAAGACATGTCCAAGGCCACGCAGTGGGACTGAACCCGGAACCATGTGGCTGGTAAACAAGCTACTTACAACACAAGCCACTCCAGCGCCATATCTCTTCTCTCTCTCTCTCTCTCTCTCCTTTCTCTCTATATATATATATATATATATAATATATAATATATATAATATATATATATATTATATATATATATATATACAGAAGCCGCTCAAAAGATGCATGCATACTTCAGGAAGGGAATAAAAGTCTGTATGAATATTTTTATTCAGTGTTATTACAGCTTATTCGGTATCATTGCAATTTGATAAAACATAGAAAGACGCATCTACATTTACAGAGATACTTATACAAGTTAAATATCTATAAGGATTTTTCCTTTCCTGAAGTCAGTATACATTTTCTTATACATGTATACATGTGTTTGTGTGAGTGTGTGTGTGTATCTCTCTCTCTCTCTTTCTCTCTTCTCTCTCTCTCTCTCTCTATATATATATATATATATATTATATATAGTATATATATAATATATGTATATATTATATGTATGTATATATAAGTAGATATATTAATGTACATATAATATTATATATGTACATATATATATGTACATATATATGTATGTATATATACATATGTATCTCTCACTATATATGTATGTTTATATATATATATATATATGCATATATGTATGTATGTATATATGCATGCATATATATGTATGTATATCTATATATCTCTATATTATAAATCTGAAATGCGAAAAGTTTGTTTGTTTGTTTGTTTGTTTGTCTGGTTTTGGCATCGAGAATGGGTTAAAGGCCACTAGATCCCGTCGGATTGAATCCAAAATTTACAGGGACATGTAAAATGAGGTGAGGATGCAAGTGGGCTAGGTTAGAAATCCCTATCTTAAAAGGTGTTCGTTGCTAGGGCCAAAAACTCACTTTGACAAGTCTACTCTCATTCTTTTATGTATCTGTCTTGCTCCGTCACTCACTCTCTTTCCTCCCTTCCCATCACTTTCTATATATAACGTCGTTTAACAGTGTCTAACTCCCCTTCACTTTCTCTTTATAACGTCGTCAAACAGCGTTCTATATCTCCCCCTCACCGCCTTCGACAGCGCTTTCACACCCTCTCTCTCTCTCTCTACGTCTGTCTGCATTCATAGACAGAATTATCATCGCCACAACCACCACACAATCATGAGAACAAATATTATGAATCAGATATTTATTGGGTTAATTTATATATATGTCTGTGTGTGTGTGTGTGTGTTCTATATATTTTTTTTTGATTTTTTGATTTTTCCAGTTTCAGCTTATGAGCTGTGGCCATGCTGGGGCACCGCCATTTGGTGTTGCTACCTGGTTTCACTTCATGAAGGCTTTCTAGCAACTGCTATTTGGTGCATGAGAGAGTTCGATGCAGCTGCCCTCATCTGCCCCTCCTGCCGTGAAGCCGGCCGACCCGGGACACCCGACAGGAAGAGATCCAGCCTCATTTTAAAGACATCTGTATCCACCCCATGCAGGTCTCTCAGGCCCCCCGGGAGGACACTGAAGAGCCGTGGGCCTCGGAAGCCCAGGCCACCACAGAATCTTGTCCTACATCTTGATGGCAAGTTTGGAGTCCTAGGCACCACGCAGTGGCGCCCAGTTCTGGCATCCGCGCAACTCTCGATGCCAAAGTTCAGGACACTTCCCTCCAGGATCTTCCAGATGTATATTATGGCATATCTTTCCCGCCTACGCTCCAGGGAATATAATTTTAATTTCCTGAGTCTTTCCCAGTAGCTTACATTCCGCATAGAGGCCATCCTCTCCGTGCAGCTACGTTGGACCGCCTCGAGCTCCGCGATCAACTTGACACTGGATGGTGACCATAACTGAGAGCAGTAGTCAAAGTGGCTTAGGACAAGTGTCCTCCAGAGGACCATCATGGTTTCTTGTTCTCTTGTTCTAAAGGTTCTGAGGATCCATCCGGCCAGTCGTCTACATTTCATTGCCATATATATATAAATATGTATATTAAACTTTTTAATACGTTTTGATAGTTATATTTATATTTAAAAAAATTATAAATATAAATTAATAATTTTAATTTTAAATTTAAATAATTTAAATTTTTAAATTTTATATTTTATATATTTTGTAGATATATTTTTATTGTTTTTTTATGTTTTTCACTCTTGATTTGCCTAATAGTGTTTTATCTCTATTTTATATATATATTATATATATATATATATATATATATATAATTTGTATACATTTGCATATATAATGCGTACACACACACAAATATATATGTATACAATGCGTATATATATATATATATATATATATATATATATATAATGTGTTCATTATGTGGTCGCTTGTGCTGAAAATATGCACACATATGTTAAAAGTGCTGGCGAGTTTGCATGGCAACTATTTTTTTCCTCAAATGAAAGGCGTGACCTCTAGGACAAAATTCCTTATCTTATAAAATGTGACCCGAGTAGACCCGAATGAAATCGGGTTATATTAACCAAAATGTGAAAAGAGGTCTAAATGGGGCTTGAAGGGGATTAAAATTTACAGGAGCAGGTGTTTAGGAATTCTCTGTTACATGAAGCTAAAAAATTTGCGCCAGCCTTTAAATCGTCAACGTGTTGCCGTCCATGATGAAGAAGATTTGAATGCTTGCCATGGTGAGTCTACTGTCGTGAGAAAGAATCACTTCAAAACGTGGTGTTAGGATTTTCTTTTACAAGTTCAAAATTTACGCCAGCCGTTAAACTGCCACTACGTTGCTGTCCGTCGTTAACAAATGCCAGCCATGGAGACTCTACTATCCTCAGATTCTATCCCTTCAAACTTTGGTTTCCAATATTTTTTTTATTCTTATTCAGCTCGCAAGTTCGTCTGTCCCTTTTAAATGTTAGTGTTTTGCCTTCTGCCTTGAAGCAGACCTTTCCGTTGTCACTGCCTGATATTTATGATTGATCTTTCAAAATATTTTACTTTCTCAACTTACTCAAGATCTTTTGTTGTTTGTAAATGGGAGAGAGATAGATAGAGAAACATAGAGAGTAAGAGAAAGCGAGGGAGAGTCCGAGAGAAAGGAAGAGTAAGAGAGTGGGAAAGTGAGAGAGAAAGGAGAGAGAAACAAAGAGGGAGAATGTGGTGATAAAAACAGAAAGTAAGAACCACACTCTTACCCCCGCGTTGCGGGGGTAAGCTAGTGTATATGTATATTATATGTATTTATGTATAATATGTATATATAATATATATATATATATATATTATATATAGATATATGTATATATATATATATATATATATATATCTATATATATATATATATATAGATGTATATTATATATATATATATTATATATATATATATCTATATATATATATATATATATATAAAGGGTAAGCAACAGGTTGCTTAGCCACAACCGAAAATTTAGAAATAGCAGTCAAAGACCGCTTATTTCTATTTTCTACAAATGTAACTCCACATATAACATATATATGTAACTCACATATGTAAAAAGAAGGAAAAATAACGAAAACAAAGTCTTCGGTCAGTTACGGAATCGTTTCTGGGTTAGAATTATAAATAATTTCATTCCCGTCTTCCTAATGGAATGTTACGCTGAGGACGAGAATGAAATTTAAATGTTAAACTTCTTGAAAGTTTTACATATATTTACAGTTCCAGTGATGGATTGGACCTGTAGTCTTCGAATCGGCTTTCGCTTTCTACTTTTGAGAAGCCTAGTATGTATGTATGTATGTATGTATGTATGTATGTATGTATGTGCGTATGCATGCAGGCATGTATGTATGTATGCATGTATGTATGAACAATCAGTGAGAAATTGTCAAAAACGACATGTAATATAATGCAATAAGTGATCGGGCCATACCCAATCGCAATAATTCGACTTTACGTGGAGGGATGCAGTATGCGTTGAGTTAAGAGCGTTGACAAGAGGTAATGTAAAGGTCGGCTTAATGCAGGCATAATACATGCTTGTTCACAGCTTATATATATATACATATATATATAATATATGTGTATATATATATATATTATTATATATATATATATATATAATATATATATATATATATATGTACACATGCATGATTCTTTGGTTTGGCTCAGTTACATTATTGATAATCTAAAACAATATAAACCAAAGTTTGGCATCTCATCGGCTGAATTCAATGAATATACATTCAATATATCTAAGCGGCGATTCATTGAAATAAGGAGAAGAACGTTATTTATTATTCGTTGAAAAATTAAATACATTTCCTTCACATTATCATAACACACAACAACACACAAGGACTAAATACATCCATTAAACAGCAACCGCTTCGCTAACAAATGTCTTATTAATTTCTTTAAAGAATATTGATTATTGAGTTTGCTATAAAATGTTGGTTCAGCATTAAAACAGGACATTTATCTTGCTGTAGTATTACTAAAAGAATGATGCTGATGTTTGGGTATAATATTATAAGCTTCTAAGATAGCAATTACGTAGCAACGTTCTTAACTGGAAACCGAGTGCATGGACCGTTTTCATTTGTCAAACGTTGATATTGTCATCGGAGAAGTTTGACTAAAAGAATTCTTCAGAAGGAGGGGAGATGCTCAGTTTTACTAACATTTTCCTTTTGTCTTTCATTCTTTCTTTCTTTCTTTCTTCTTTATGTGCAGTTCTTTCTATAAATATTTATTTCTTTATCTCGGATACATAAGATTGATTAATAAAGAATTTGCATATCTACTGATTACTACTTTATATCGTGCTAGTGGACGGATGGTTAGTTCTTCGGACAAAATACCTCACCGTGTATATTTGTGGCTCTCTAAGTTGCGCGTTCGAACTCCACGGAAGTTAATTTTGTCTTTTATTCTTCCATGGTCTATAAAATAAAGTACCACTCAATTACTACGACCAGCTTAATCCATTAACGCATCCTTAATACTCACCCTACGAAACCCTTTGTGCATCATATTTTGCTTGGCGCAGACGGTCTATGCATTATGCATTTTGTAAATTTTTCACCAAATTTATTTTCTAGTTCACTATCTACACTACTAGACTGGTTTATAGCTTGGGTATCACCGGTGACTCCCGCGGTACAGAACGAATAGTATATTCATTGTACCGTTGGAGTAATCGGTGATATACATGTTTAAAAGTTTTTAAATGTCCATTTTACCTCCATTTATATTTTATTCCCCCCACCATTTACTTATGATTTTCCCCCGCATGTATATATGTTTTTTATAAACATAAACCTGTTCTCAAATATATTACGCACCCTGTATGCATATATGTATATATATCTCCCTCACTCCTCCTATCTAGCTCACGTGGTTCCCACGGGACCATCGGCCACCTTTCTTTCTTCTCACTTGTGTTTCTTTCTCTCCGTTGTAGCTGGAACAAGGAAGACATGTTTTTGTCTGTCTCCTGTCCCTGCTTCATTTTCGCCTTCGCCACCACAACCTCGTTTAGTCTTAGCAGCCCTTCCTGTTTGTTTTCACTGTCCTGTTTGTGTTACTATTTTGAGCCTCCTCAAAATTCCAATTTTATTTAATTTGCTTTGCGGGAGCAACTGTTTTATCGAAAGCGTATATTGTTGTTAAATGCTTGAAATACGAGAGTAGATAAACAGCCAACAACGACGAAGGAGTGTTCTTAATGTTGTTTGTCGTATTTTCCATTTATGTCTCTCGTTCTTCGAAAACATAGTTCATATTCCATTTACTCGTACTTCGTACTTTTTTGTTGTACACGTTTCATGATATCCTGTGCCCACATATGCATATATATAAACGTATAAAACTATGTACATTTGCGTATGTATATATGCATATATATATATATATGTGTAATATATATATATATATTATTTATATTTATTAGTATGCATATATGCATACATACACACACACACACACACACACACACACACACACACACATATATATATATATATATATATATATATATATATATTATATAATGATTCTTGAGAGAGTCGGGTACTTCAGTGCTATTGCACCAAATAGGGTTAAGTTAACCTGTAAGGAACTGATATTTATTCCTCATCTGTCATTATTTATTTGCTTACACACACATGCACACGCACACACACGCACACACACATATAATATATATATATACACATACACTCACATATATATATATATGCATACATGCACAGAACCCTCCCCACACACACACTTATGTATACATTCACATACATGTACATATATACATATATATATATATTTATACATACATACCTGTACATGTACACAGATATACATATGCATCTATCTATCTATCTATCTATCTATCTATCTATCTATCTATATATAATATATATATTTTATTTATATATATATACTAGCTGAAGGTGACCCCTCTATACGCGCGGAGAGTGTGGGTGTTACTT
The DNA here is from genome assembly GCF_006345805.1 of Octopus sinensis. Lineage (NCBI taxonomy): Eukaryota > Metazoa > Mollusca > Cephalopoda > Octopoda > Octopodidae > Octopus > Octopus sinensis. Next base: position 15,739,524 of record NC_043003.1, read on the forward strand.
TCTGTTGCTTTCCTTTCAGCACGTAAAAAGCACCATCCGAACGTGGCCGATTGCAGCACCGCCCTTGACTTGCTTCTGTGCTGGTGGGCACGTAAAAAGCAACCAACCGATCGTTGCCACTGCGAGCCCCCCTGGCACCAGTGCCGGCGGCACGAAAAAAGCACTCACTACACTCACAGTGTGGTTGGCGTTAGGAAGGTCATCCCCTGTAGAAACACTGCCAGATCAGACTGGAGCCTGTGCAGCCTCCTGGCTTCCGAGACCCGGTCACACTGCCCCAACCCGTATTTGTTTCTCTCCGTATTTGGTTTCTCTCTCCTTCTCTTTCTCTCCTTCCCACTCTCTTACTTTTCTTTCTCTCGGACTCTCCCTCGCTTTCTCTCTACTCTCTATCTTTCTCTATCTATCTCCCATTTATAAACAACAGAAGATCTTGAGTAAGTTGAGAAATAAAATATTTAGAAAGATCAATCAGAAATATGAGGCAGTGGCAATGGAAAGGTCTGCTTCAAGGCAGACAGCAAAACGCTAACATTCAAAAGGGACAGACGAACTTGCGAGCTGAATAAAAAATAATAAATATTGGAAACCAAAGTTTGAAGGGATAGAATCTGAGGAAGTAGAGTCACCATGGCTGGCATTTGTTAACGACGGACAGGCAACGTAGTGACAGTTTAACGGCTGGCGTAAATTTTGAACTTGATGTAAAGGAAAATTCGTAAACACCAATTTTTGAAGTGATTCTTTCTCACGACAGTAGACTCACCATGGCAAGCATTCAAACTTCTTTATCATGGACGGCAACAACATTGACGATTAAAAGGCTGGCGCATTTTTTTAGCTTGATGCAACAGAGAATTCCTAAACACCACCCCGCTCTTTGAAATTTTAATCCCCTTCCAGCCCCATTTAGACCCCTTTTCCCATTTTGGTTAATATAACCCGATTTCATTCGGGTGTACTGGGGCCCACATTTTATAAGATGAGGAATTTTGTCCTAGAGGTGACGCCTTTCATTTGAGGAACAAAATAGTTGTGATGCAAACTTGTCAGCACCTTTACATAGGTGTGCATATTTTCAGGTGAATCGACCGACTACGTAATGCACACATATATATTGTGTATATATTATATGTGTGTGTGTGTGTGTGTGTATGTGTGCACGCATTATATATACAAATGTATACAAATGAGATATATATCTGTATAAATTAAATTAGAGATAAAACCACTAATAGGCAAATCAAACAGTGAAAACCAAAAACAAACACATAAAAAAAGAAAATATAACATAGAAATATATCTATATATATAAAACTGTAGTTGTGTGAGTGTCTGTCCCCTTCGATTTAGATTCCTAACTACTCCCACATTTTGCGGTGCAGTTTAACCAATTCGGGTATCTTATAGTCGTGATTCATATCGAGCCCGTCTGGGTATTAGCGCGCGTCTACTACGATGAGTCTACGATTTTAAAATAATTTAACATCATTTTTTATTCCATTTAATGCATTTTTTTTGTGTGTCGATGGCGGCGGAGTTGGCGTCCGCGCTCACGCCTGCACCTGTGTTGCCTCTCCCCCTTCTTCCCTCCCTCGGTGAAGCTGTGGGGAAGGGAGTGTAAGGAAATCAACGTCGTAATGCGTTGTGAGGAGACCAGCGTTCGTTTTTTAGAACAAAGACTTCATGGCTTGAAGTCGCCAAAACAGAAATCGCTAAAAAGCTGAACAGATCCACAAAAGCGGCAAAAACCGCCACCAGGGCAGGTTTCCTGTGCAAACAATTTGCACAACCGAATGTTTTAGTTGTTGCACAAATCTTTATATATAAAAGTAAGGTTGTGTGTCTGTCTCCTACGATTTAGATTCCTACTACTCCATAACATTTTGCGGTGCAGTGTAACCAAAACCGGGTATCTTATAGTCGTGATTCATATCGAGCCCTTCGGGTATTAGCGCGCGTCTACGATGAGTCTACGATTTAAAAAAAAAATTTACCATCATTTTTTTATTCCCTTTTATTTATGCATTTTTCGCTATTATATAAGGGAAGTAACTCTCTAAAAATGTCTACGATGAGTCAACGATAAAAAAAATTACCATCATTTTTTTATTCCATTTTAATTGCATTTTTCGCTATTATATAAGGGAAGTAAACTCTGTAAAAATGTCTACGATGAGTCAACGTTTAAAAAAGAAATTACTATCATTTTTTATATTCCATCTTTAATGCATTTTTTGCTATTTTTTTTGCTATAACTCACTAAAAATGCTTATATAGTTATTTCCCTTACAAACCCGAGAACGCCGGCGATACTGCTAGTAAAATATAAAATTGAAAACTTGAAAATTATTTAATTGAAAAAAATTATGAATTATATTTATAATTTGTTTAAAAATATATATAACTATGAAAAAGTATGAAAAAGTTTAATATACATAAATACAGATATATACACTTTGTATATATACATTATATATACATATTTATATATAGAACACACACACACACATACATTATATATACATATTTATATATAGAACACACACACACACACATACATTATATATACATATTTATATATAGAACACACACACACACATACATTATATATACATATTTATATATAGAACACACACACACATACATTATATATACATATTTATATATAGAACACACACAACATACATTATATAATATACATATATATAATAGAAACACACACACACACACATATAAATGAACGCAAGAATATCTGATTCATAATATTTGTTCTCATGCTCGTGTGTTGATTGTTGGTGACAGACATATACTTCAAAGAACGCCGCCGAAGTGATGGAAGGTAGGAAACAGAGTCAGTGAAAAGAAAGGAAATAGCGATAGTGACAGATACTTTAAATAACCGTAGTGGCATTCTGAAAGTTATAAATGAAGAGGAGTGACAGAGTACCGGAGTAAATAGGGTGAGGTAGGAAGATGGCCCCTAGCAACCACACCTTTTAAGATAGGGATTTCTAAGGTAGCCCACGCGCATCGTCACCCCGTCATTCTTCTACATTTCCCTGTAAATTTTGGAGCGAATCGGACGGGATGTAGTGGCATTGAAAGCGAACCAAGCGGTAAAAACGCATTTCAGTTTTATATATATATATATATATATATATATATATTATATATATATATATATATTATATATATATATATGTGTGTGTGTGTGTATTATGTATGTATGTACGTATGTGTGTATGTACGTATGTGTTTATAACCAAGTTCAACCGGGCAACACTACATTATGCAGGGGTATGTTTTGTAAGCGCTCCAGAAGCGAGGTTTCGAGAAATTAACATTTACATGTCAACAGGCGTGTTGGATTGAGACCTAAGATAGCTTTGATGTTGTATAAGTAACCTGTGACAAGATCATTCAAATCAGACTGGAGGCTAATTGTAGTTTTTGTTACTGAGTATCATAATATTGAGGAGGCGCAATGGCCCAGTGGTTAGGGCAGCGGACTCGCGGTCATAGGATCGCGGTTTCGATTCCCAGACCGGGCGTTGTGAGTGTTTATTGAGCGAAAACACCTGAAGCTCCACGAGGCTCCGGCAGGGGATGGTGGTGATCCCTGCTGTACTCTTTCACACCACAACCTTCTCTCACCTTTACTTCCTGTTTCTGTTGTACCTGTATTTCAAAGGGCCGGCCTTGTCACTCTCTGTGTCACGCTGAATATCCCCGAGAACTACGTTAAGGGTACACGTGTCTGTGGAGTGCTCAGCCACTTACACGTTAATTTCACGAGCAGGCTGTTCCGTTGATTCGGATCAACCGGAACCCTCGTCGTCGTAACCGAAGGAGTGCTTCCATCCATCATAATATTGATGTTTCTTTTTATTTAGTTATAAAATTATGCTCGCGTTGCTCCATCGCCTATGAAATTTTATTTTGACTTGGTGCACTCTGAGAAGACGTCTACAAGTTACCTACAAAATATCTCCCCTCCTTCTTTAAGGACGTCAGTTAACTCTTTAAGTTTCATATCTTTCTCTGTACTTCCGAGTTCGTCACTTCGTTTTAATCCACTCATAGATGCAAGACCTGAAAGGATTAGTAAATTATATTGACCCGTAGTACTCAACTGGTACTTATTTTTATTGACCCCGAAAATAGGGAAGTTAAAATCGGAATTAGAAGTCAGAACGTAAGAAGCCAGAAGAAATGGCGCTAAACATTTTTTTAGATGCGCTAACGATTTTATTTGTTTACTGCCCACAAGGGGCTACACACAGAGGGGACAAACAAGGACAGACAAACGGATTAAGTCGATTATATCGACCCAAGTGCGTAACTGGAATTTATTTAATCGACCCCGAAAGGATGAAAGGCAAAGTCGACCTCGGCGGAATTTGAAATCAGAACTTAGCGACAGACGAAATACTGCTAGTGTAGTTGATTTTATATCAGTGCTTGACTGGTACTTTTTTTCATCGACTAGTTCTTCATTGACTGGTACTTTATTTCAACGGTGAAATACAAAGATGACCTCGATGATATTGACCATAAAGCTATCCCTAACCATACCCTTTAACATTTAAACCGGCTATATCTGGCCCAAATACGCAATCTGTTTCATGCTCGAGCCAGCCAGATCCAGCCTATCACACCTACCCTTTAATTTCATTCTAAAATTATATAATCACAACATCCAAATTTCAAAGCTAAGAGACAATTCTTGATTACTTTAAAACAACGTAAATGAAGAATTACATTTGACAGAATAATCTGAATATTAAAGAGTTCAGTTGGGAACGGAAAGAGCCGGAAAATATGCTGCTAAGCTGTGTGGCTGTGCAGTAAGAAGCTCGCTTCCCAGCCACATAGTTCTAAGTTCAATCCTACTGCGTCGCACCTTAGCCTAGTGTCTTCTACTATTGTCTCGGGTGTAACTTAAGGCAGATGAAAATATATAAAAATCCAGAATTAATCGTAGACTGATTTCGTCTATTACCGATAATTGCTTACGTAATTTTTTCGTCCGTAGACTCTTCAGTACGGTCGTTCCAATTCAGTATAATTTGTGGAACTAAACACTAGTTGTCCTAACAAAACTAAACATGTGCATAGTTCTACCGATAACATTAGTAGAACTGTAATGTAATCGGTAGAACTATGCGTACATCTAGTTTTATAACGACAACTAGTGCTTAGTTCTACAAATTATATTGAATTGGAACGATCATACTGAAGAGTCTACGGACGAAAAAATTATGTAAGTAATTATCGGTAATAGACGAAACCAGTCTACGATTAATTCTGGATTTTTATATATTTTCATCTGTCTTACCCGCTTTATGCTCTGGTATTTGCTGAATTTCTCAAGAGAACATTATTTTCTTTGTAGTTTGATCTAAGGTAATCTTCTTCTAGCATATTGGATATCCACCTAGTGGTTATCGCTAAGTATATGCATGTATTGCAATTTTTTCTGATTTTTCAGATTTTTCTATATGCTAGGCTACTGGTTTTAAATTGATATTAATTTAATTACTATTCAATTTATCACCCTCGTTATTTAAATTTATATATATATATATATATATATGTATGTATGTACACATGTATATATCAACGTATGTGTGTCTTTGTGTCTATTTTGTCCCAGCACCACCGTTTGACAACCGGTGTTGGTGTGTTTGCCTCCCCGTAACTTAGCGGTTCGGCAACCGAATAAGAGCCAGCCTTATTCCTGCATTCACCTAAGCCAGTTCAAGGTGCTTCTCCAGCATGGCCGCCGTAGGATGACTGAGACAGGTAAAAGAAAGTAAAGATAATATTTCTGTTTCATATTTGTCCAAAAGATTTTAAATCTGCATTACGGCTGACTTTCTCTGAAAGTGGAGCTATTTCGGTATTAATCTGAAGTTTTACTCCCACCAATGGTCACATTTCTTCGAATGTTAAACGGTAAGAGAACTGTTACATCTTTCACTGCACTTTCCTTATTCATCATTAAGTAATCTATTTGCAATCTTATTTGGCATCTTCCACGTCTACTTTATATTCAAATTTCACAAATCATAGAATCTCTGCTTTCTATGAATTCAAGCAACCTTTTACCCCTTATAATTTCTCTTCCACAGAGCAAAATTCTTTATTAAACCACATATTTTAAATATAAGCTTTGGTCCCGCTTTAGCATTAAGGTCACCCGTTGCATTTTCTAATTTTCTAATCTATCTATCTATCTATCTATCTATTTCTATTATCTATCTATCTATCTATCTATCTATCTATCTGTCTGTCTGTCTGCCTGTCTGTCTATCACTCTGTCTGTCTATCTATCTATCTATCTATCTATCTATCTCAGAAAGATTTGTCTTCTGAGATATATATATATTATATATAATATATATATATATATAATAAATATTAGGGAATAAATCCAAATTTACAGGGAAAAAATCAGATTTAGGATTAAATCCAATTTATAGTAAAATATTATAAAATATTATTAGAGACAAAACCACTATTTTGCAAAACAACAAAGGAAAGACTTAATCAATACATAAAATTTTAATAAATAGTCAAAAAAAAACCGCCACTACAATCGTTCTTGTCTTGATCGACAATCTTCAGGTGGACTTCCAATAATTCAGTTACAAATTGTAACTGAATTATTGGAAGTCCACCTTGTTTGTTTTGCAAAATAGTGGTTTTGTCTCTAATAATATTTTATATATATATATATATATATATGGTATGTTGATTTTTATATATCTTGAATTATGCTTGCACTGAAGATTAAAAAGTGTGTTTGTGCACTAATTATGAATTCATATGATTTGCAGCTAATTTCTGCTTTTTAAAATGCTCGCATCGAGAGTTGCATTCCCACGTATTCGATACAATGTGTTTATTTATTTTGGTAGTTTTAACTTTAAGAGTCTCGCCTAGCATGTGGCATTTATGTATAGTAATGCCCTCAATATAAATAAATAAACATATTTAAGAGAAACAAATTGGTGGAATTTCCCTTATGAGATTTTTCACGCAAACTACTTCATAAATTCTTTTAAAGATTTTTCAATTTTTCCTATTTTCAATATATATATATATATATATATATATATATATATATATATATATATATATATATATATATTACATATACTATAGTGGGGTAGGCGAGTATGGGGTTACCCAGGATTTATCGCTCAAAAGATTTTAGCCTACACCACTATAATATTAACTGATTTTCATCTTAAAGTGTGCTTCTCCTCCAGATTTATGTTTTCTACAAACGTTATATATATATCATATATATATAAACGGCAGTTTGTCTGTGCGTTTTCTGGTGTCTGTTTTCTCGTACCCTCACTTGACCACGGCTTTCAACCGATTCTGATGAAACTGACACACACATAGCCCCAATGTCATAATTCAAAACTAACGCAGCGAAATTTTGAAAAGTTCCCCCAGTTCTGAAAAAAATCGATAAATTCGACATGGGGTCGAGAATCAGAAAACCCAAACCACAGACCGTCTAGGGGACGCAACTCCACCTTTTTTACTTTCAAAAAAAATTTACCATCATTTTTTTTCATTTTTGCTATTTTTTGGCTAAACTCTCTAAAAATGCTTTATAGTTATTTCCCTTACAAACCTGAGCAACGCCGGGCGATACTGCTAGTATATTTATAAACGGCGGTGCATCAGCATGTCCGCAGCTCTGAGCTGAAACTAGAAAAAATATATATATAGATACTAGCATTAAAGACCCGTCGTTGCCGGGTCTCTACTGCTAGTGTCATGTATATATGTGTATATATATATATGTGTACATATTACATGTACATCTATATATATAACATCTACACATAAATACAAAATACAAAGTTATATCTTGATATCGCTAGTGATAACATACTCAAATATATAACAGACTGGAATTGTTAGCCTGTCACTTGTAATTCGATCAATTTGTATCTGGTCCTCCCTCTTATATAGAAGTGTGGCTACAATCCAGCCTACCTCTACTTGGGGGGGGGGCATATTTAATTTTTTCCAGACGTCCTACGTCCCAGATATAAAGGTAAGAGTGAAATATTCCGACTTTGCAATGTTCGAGTCGAGCACTCCCTTGCACGCTCTCTTGACCCGAACCTTGCTTCTATTGTGCGGAATTATCGCCTCTGATTAGATACCTTTCATAGTCGCACCAAGACACTTTTCGAAGGTGCTTTCCTCCATGTGTTCAAATCTTTTTCTCTACATTGTATACTTTATAGACAATAGTCTTTTCTTTAATTTAATTTTTATTATCCATCTACTATTCCATTTCTGCACGCTAATTTTATTTTTAATTTATCCCATTCATGTGAAACCACTTATTCAAGTTCAAATCATTGATGGCAAATTTTATACCAATTGCTATTTTTACTTTTGTTATGTTACTTTATACTTTAGTTTGATTTTAATTATTACTTACTACATATAATTCATTGTTATGATTATTTTTACTGTATCTGACATAAATTAGAGAAACGTTTTGTTTCACTTTTAACACGTAATACTGAAATAGTGGAGAAGATATGATATTGCTATGGGCTCGCTCTAGGCAAGAAGTTGAACATTTCTTTGCCCATGAAACTACATGGACCCTAAGTAAGGCATGTGTAAAATTTGAATGAAATTGGTTGTGTAGTTCTCAAGTTTTAGGAAATCGTAGTGGAGAAGATATGATACTGCTGTGGGCTCGCCCTAGGCAAAAAAGTTAACATTTTTTTTTGCCGATGACACTCCCCGGACCTCAAGTAAGGCATGTGTAAAATTTGAATGAAATTGGTCGTGTAGTTCTCAAGTTTTAGGGAAACACACAGACAGACAGACACACATTCTCAGTTTTATATATATAAAGATATATATATATACAGTAAGGAGTACCCAGAAGAAGCCGGAATTTTGCAATATTATTTCATTCATTTACTTTTAAATGTTTACACTTTTATCGTGTTCAAAATATTCTCCATTTGAAGCAATGTATCGGTGCATTTCCACTTGTCGCATCAGTACTGGAATTCTTGCAAAGTGATATATTTTAACGCCTCAGTCGTTTTTTTCTTCACCTCTTCCACATCTGCAAATTCCGTAGTACCAGCCTTCTTTACCAGTGATGGTCTTCGTAAAAAGGTCCGGATAATATTCGAAATGTTCTTTCAGTTCACGACACGCATTCAATCGTGGCTTCTTTTGATCTTCCATGAGCAAGTGATGCACAAATTCATTGCAACTCTTTTCATTCGCAATTCCACGCTCACAATTCGATGGTAGGAACTCCAGTACACATCAGTCGTATCAACAATCTCGTCAGTTGTTCGGTGACGGTCCTCCAAGACCGATCGTTGAATTTTATGTTTTCATTCGTTCAGGAGGTCAACGTTTATCCTAAATGATGTTGGTTTTCAATATATATATATAATATATATATATATTATATATATATATATATATATATATATTATATAATATGTATATATATATATATATGTATATATATATATATATATGTATATATATATATATATATTATATGTATATATATAATGTATATATATATATATATATGTATGTATGTATGTATGTATGATGTATGTATGTAGGTGTATGTAGTAGTATGTATGTACGTATGTATGTATGTATACATGTATATATATATCATATACATATGTGTGTGTATGTATGTATGTAATATATATATATATGTGTGTGTGTGTGTGTGTAATATATATATAATGCAGTTTAAATACAACACACGCACACGCATATGCATACTTCTCTCATATAGTCGACTTCGTCTGAAAACTAAGTACTGACGCATTTTATACCACTTTCGATAATTTTCAATCACATTCTCCAATCAAGAGTATGTATTAATATAATTGACAATATTTAATACTAAATCTCGATTTCTGGGGAAAAATACTTTTAGTTCCATTCGTATAAATAGACGCGCGCTCTTTATACGTTACAAGGTTTTACCTCTCTTTTCATTTATTTTCAAGGTCCCTCAATCTATATGTTGAACTGTGTTTCCTATTTATGGAAATTATCATCTCCATGTGGTGATAATGTATTGTACGTCAATATGGTTAATATTGTGAAATTCGCGATGGCGACCGCTCGAAACATGGGAATAGACTTGCTATGTCATAAACACGAATCGCTCCCATAGGTGTTTACTGGAAGCTGTTGAAATCTAAAGACAGTCGTCTTGGATGTGCAACCATATTAGTTGGACTGGATGCCAATAATTAACATGCAAGCCAGCAATTACAGGTTAGCACATTCTTATCAAAACGGATACGTCCAGATATCTATATGTATATATATATGTGTATGTATATATATGTATATTATACATAGGGCGTATGGAGGGCTGTGTGGTAAGTAGCTTCTTACTTACCAACCACAGTTCAGGGTTCAGTCCCACTGCGTGGCACCTTGGTCAAGTGTCTTCTACTATAGCCTCAGGCCGACCCAAAAGCCTTGTGAGTGGATTTGGTAGACGGAAACTGAAAGAAGCCTGTCGTATATATCTGTATATATATGTATGTGTGTGTGTGTATGTTTGTGTCTCTGTGTTTTCCCCCAACATCGATTGACAACCGATGCTGGTGTGTTTACGTCCCCGTAACTTAGCGGTTCGGCAAAAGAGACCGACAGAATAAGTACTAGGCTTACAAAGAATAAGTCAAATGACTGAACAAGTAAAAGAGTAAAAGTGTAAAAGAGTATATATATATATATATATATATATATATATATATTCGAACATATAAAGGATGGCCATAATAGGACATCCGACTCACTAGAAAGAGCAGACAAACTCCAAACCACTAATAGTTGTAATTCTGAAATGGAAAGAGAAATAAAAAAAAACGTTTACCCTCTCCTTTCTGGACTATGCAGTTTCGGCAAACTTTTGTTTTGTAAAAAATAATTATCTACCACTGGCGTTGCCTCGTCAGCAGAAAAGCCAAGGACTAGCATATATTCACGAGACGATGATAAACATGCCTCGAGGCTATATGCTATAAATTTTCAAAATCCAATTAATTAATTAAAAATTTATAAATATATATATATATAATTATAATTTAGGGTATCTAAGAGATACCACAACGCTTCAAATAGCGTGACTCTAAAACCACATTATAAGTTCATACAGCACGAGGGGAGAAGACAAAAAGACAAAATAAACTAGCAAACTGCTAGTTGAACTTTTAATGTGGTTTTAGAGTCAAGTTTTGGCTGCTATTTCAAGCGTGGTGATATCTCTTAGATACCCTAAATTATAATTTTAATAATAATAATTACCTTTGAAGGTTTTTATTAATCCATGCTGGCCACTTGATAAGTTCGATATTTAAATAACGATTTTATCCAGTAAGAAAATACAGAAAAATACATTTTAAGTATTAAAGATCAAATTATCAATAAAAACCGTAACTACCCATCCAACGAAACAAAGATAAAATGGGATAGGCATTGAGCAGCAGATGAGGGACTTGGTTGCAAAGTCGACATGGCCGCGGAGAAGAGCCAGTGACACTCGTTGCAGTATCCATACTACCTTGCAGCGTTCATTTTGCAGCGATTTTTCGGAATAACAAATTTTAAAAAATAAATAGAACCGTTGCATTGCATGCCTTGCGAAAAAAAAAAAAAAAAAAACAAGCTAGCTTCCCTTATCTCTTTCTGACCACCAAACAAAATGTTTTTCCCTTGTTTTAATGTTAAAATTAGCAATGTAAGGGACATTCAGCTATCGAATAACTGCCGTGGAATTAATGATGGTAAAAGAAACACTACTTAAGATTCATGCATAAATTATAAGAAATATTACAACAATAATATTAACGAAGGTAGACAACAAAATTATACGTAAAAGTATATGAAAATCTATGGAAATAGAATTATGGATGACTACTTGTATGGCATTTAATACATACTGTTCTAGAGTTGTTCTAGGGCAACACTATACACATACAACACAGGATCTGTTATACAAGCTATAACATTATATATATATATGTATATACATACATATATATAATTATGTATTATCATATATATATATATATGTATGTATATACATACATATATATATATGTAAGTATTACATACATATATATAAGTAAGTATCATACATACATATATATATAAATATATAGGTAAGTATATACATATCACATATTATATATATATATATATATATATATAGTATTATGTATATAAATATATATATATATATATATATATATATATATATATATATATAGATTATATACAATATATTGATTAAATATATGTAGATATAATCAATATATAAAAATTGTATATATATATATATATACGTATATATACATATATATATATGTACAATGGTATGTATATGATGCAATGCACACTAAGTATGCATACATACATATATATATATATATGCATTCCCATGCCTATACTTAGGTTAAATATAATATGTACAAGAGCTTTGTCTGTAATGTCAATATGTATATATAACTCCATCTAAGAGCTTAAAACGGTTCCATAACGTCTCTTGTTGTTTAAATCAGGAATAACTAAGACGTGATATAACTAAGATATTTCATGCAAATGAAGTATAACTCTTGTGCAAAAATTTTACATAAAACAATACTCTTCCAAAAATGTTTTTATGAGAAGACATATAAAATTCAAACAGACCTGAAACTATGGCTAAAAATACATAGACGCAGAGAAGGGCCACAAACATATATGTGTGTATATATATATACACATGACAACACACACACACACACACATATATATATATATGTACAGAGATACTTATACCTAATATATATAAATATAAAACACACCACACACACACACACACATATATATATATATAGAGAGAGATGATAGATCGATAGATAGATAGATAGATAGATAGATAGTAGATAGATAGGGTAGATAGATAGATAGATAGATAGATAGATGTGTGTGTAGGAGAAAGAGACAAATATATAATGAATATATCTATGTATATATTTGTATATATATATATATATATACTCATGGGTGTGTACATAAATGTACATTTTTTTTTGTTTCTGTATCTGTGTGTATGTATGTGTTTGCTACAAAATTAGTGGAAGAGAAAGATGTAGGAAATTTAAAATATCAGTATCTCTTAGAGGAAGATTGAAGAGAAGAGAAAGATGAAAATTAACTTTATAATGTGACAAAATAAATCAAACCAGAAACATAAAAAAAAAGAAAAGAGCAAATGGAAGAGAAGATTATATTTGTAAATAGAAGACAATAAAAAATATATCTGTTGCAATAAAAGGAAGGAAAAATCAATAAATATTTGCAATAATGACTAAGAGACAAAAGCCAATGGAAAAATAGATGGATAACGGGTGAGAAATGATAGCCAACTACAAGAAAGGTAAATACCCTGAAATTATAAACAAAGCAAAGAAAAGCAAATGCGAAATACGAGTTGTGAGAAGAATGGCGTTAAAACTAAGATGAAGTCAGTGGTTGGAAAAGTAAAGAGTCAAAACCGGAAGCAAGTTTTAAAAACATACAAATGGAGTTGTCATCTACTGCGAAAAAAATATGTAGCTGAAAATGGTAGTAAAAAAAACAGAAAATAACACAAGGGATGCGAAAGGGGACTAATACCACGAGCAAGTTAATCAAAGGGATTATGCTAATCCACATCTAAGAATAATCAGAGTTTTTCAAGTAGTTTAAATGTCATATCGTAAATATTCTTAGCTGGCTGTTATGACATATATACATACATACATACATACACACACGCACAACACAAAACACATAATATAATATATACATATATGTATATATACGAATATGCATATATATATATAATATATATATATATATATATATATATATATATTATATATATATATATATATATATATATATATATATATGTATATATATTATATGTGTGTGTGTGCATATATATATATATATATATGTGTGTGTGTGTATATATATATGGTGTGTGTGTATATACATATATATATATATATAATATATATACATATATTACATAATACACACACACACACGCATACACGCACGCGCGCACATATTTGTTACATGTGAGATATACCATAATTTGGTTTGGGATCTTAAAAACAATAGTCCCAGAGATTAGTACTCTTTCAGAATGAAAATAGTAACAGAATGAAAAGGTTTAATTATTCTTTTTCATAGTATTATTACTGTGTTCTCTCTTTTTTCTCTTTTCTTTTACTTGTTTCAGCTATTTGACTGTGGCCATACTGGAGCACCGCCTTTAATGGAGCAAATCCACCCCAGCTCTTATTCTTTGTAAGCCTAGTACTTATTCTATCGGTCTCTTTTGCCGAACCGCTGAGTTCCGGGGACGTAAACATACCACCATCGGTTGCCAAGCGATATTGGGGGGACAAACACAGACACACAACGTACACACACACACACACACACATATATATATATACGACAGACTTCTTTCAATTTCCGTCTACCAAATCCACCCACAAAGTTTTGCTCGGCCCTAAGCTATAGTAGAAGACAATTGCGCAGTGGGACTGAACCCGGAACCATGTGGTTCGTAAGCAAGCTACTTTCAACAAAGCCACTCCTACGCCTAAACTTTCCAATATTCTCTCTTTGTTTTTTTCTCACTAGTTCTGTTTTAGCCTTCATTTTATCTTTTCATTTATTTATTCAAACGAAATCGGAGTAAACCTAAAAAGAGGTTGAATGACGGCATAACAACCACCATAATGTCATTTGGAATAGATCCAAGTGCCATAGAAACCCTTATTACGAATTGAACAGGATGGCGAAGAACAGGATGGCGACTCATCTCAACAGAGATGAGTCGAAGTGCCGTTGTAAACAATATCCAATAGGTTGTACAGTGGTAGTAAAGATAAAACTAACAAGTTGTCGAGTAAAGCGTATCACGTTTGATCTTCGACTGACACAATTAATTCCAAACACTCTTCGTAATCTGTGATCTCGGATCATAGAAGATAATAGCTTGATTAGCTCCCGTTGTCCCACGCCTTGAAACACTTCAGTAAGACGAAATCTTTAATAATGGTATGTTGATCTATTAAGAGTTAAAACATCAGTGGGGAAATCAGTTGTACAGAGTTCGCCTCTTGCTATGCTGTAGATTATTGGGTAACTATGTAACTTTATAGTATGATGTGTAATTGAAATTATATAATGGCTTCGTCTTAGCACCTCAATCGTATTTCCATTGCTGTTTCAGCAATTTTAAATAACTAGACTTGCGAAGGAAAAAGAAAATTGTGTCTCAAATCTGTCAGTCGTTGGTATATTTTGATTTTTGTTATTTAATCGACTCGATTAAATGGATGTAAAATAATTTACGATTGAAATACTGACATGTATAAAATAAGATATTACAAGGTATTCACAAATCGGCCTTTTTATATTTTGCTCTCTTTATGTTCTGAAAACTGTAGAAAGATTGTGGCATTAAGGAATTATATTTTAGAAAAGTCGTAAAGTAAAATAACGAAGAAATTGATTTCAACAACAATTTTCTATTTCCTCAGTCTCATGATAATGCCTGGCAAAATCGACTTGATTTCTTATTTGTGGCTAAATTTTATCTTTTTATTCAAGGGCATCTATTCATGTTAAGTATGAAGTTTCCTTTTTCGTTTCAAAAGAACAACGTGGAGTTGTGAATTTATGAATTTATGAAACCGAACCTTTTTGAATTCAAGTATTAGCAATGATATCAATATGATTATTATAGATATACCTCTATCATGAAGTTCCATACAAGGCTTTCACCTCCTGTCTACTGTATATACGACTTCTTCCCCAAATATATTATAGATAAATGTATTATTTAAACCAAAATTGGAGATACAATTTAATCATGATAAGTTCACAATTCTCGTTATGATAGTATTCATGAAAGTGTGTCTTGCCATAAAATTTAAACACCACTATGCTGACTGAAAACATGGTTTCGCCATTAAAGTAAAATATTTTGTAAACATATCTGGCAACATCATAAAATTAAATTTTGTTGTAACAAACTTAAAAATAAAAATGTTCGGTGAAAACATCAGTAGAAACATAACATTGATATGTTTGCAAGAGATCTAAATAAACGTGAAGCGATCGATGATCATGTTATGAAAATGAGGAGACATGATGGCGGTTCACTCGATGTCAAGTGATCAACAGTCGAGTCTTCTTATCTGTAAAGGGTTTGTCGAAATAATTCCTAATATAGACAATTATTAATATGTATCTGGACGTAGGAATCTTGGTTACAACTTTTCATTTGTTAAAGTGTTACGTCCTCATATGATCCTTTGTCAATCCATCAAAGGCCTTCATCAACGACTCTATTGTTATTACGTCAAACTAAGATTTATAGATATGTAATGTGAACGAATCAGCAACAGGGTTTGCGATATGTAGTAGCACTTGTAGCAGTACTAGTAGTAACAACACATTTAGTAGTAATAGTAGCAGCAGCAGTATTAGTATTAGTAGTAGTAGTAGTAGTAGTAGTAGTAGTAATAGTAGTGGGAGTAGGAGTAGTAGTAGTAGTAGTAGTAGTAGTAGCAGCAGCGGCTGTTCAAGAATTTGGACCTGGAGATCTCCATTTCCAGCGACTTCGAGTAGTAGTATCCGGCGTCAACAGAGAGCCCTCAACTACAAGACGACCAAAGTTTTTTTTTCCAAGGTCTGGGGTCTCCCGTCCCTAAGCCCTAGACCATCACCTAATCACACTTACCCGTCTTGTTGCTTAACAACAACGGCAGCAGCAGCAGCAGCAGCAGCAGCAGCAGCAGTAGTAGTAGTAGTAGTAGTAGTAGTAGTAGTAGTAGTAGCAGCAGTAGTAGTAGTAGTAGTAGTAGTAGTAGTAGTAGTAGTAGTAGTAGTGTAGTTGTAGTAGTAGTAGTAGTAGTAGTATTTGAAGCACTTGTGGTGCTTGGTTTTAGGTGCATAGAGAACGACACGACAGGTTTGATGTTAAGTGATAAACTGAATGAGCCGTGTTCAATCTGTGTGATTTCTGCATGATACAAGGTGCCATGCGGTGGAACTGAACCTGAAACTGCATAGTTGCACACCGAACTTCTTAACAATACAACCAAGCCTACCCCATACATATGTACGTAATACATACATACATACATGCATACATACATACATACATACATACATACATACATACATACATACACATACATACATACGTACATACGTACATACATACATGCATACATACATACATACATACATACATACATACATACGTACATACATACGTACATAGATACATACATGCATACATACACACATACATACATACGTACATATATACATGCATACATACATACATACATGCATGCATGCATACATACATACATACATACGTACATACATACATACATACATACATACATACATACGAACATAGATACATACATACATACATACATACATACATACATACATACATACATACATGCATGTATGCATGCATACATACATACGTACATACGTACATACATACATACATGCATGCATACATACATACATACATACATACATACATACATACATACATACATACATACATACATACATACATACATACATACATATATACATGCATGGTGGTTGTCTACTCCTTGTGCAGAATCTAACCATCTTAGCTCCAACATGGCGTCTGACGTAGCTTTTTAAACCAGACAATGTATTAAAAAGATACTCACATAGTCTGCATATCTCATTTGGACCACCAAGAACTGCAGTTAAATTCTGATTTTCATGGCTCTTAAAATGTCATATGAACGGTGTGCACAGATATATATATTTATCTATTGCCCACAAGGGGCTAAACGCAGAGGGGACAAACAAGGACAGACAAATGGATTAAATCGATTACATCGACCCCCAGTGCGTAACTGGTACTTAATTTGTCGACCCCGAAAGGATGAAAGGCAAAGTCGACCTCGGCGGAATTTAAACCCAGAACGTAGCGGCAGACGAAATACGGTTACGCATTTCGCCCGGCGTGCTAACGATCCTGCCAGCTCACCGCCTTAATGTGCACAGATATATAGACAGAATAGTTGGTGGGGGTCAGTTTTTCATGGATCCACAAATGAGATTTGAGCCCAGCAAAAGAAGCCATGGTCTGTCACAAACTGTGTACACAAAAAGATCATTGTGATTCATTTTCTCGATCGCAACATTCTTCTTTAAATCTCTCTTGAGTCTTGCATGTGTAATCCTGGCCTTCTCGAAACCTTCCACTCCACTCCACTCCACACTTTTCTTCGTCATCCTGCTCGATCCGTAATAAGGGTTTCTATGGCACTTGGATCCATTCCAAGTGACATTGTGGTGGTTCTTATGCCGTCATTCAACTTCTTTTTAGGTTTACGCCCATTTCGTTTCCCCTCTGCAAGCTATCCATTAACAGATGTTTGGGATGTGCGTTTATCCGCCATTCGAACAATATGGTCAAACAATCTCATTTGGTGCACACACACACACACGTGCACACGCACACACACACACAAACACACACTCACACACACACACTTATATATATAAACTGTTATTCCCGACACAGTTTTCTCCGTTCTTTTTCTTTCTCTCTCCATTTTCCTTTTCTCATCCCTTTCTCTCGAAGATCGTAGATTTGAAACGTCAAAGACCTTTCCATTCTTCCGCAGCGTCAACACCTGTACTTGTCTTTTGTACTTTGCATATTTTAACTATATATATATATATATATATGTGTGTGGGGGGGTGTATATGTGTGTGTTTGTGTGTCTGAGTTTGTCTCCCGCCATCGCTTGACAACTGATGTTGGTGTATTTACGTCCCCGTAACTTAGCGGGTCGGTAAAAGAGAACGATAGAGTAAGTACTAGGCGTACAAAGAATAAGTCCTGGGGTCAATTTGTTCGACGAAAGGCGGTGCTCCAGCATGTCCAGAGTCAAATGACTGAAACAAATAAAAGAATGGAATACACACACACTCACGCACATATATATACATATATATATACATATGCATATATATATATATATATATATATATATATATTATATATATATACACGTATTCGCACGCACGTGAACACATTCGCACGCATGCGCTCACTCACACATTATATATCAACATTAATTTATTTACTTTTCGTTTGATAGATCCGTCATTTTGCAAGTGACAATTTCAGGGTATTTTCAAATTTCTTTTTCAAATCCGTTTCCTTTTCATCGATAACGTAGCTGCCTCTTAGAACAATGAATAAATTACTTTCTTACTTAATCATTATTTACCAAGAGGTAGCTCTGATTTAGCCATTACCCGAGTCAATACCGGATGCGATCTACTATTCGGGGTTATTATATCACCCGTAATTATAGATTTCCGTTACAGCTATAGCGTTTATTTTGTCACAGTTGCATAAATGATGGATGCGTGATCTGGCCAGTGGCTAATCCCATTGATAGAGATTTGACTTGCATTTGTATACGAGAAAAGAAAAGCAGAAAAATTACTTTGATTTAGATTTGATTTTACTTTGATTGTGCAGCATTAGTATCTTTTTTTTTTGCCAGCAAGCAAAACGTCTGAAATTTTGCGGAGAGAGGACTACTCGACTTTATTGAACCCCGTGCTCAACTGGTGCGTATTTCGTGTGTGTGTGTGTGTTGTGTGTGTGTGTGTGTGTGTGCGTGCGTGCGTGTGTTGTGCGTTTGCTTTCAGTAACAGACAGTCGTCCAAACTGGTTAAATATCCAGTCAGTTGTACCAAATATTCATCATCCAAACAGCTAGGTTCAAGAGTCTCATTCCTGACTTTTAGCATGAAACTGTGGCAAAAATGTATAAACAACACGAATATACACTCCATTTGTGGAGGTGCAATAGCTCAGTGGTTACGGCAACGGACTCGCGGTCGTAGGATCGCTGTTTCCAGACCGGGCGCTATGAGTGTTTAATGAGCAAAAATACCTAATGCTCCATGAAGCTGCGGCAGTGGCTGGTGACGAAGCCTGCTGTACACTTTCACCACAAATTTCTCTCACTCTTTCTTTCTGTTTCTGTTGTACCTGTATTTCAAAGGTTCCAGCCTTGTCACACACTGTGTCACGCTGCATCTCCCCGTGAACTACGTTAAGGGTACACGTATCCGTGGAGTGCTCAGCCACTTGCACGCTAATTTTACGAGCAGGCTATTCCGATAATCAAATCAACTGGAACACTCGTCGTCATAACCGACGGTGTCCACGACACTCCATTCGAAACCATTATAAAGAGGTATAAACACGGCACTCTTCAAGTTCTCTCAAGAGATTTGCTTAGTTAAATGACACAATTAGTTTTGATATTTGAATTATTTTATTTTAGAAATTTCATTGCATTGGTAATATGTTAAATTCGTTTGCATAATTTTATTTATTTTAAATCAGTCATATAATAAATTCTAAGATATAAATAAAAGAAATAAGATAAAAATGACGAAAAAAAAAAGAAAAAGAAATGAAAAGACCATCCACCTTGAAAATAAAGTCAATAGCTCATTAAAAGATAACCTTGGGTGGTTCGAGATGTTTAC
>NC_043003.1:15762738-15777738 GCF_006345805.1 Octopus sinensis
ATATAGTGAGAAATCACAAAAAAAGCAAAAGATGAAGACGGATGTGTAAACAACAAACAGATGTATTAGTTTAACGCTCGGGAAGTGAGAATGTCCTTTACGTTTCGAGCCTACGCTCTTCGACAGAAAGGAGCACAGAAATAATCAGGGAGAGAACATAATATATATGTATATATATATATATATATATATATATATAATATATATATATATCCATATATGAGTACAAGATGTCACCAACTGTGTAACATGTGATACGAAAACAATCGAGTTAAATACGGTAAGCAAGCGAAAAAAATGGAAAACAGGACAAGTAAACACAGAGAACGACCCTTCATCCGTTGTCGGCTGTTTAGCTACTCCTCATTTCGAACATCAGATAGATATAGATGTATATAAAATGTGTGTGTGTGTGTCTGAAATTAGCTAAGCGCAGAATTAGTAGATATTTTTTTACACACAGCTGCGCACAGACACACACACATACACACAATTTGCTTTTCGACTGATTGAAATATGGTAGATTATATCTAGTAGAAAATCCTAAGTATCTATTTGTCCTGCTAAGTATAATTTGCATAAGAAATACAATTTATATGCAACTCCAAAGTTGGTTTCAAATTTTGAAATAAGGCCAGAAATTTCATGGGAGAGAGGTTGTCCATTACATCGACCCCAGTGCTCAATTGGTACTTATTTTATATTGACCCCGTAAAGAAGAAGAGCAATGTCGACCTCAACGGAATATGAACTCTGAACTTAAGGACGGACGAAATGATGCTAAGCATTTCGTCCGTCGTGCTAACAATCTTGCCATATCCCCGACTTACGCTATTCCAGTATTTAGGACTGTCTTCGATTTTACCGGCGTATATATGCGTACTTGTGCGTGTGTGAGTGTGTGTGTGCGTATGTGTGTGTGTGTACGCTTCATACACAGACACTCATATACGTATGCATGTATGTATATATGTACAGCATTTTATGTTGAATTACTGTAAAAAAAACATTATCTATGGAAGCTTTACTAAAAGCAAAATACAGATCTAAATTAAATACACAAATATATCACAAGCACGAAACATATCATACCAACATGAAAACAACCAGAATTTACTGTTATATAACTTTAAATCCAGTTTTGAGAATTATATTAGTTGTACAACAATACTAAATAACCATTGTGACTTATCGCAAAACGTTTGGACAAAACGCCATTATTACTGTGTAATGTGATTATGATTTTGTGAATGTTTGTAAAAGTCAGTACAATGCATTTGGAACGTAGTTTGTTGGAAACCAGACAAAGATTTAAAGAGGAAAGATGAAAATCCAGAATACAAGATATGCTATTTGAAGATTGTCATAGTTTTAATGCAAAACATGCATTTAAGTTTAAAAAAACTATGAGCGTATAATATACATGAATAATGATAAATTATATATCGATAGGAGAGTATACACACACATGTATAAACAAACGTGGTTGCATTCATAAAGATGCGCGCATGATTACACACATTTGCACACACACACACACACACACCACACCCACACACACACACACACACACACAAAACACACAACACACACACACAAAAGAAATAAAAAGATATTCATTCTGTTACTACTTTACTGGTTTCATAGAATGCATTTCAGATTATTGTGTTTTACCCGAGTACCTATTTCAGTCGGGTATCTTTCTTTATCTTAAGACAATTTGTCGAACCACTGAGTGTTTTATTATAATCAAAGCATATACGGAAAGACGCCAACGAGAGCGAAATATAAGTATATATATATGTGTATATATATGTTACGCTTGCGTCGGTGTCTTTCCTTATATCCTTGTTTGTAACAAAAATATGCATATCTGAATATATGTACATGAATTTTCGGTTAGTTAAAGCATCACTGAGTCATAGTTTAACGTCTAAAGGCATATTCACTGCAGTTACCGTGGATAAAAAATTCTCTCTCATGGTAAAGATGTAAGAACACCATATCTGCCCAGTGCTTCCCCGTTGCCGACGCTCAGACGCGTTTTTGGTTCTTCAGCCTTCGTCAGTCGACGTAGCCTTATCTTAAACTTGTCGACATTAGTGGCTGAGTTGCGCTCATAGTCCGCTTGATCGAAATAAATATTGCAGCGTTAGCGCTACCAAGTCACTGATGCTGACGGCTCCGAGCTAAGAAAAAAAAAACAATTGGTTTTTTTATAAATATTCTTATTTTTTTAATATCAAGTATACATACTGAAGCTTTCAGACTAAAAGTTACAACTGAAACATATAGGTCGACTTATGCATGAAGAATAATTTGGAAGGCCAAAAGTCCTATGTGACATGAAGCAGAATTCGAAAGGATAATGATGAAGTTTCAATGTTTGCACTTCATAATACAAAAAGGAAGCTGTTATCCATAGGTATGACACATCAAACCAGATTCTATAAATAAGAGAACGCATCACGTCAGTCAGAATAAAACGTCAAACTGCATGCTAGAAAATATGGTATGTGTGTGAGTGTGTGCGTGTGTGTGTGTGTGTGTGTTTGTGTGTGTGTGTGCGTGTGCGTGTGTGTGTGCGTGTGTGTGTGCGTGCATGTATGTGTACTCCAGGAATTTCCCAGAGCAGATATTTTAATGCCATTATTCTCATATCTACTTATTCTCAGTTCCATTTTGCCCACTGGGGCCTCCCTAACTAAAAAAAAACAAACAAACAAAGGAAATATTGTTTGAATTAAAGCATCTTAGACACCATTCACAAAATATAATAGTAATAATAATAATAATAATAATAATAATAATAATAATAATAATAACAACAACAACAATAACAACAACAGCAACAACAACAATAACCTGACATTATTGTGCTGAACAAAAAAAAAAAACCTTGCATGGTAATCGACATAACATATCCTGGCGAATTAAAGAATTAAAGAGAAAGAATTAAAGAGAAAGAAGGAAAAGTGAACTACTATGACGATTTGAAGTGCAAAAATACGCGCAAATTGTGGGCAATAAAGAGAGTGGACGTGATACCAGTAGTAACTGGCGCGCTTGGAAATATCAGCACTCAACTACCAACAAGGTTAAACAAGATTGGTGCTACTGTGAAGATAGAACACTTACAAAAATCATCATTGCTTGGAACTGCAACAGTTTTCTGCAAGCTTCTTGAAGCATGATCAGTAAAATAAGCTGAGACTTTTCATCAAATAATATCAGTGGTTCTCATGGCATCTGATATTAAGTGACTACTGCAGAATTTCTTGTCAGCTGTTTGACCCTAACCAGGTGAGCTTGTCTCTTAATGGCTGAAGATATGTGCATCTATAATAATAATAATAATAATAATAATAATAATAATAATAATTACCCTGATGCAGTACCAGACAGTGGCTCTCATGGTTTCTGATCTTACCTGATTGGAAGTGTTATCATGTACATTGTTTTGTCTTGGTATAAAAGATGGGCTACAGCAAATATTCTGCTCAATACCACAGATTTGCTCGTCAGTTGTTTGACCTTAACCAGTTGAGCATGTTCCTTAGTGGCTGATGATATGTGCATCTCTGATCACGAGCAGAAGTAGTGGGGGAGCATCATAGCCATGTGTTGAAAGGGATTCTTTGGGGTTTGAATAATTAACCTCTGGAGACATGGGTGTTTCATTCAACATCCTTAAGCAACCCTTATTCAAGGACCTTTTGAGCAGGATGGGTTACTCAACCAGAAAATTCTAACTGGGCCCCACCTGCAAGGTCATGCGCTGTTTATCTTGATATGAGATCACTATGTCGCGCACATATTGTTGTGATTCATGAGCCTAGTGTACCCTTATCAGACGGGTAGTCATGATGGGTATACGGGGCTTCATATATTTTACCCCAGTGTCACTTTGATGGCATGCACTGCTCTCTCACTCAACAGCAACAACAACAACAACAATAATAATAATAATAATATAATAATAATAATAATAATAATAATAATAATAATAATAATAATAATAATAATAATAGTAATAATGGTAATAATAATAATGGTAAACTTATTGGGCTATTTCTGTAAAAATGTATCCAAAAAGCCTAACTGCGTAGCCTGTGTTGTTTCTGTATGAAAAGATTGTCGCTCGTCTGCTGCGTAGCATTTAAAAGTGAAAGAAATTGGAATACGATGATTACTTAATGCACTTTATATATTTTATGCACAATTTTATAGACTTAATACGCAGAACTCATAAAATAAATATTCACACTTATTTTTCCATTTTCCCCATAAAGAACAAAAAAAATCTCGTACATATGGTACAACATTTAGTTAAATTGCATATATTTACCACGTAAATAAGCGCGAATATTTCAAGAAATGGCACTTATATGCATCGGTTAAGTGATAGGTGATATAAAAAACTTGGTTGAATTTTATAAAATACACTTTTCACTATCCAATCGCCACAACCACCACCATCACCAACACCCCCTCACCACAACCCTCTCTCAGTCTCTCTCTCTCTCCTCCCTCTCTCTCTCTCTCTCGGCCTTTTTAAAATCTCACCATCTGATAAAATTACTACGCTGCCCCTACCTCACATCATGGACGCTTCTCTCTTTTTCTCTCTCCGTCTTTTTTTCTATCTCTCTATTTCTTTCTCCCACTTTCTGTGTTACTCTTCACCTTATTCTCTTTTTCTATTTCCTTTTCCTTTCTCCTTTCTTTCTCTCCAACTAATCCCGTAAAAGCTTTACAATTACATTCCCTCTACCTCATGTCAGGGACGCTTCTCTCTCCTCTTTTTCTCATTCCCTCTTTTTCTCTCTCCCTCTTTTTCTCTAACCACGTGAAAGCGTTACTGACGTGCTACGTAACGCAATGACAAGCAGAATTATCAAAAGATAATTATCATCATCATCATTATTATTATTATTCCTTCACAACACAGTGCAGGTAAAAATGCAGTCTTTAGTCATCACAACAAGGACCTCAGAGAGATAATCCTTTCCTTAAGATGTGCGCTGTGCCCAAAGCTGCTTTTTGCAAGACATCAATCTTTATTATTATTATTATTATTATATTATTATTATTATTATTCAGTAGTTTTATTTTTATATCGTGCTTTCACTTCACTACCGAGCGCAGCTCTGTGTGCCTTGGGTATGTGCTGTGATTTGTTGTGATGCTCTGATGGTTATTGTATGGAAAGTGTTCTGCGTAGGATGTGTGCAGTGCCTAGTAGTGCAATTTTCTGTATGTTTATGTGTTTGTAAGTCCTGGTGTTTTTGTTATGTATTGTCTGAATATTTTTTATCATGCCTAATGCACCTACTATGATAGGAATTGTTTCTGTTTTCAGATTCCACATTCTAGTTACCTCTATTTCCAGGTCTTTGTATTTTGAGAGTTTCTCCATTTCTTTTAGAGACACGTTGTCATCTGCCGGTATTGATACATCAATTAGAAAGCATTTTTTTTCTTCATGATCTCTGACAACTATATCTGGTCTGTTGGCCTTAATTTCTCTATCTGTGTGTATCGGCATATCCCAGAGTATGGTTGCTTTCTCGTTTTCTGTGACCTTTTCTGGTGTGTGCCTATACCATCTTTTTTCTGTTGTTATTCCATAATGTTGTCATAGCTTCCAATGTATGTAGGTTCCAACTCTGTCATGTCTGTGAATATATTCCTCCTTATTATTATTATTATTATTATTATTATTATTATTATGTTATTATTATAGATTCTTACATCACATCACATTTAAATTCTGATCTAAAGTTTTTGTGTGTGCTTTATATATGATGCTATATATAACTTTATTGAAGGTGTAAGTAAAATGACCTTATATATGAGTGTTTGCCATTTTTCACCAATATACACGATGTCGAGTCATTGTCAGCTTTCAAGTAATCATTGATATTTGCATACATATCTTATATATATATATATATATATATATATGAATTCTCATATTGATAGCTGTGGGTGTATGTGTTGATTTTGTCTGCTTTACAGAAGATAAATATTATTCAGTGAAAGTTTATTGATCCTATAGTTTATGGTGGTTTACCATTTATCTTTATTTTGCGATCTCTTTGATATCTCGTCGAACTAATTTATAGCTGAGTGTTCTTCATTTAGTAATAATGCTACAATCCTAAATGGCTTAGAAATCATTACAGATATGCTTAGTAATTTCGCAACATTTCTCAACAGCTAAATAACTATTAAATGTCTATTAACTGCTGCTATTTAAGAGCCATCATGTGCAGGCAAATATTATATATTTGAGGACGTTTATATGCAGCGCCGTCGACATCATAAATACAGTTATAAAACATAGCCGCTACACAAATTGGTATTGTCAGCTTTTAGACATAGATTCACAAATTATAATGCTCTTTTACGTACATCTTCAAATGTGTGCTAATGAAGGTAAAACATCTGAAATATTGAAAATAAAACCAACATTTTACTTAAAGCATACAATAAAAACAAAATGCATCTACGACTATAAAAAGTATTACGTTGCCATAATATATACAGTCAGGAAATTCTGTCTTTCAAGAAGACAGGAAATTGGTTGTTGATTTCAAAAGACTTCGAGTAATGTTCGAGTATGTCTCATGAAAATACATTAAACTTCTGCAAAATAACAGCAGGATACATCGCATGTTACCACGTTGCCCGTACGACGGCATCGGATGCTGTGTGTCCTCTCCAACTATAAACACACACAAACTCGTAAGCATATATATAATATAATTTAATATAGTACAATATAACGGTAAATAATATGTAAATATATGTATATATAAAATATGTGATAGGCGTAGGAGTGGCTGTGTTGTAAGTAGCTTGCTTCCGGGTTCAGTTCCACTGCGTGGCACCTTGGGCAAGTGTCTTCTACTATAGCCTCGGGCCGACCAAAGCTTTGTGAGTGGATTTGGTAGACGGAAACTGAAAGAAGCTTGTCGTATAAATGTATGTGTGTGTAAATGATTGTATATCTGTGTTTGTCCCCCCAAATTGCTTGACAACCGATGCTGGTGTGTTTACGTCCCCGTAACTAGCGGTTCGGCAAAAGAGACCGATAGAATAAGTACTAGGTTTACAAAGAATAAGTCCTGGGGTGGATTTGCTCGACTAAAACGGTGGTACTCCAGCATAGCCGCAGGCAAATGACTGAAACAAGTAAAGAGTATATATATATATATATATATATATAAATAAAATAATAATAATAATAAATAAGAGAGTGGTCACTATGTGGCTCACTCTAGCACTAGTAATAATCCATAGGTTTCAACACAAAAATACATGTTTCCCATGAAAGTCAGTACGATTGTTAGCTCACACGAACAGGGCAAATAAAAAATAACAAAAATACAGATTATTTTGGGACAATTGTTTCGCTATTAATGAATTAAATGTAATTTTATATATCACAAACTCACTTGTAGCTCCTCAGCCAAACTATCTGGATGAAATCCCTCAATGACACGCCAGATTTTACCATAACGATAAATACACGTGTGGTTCAATTGATTACATCCGACGTTATAATTCAAATGCCCCTACCAACAGCGCGCCAACTTTCACGGAAACAGATACTACATTTAGAAATAAATGCAGCATAATTATAATTAATAAGGGTGAGATAATTAGATACTAATTTAATAGTATACCTATTCAACACCAGTGGCCCAGTGCCCCGAGAAACCTGGATTATTATAATATTTTATAACATATTATAATTTTATACAAAAATAATATAAGAATGTGTCACTATGTGGCTCACTCTAGCACTAGTAATAGATCCAATAGGTTTCAACCACAAAAATACATGTTTCCCATGAAAGTCAGTACGATTGTTAGCTCACACGAACAGGGCAAATAAACAATAATATATATATATACACACACACACTCCCATATATATAATTATAATATATATATATATATTATATATATATATTGGGAGTGTGTGTGCGTGTATATATATATATTATTTTTTATTTGCCCTGTTCGTGTGAGCTAACATCGTACTGACTTCATGGAAACATGTATTTTTGTGGTTGAAACCTATTGGACTATACTAGTGCTAGAGTGAGCACATAGTGACCACTCTCTTATATTTATTTTTGTATAAATATTATAATATGTTATAAAAATTATATAATCCAGGTTTCTCGGGGCCTGGCCACTTGTGTTGAATATGTATACTATTAATTAGTATCTAATTCTCTCACCCTTATTAATTATAATTATGCTGCATTTATTTCTAAATGTAGTATCTGTTTCTGTGAAAGTTTGGCGCCTGTTGGTAGGCATTTGATATAACGTCGGATGTAATCAATTGAACCACACGTGTATTTATCGTTATGGTAAAATCTGGCGTGTCATTGAGTGGATTTCATCCAGATAGTTTTGGCTGAGGAGCTACAAGTGAGTTATGTGAGTAAAATTACTTTAATCATTAATAGCGAAACAATTGTCCCAAAAATATCTGTATTTTTGTTATTTTTTATTTGCCTGTTCGTGTGAGCTAACAATCGTATGACTTTCATGGGAAACTGTATTTTTGTGGTTGAAACCTATTGGATCTATTACTAGTGCTAGAGTGAGCCACATAGTGACCACTCTCGTATATTTATTATTATTATTATTTTATTTTTATTTATATATATATATATATATATATATATATATATATATATATATATATATTATATATATCTCTTTACTCTTACATACACTTATATATATATATATTAATATATATATATATATATATATATATATAAGTGTATGTGTATGTATGCATATAAAAGAGTAGAACGAATTTATAGTTATTATATGCATTATTAAACAATTTTGAGCTAAGAGAAATAACTCTGACCAGGCAGTGACATTAATGTGCCTCACAAAGATGAAGGATATACTAAATAATGATAATTTTTCACTTACTGAAAATAATTTTACACCTAGAGAAGGTAAGCAAACACCAAGTGGTGCTTACATACGTACACACACACAGGCATCCATATACATACATGCGTACATTACTCATACGTGTATAATGTAGAAAAATAATATGCATGTTTACTATTGGCTAAAAATATAAAAGCGAAAATGAGTAGAAATAATATTGTCTGCGACTAAACCTATGAATATATTCGAAAAGAAATGGCATTCTGAAACTGGTTACTTATTACCCTGCGCGCGTAAGAGAAAGCAGAATTTTATATTCGCTGGTCTTTGACTGTCTGTGTGTTTGAAAAATTACTGGAACACGGCTGAACGGATTTTCTCCAAATTTGGTAGAAATGCTCATTGGGTGAGTGGCTCGAACTCATTATTTTGGTTTGTTTATCTTTAAAACTGACGGACGGGTGAATCAAAATGTTTTTTTTTCTTTATTTGTTATATATGCATAAACGATAAACAGGGGAAATAACACTTGATGTCATTTTGTTGAAATATGAATTCATCTGAGAATATATTTATTAAATTAAATTTCTTTTTACCCTTGAGTGCGCGGAGGGTATGCATCGCCCCTCCGATGCCTTTTTTTTTCGTCATTATATTGTCATCTATATTATGTATTATGTGTCTACATATAAATAAATCATTTTCTAGGTCATAACAAGCTGGAATGTTGTAACACAAACATGCACACAGATAAACACACAGATATTGTTGAGAAGCATGGCTGCGAGATTAAGAAAATCTCATTGCAATCACGTTGTGTCAGGTTCAATCCCACTACCCCACAACTTGGCCAAGTGTTTTCTACTCTAATCCCGGGTCGACCAATGATCTGTGAATGAATCTGGTTGATGGAAACTGAAAGAAACCTGTAATTTTATGTGCCTCTCGAAATTAAACACGTTTGTCAATGAGGCTCTTATACATTCGGCGTTTAAAATATATAGAATGGGAATGATTAGTATATCTCTGTTCATAGATCAGTCTGGAATTGTCTGACCTGGCATTAAACGACAACAAAAATGAAAGCGAGAACAACACTGACCACTCGAATAAAACTACAGTAAAACGAAACAAATGACACTAAATTATAAATGGCAACGGTTCTATAGAAGGAACAAAAAATCATACATTAACATTTTCTATTAAATATAGAAGGCCTTAAATTTCAAAGGAGAGGACTAGTCGATACTTCATTTTATCGACACTGGTAATTTATTTTATCGACACCAAAAAGATGAAAAGCAAATTCAACCTCGACGACATTTGAACTCAAAACGTTAGGGCTGTCGAAATACCGTTAAGGAATTCTTTGTCCGACGTGCTAAAAATTCTTGTTTCTTTACTACCCACAGGGAGCTAAACACAGAGGGAACAAACAAGGACAGACAAAAGGATTAAGTCGATTATATCGACCCCAGTGCGCAACTGGTACTTATTTAATCGACCCCAAAAGGATGAAAGGCACAGTCGACCTCGGCGGAATTTGAACTCAGAACATAAGGACAGGTGAAATACCTATTTCTTTACTACCCACAAGGGGCTAAACACAGAGGGAACACACGAAGACAGACAAACGGATTAAGTTGATTATATCAACCTCAGTGCGTAACTGGTACTTATTTAATCGACCCCGAAAGGATGAAAGGCAAAGTTGACCTCGGCGGAATTTGAACTCAGAACGTAGCGGCAGATGAAATACTACTGCGCATTTCGCCCGGCGTGCTAACGATTCTGCCAGCTCAACGCCTTAAAATCATGCATTGAAGTCGGTTTCAAAGTTTGACACAAGGCCGGAAATTTTCATGGAGGGGGTGGGACTTGTTTACATCGACCCTCAATGTTCAACTGGTACGTATTATATTTTAGGAGGCAAAGTCGATTTCAGCTGAAATTGAACTCAGAAAATAAAAACGGTTGAAATGCCGCTTAGTATTATTCTTCCTGTCCGGCGTATTAACGATTCTACCTGCTTGCCGCCTTAGAAACATGCATTAATATCGACAAGAAAACAACAGCAACAATATCAACATCATAAACAATGATAACAATAACAACACGATTCTCACTGAGTAACATCGATTGCAATGAAAGTAGAATCTTCAAAAATGAAAGCAAAACGAAATAAACATGAAATATGCAAAAAAAAACAACAAAAATATCCGGCAACAACACAGACAATATCAACACATCAATGACAGCAACAGTAGTAGTCACAGCAGCAGCAGCAGCAGTAACAGCAGTGATAATAATAATAATATTAATAAAAACAATAATGACAAGGCTATAGCACCATCAAAAAATATTCGGAAATAAATAGCCTTAGTACACCAAAGACAGAGATATGCAAGGAATATCAAAGATGAAAAATGGCCGCGAGGAAAATATGGATCGCGTTTTATTGAAACACCTGCAAAGGTACGATGATAATTTGAATGCTTGCGTTTGAGGCAGATTAGATGTTAGTAGTTTGGTGGCGGTGGTGGTGGTGGTGGTGGCGGAGGCGGTGGTGGTGGTGGCGGCGGCGGTGGTGGTGCTGGTGCTGCTGCTACTGGTTGTGTTGACAATAATGGTAGTCGTGTTCTGGTTAAATGGTAGTATTGGTTGTATCGATGTTGGTGGTTGTTAGTAGTGGATTTGTAGGTGTTGATGGCTACTGCTAGTGGTTGCGGTGGTACTGACTTTATTCGTAATGCTGGTGATGTTTATGTTTTTGAATGGGACACACAAACGCACACACACACACACACACACACACACACACATATATGTATATACGACGGGCTTCTTCCAGTTTTCATCTACCAAATCTTTCTCCTTCTTCACCCCCTTTCTTTCTCTCTCTCTCACACACTTTCTCTCCTTGCATCTATTTATACAGAGTGTTCAAAAAGTGTCTCCGCGGTAAGAATTTAGTGGTTTTTCGGGTGATTCTTGTACACTGGTCCTTTACTTGCTCCCCAGAAAAAAAAAATGTCTGGCGGTATTACAATCAGGTGATGTTGGTGGCCAAAGTCCCTTCGAAGTAATCTGTTCACCGAAAAACTCTTGAAGTAGAGACTTGGTGATGCGCAGGATGAAAGAAATTCACTGCGGATAGACTTTTTGAACACCCTGTATATATATATATATATATATATATATATATATATATATATATATATATTATATATATATATGTTTCTATCATTTCATAATATTTTCTACTCCCCTTGCCTTTCTCTCTTTTCCCCATTTCGATCCCTGATACTCGCACCTGGCCATCAGTAGACTATAATAAAATAAATAAATGCTCCCTTTTAAAGCATAGTCAGGCTCATGGGCCCAGTTTCCTGGTTTCTGTGGCGTATGTGTTCTCCCCAGCTGGATGGGATGCCAGTCTCTTGCAGGATTACTTACTTTTGCCAGCTGAGTGGACTGGAGCAACGTGAAATGAAGTGTTTTGCTCAAGAACACAACGCGTCACCCGGTCCAGGAATCGAAACCACAATCTTACGATCATGATGCTGACACCCTAACCACTAAGCCACACGCCTCCACTAAATGCGCCCTTTTAAAGCCTAGCCAGGCTCATGGGCCCGGTTCCCCGGTTTCTATGGCGTATGTGTTCCTCAGCTGGATGGGACGCCAGTCCATTGCAGCGTTACTCATTTTTGCTAGCTGAGTGGACTGGAGCAAAGTGAAATGAAGTGTTTTGCTCAAGAACAGAACGCGTCGCCCGGTCCAGGAATCGAAACCACAATCTTATGAGCATGGTGCTGACATCCTAATCACTAAGCCACGCGCCTCCACGTATAGCTATAAACACACACACATATTTGCATATCTGTGTATATGTGTATATGTGTGCTTAAGCGTGTATTTGTATGTTGTGTGCGTTTCTCTGTATTTTTGTTCGTCGATATTTCGATTCTGTTTGCAATGCGGGGCAAAATGGAACGCAAAGCTAAAACAAAACTAAAATTAACAACAAATAATAATTAAGAAAACAACTGAAAGTTAAACAAATATACACACAAAAAACAAAAACAAAGAAGAAATATTATTTAGAAGTAGTGCTGCAATGATTCGGCGTATCAAAATATAAAAATAATCAACAACAAAAATAAAGCCGAATATTTGGTAATGAGATTAAGCCTGGCTTTAGTGTATATTATTTTTGTAAAAGACCTTCTGGTGATGTTTGTCGTAATGAACGAACGAAATGAAGGATGAGAGAAGAATTAGTACTTATTTTAAAGTTAGTACTTTCCATCATTAACGCAAAGTAATCGAGGAGTCGTTTGGAAATAGTTTCTTTCTGTGCCCTGCAGCTGTAGGGTGAAAGGTGAATCGAAATTCAACGATCTGATTTCAATTCCTTTCACTTATGTAGTTAATGCTTAGGGGTTATGGCGTTGATTGTTATAATCTGATCTTTGCGTCTTATGAAAAAGAAACACAATCCGTTCTGAAATAACAATATTTGAATCAACGAGGTCATGACCGCAACAAGTAACTAATGGTAACCAAAATTGCATCAAGTATAATACTGTTCTGTCAGAAATTTAGAAAAAAGGCGTATAAATGCATCCATTTCAAAGACTAGGGATTTCTAAATGTAGATGCGGATTCATCCGTCAGTTTCGACGATGAGCATTCACCTGTTCTATCCACCGTCTTCTGGTTAAGTATGTAAATGACTGGACAAACTACGGAGACATTTATTTGTAATGTAATTGTCAGGCCGAATGAATGTGACATGTTTGTAGCTTGGACGACCCTTTAAGTTATAGTTACTGCTCGTTTTACAGTCTATTCAATTTCACTCACAAGGCTTGGATTTGAGCCGATATTTATGCAAAAAATCTCGGTTAAATTCCACGCAACGGGCAGAAGAGGGTTTCTTTATTAACTCAGATTTTTCACAACATAAAAGCATTTCTCATGGAACCAACCGACAAAATGGAAAAGGCGTTGTCCCGGAGGACAGCGAAGGAGATGCACTGGAACAGCCACTCTGACTCCCTGGGCTCACACTTGCAGACTGTAGTCTCCACCCCGACAGTAGTGAGCAGGAATCTGGGGACCAAGAAAGTCGGAGGTTTCAACTGCCACAGGTTCGACACTAAACCTGTCAGAGAGCGACTGATACCATGACAATTTGTTCTTCTCAGCCTGACGAGCAGCGGAGCTTGAGCTGGTAGTTGGTGTTGTCACAGCCTGTGACATCCCAGAATCAGGATTGTAAGGGAAACTTGTTAAACACTCGGAAAATAATGCGCGACACTCTTTTAATGACCGTAAGCGGCCTTATGCGACGCAAAGTTATATATTCGCCTTCTGTGAAATTTTATTTTCCTATACTATTCGACAATGTTGATGTTGTTGAGTCCCTGGTATAATGTGATGAACCGTTACGTTCTGAGTTCAAATTCCGCCGAGGTCGACTTTGCCTTTCATCCTTTCAGAGTCGATAAATTAAGTACCAGTTACGCACTGGGGTTGATGTAATCGACTTAATCCGTTTGTCTATCCTTGTTTGTCCCCTCTGTGTTTAGCCCCTTGTGGGTAGTAAAGAAATAGGTATAATGTGATGAAGCTGACCAAAAGATTTCAATATTTTTTATCTCGTACTTGTTTTATTTATTAGACCGAGGCCATGCTGGGGCACCGCAATGAAGAATTTTTAGTCGAATGAATCGAACCTGGTACTTATTGTTTTAAGTCTGGTAATCTATATATATAAAACTGTAGTTGTGTGAGTGTCTGTCCCCTTCGATTTAGATTCCTAACTACTCCCACATTTTGCGGTGCAGTTTAACCAAATTCGGGTATCTTATAGTCGTGATTCATATCGAGCCCGTCTGAGTATTAGCGCGCCTCTACGATGAGTCTATGATTTTAAAAATAATTTAACATCATTTTTATTCCATTTTAATGCACATTTTTTCGTGTGTCGATGGGGGCGGAGTTGGCGTCCACGCTCACGCCTGCACCTGTTTGCTTCTCCCTCTTCTTCCC
>NC_043003.1:15782738-15790238 GCF_006345805.1 Octopus sinensis
TAGGCTGAAACAGCTGTAAGAAGTAGTTTATGGATTTCAATAATTTATAATATGACTTTTAAAATCTGTATTTGTGTTATTATATTATCTATTGATTTATATAATATTTTGTATGCTTTTGATGTTCTCATTTGTAAAATGAATAAATAATCTAGCATTATAATATCCGTAAGTTGAGGAACAAAACTGATTTCTTTCTCCATTTTCTTATTCGTGTGTGTGTATATAATATATATATAATATATATAATATATATATATTATATATATATAGATAGAGATAGTAGATAGATAGATAGATAGATAGATAGATAGATAGATAGATAGATAGATAGATAGATAGAGATGGTATATAGACACACACATATGTATATATATATATATATATATATATATATATTTAAAACATATACAATGCACACATGCATATGATTATGATAATGATGAGGATATATATGGAGTGGCTGTGTGGTAAGTAGCTTGTTTCCCAACGACATGGCTCCGGCTTCTGTCCCACTGCGTGTCACCTTGGGAAAGTGTCTTCTACTATAATCACGGGCCGACCAATGACTTATGAAGGAATTTGGTAGACAGAAACTGTATGTATTTGTGTGTCTGTATTTGTCGCTCCACCATCACTCGACAACCGGTGTTGATGTATTTACGTCCCTGTGACCAAGCGCTGCGGCAAAAGCGTCCGATAGAATAAGTACTAGGCTTACAAAGAATAAGTCCGGGGATCGATTTGTTCGACTAAAGGCGATGCTCCAGCATGGCCGCAGTCAAATGACTGAAACAAAAATTTTAAGAAAAAAGAACATATATATTATATATATATATATATATATACTAGCAGCATAGCCCGGCATTGCCGGGTATGTAAGAGCCCCTGGAGCAGACATGATGCTCGCTGTGAATTTTAAAAAAATTCCTGCCAATTTGTGAAAGATATTGTTGAAAATATGTCATCTTGAATTTGAACGCGATTTCCCAAAATGGCATGATTTTATCGATTTTTTGTGATGGTGAGGTATTGCATGGAAAACTAACATCAGAATTAAGTTTCTTAGGGTAACATTAAGCTTCACCATGAGTTTGGTGAAAATCGATTGCAAGTTGCGAAAACTACAACAGAAAATGTGTTGCAAATAAAAAGCTTAGATTCTCGCCCCATGTCGAATTTATCGATTTTTTTCAGAACTGGGGGAACTTTTCAAAATTTTCGCTGCGTTAGTTTTGAATTATGACATTGGGCTATGTGTGTGTCAAGTTTCATCAGAATCGGTTGAAAGCCGTGGTCAGGGTGAGGGTACAACCTGACAGACACACAGACAGACAAACTGCCGTTTATATATAGAGAGATATACAAGCAAAACGCTCCCCGTCCAATGGACGGTGCTGATGTACTTGCGCGTGCAAATGCACGTTCCCACGGCGTTATCAATCACATTCTCACCTGGAATTGATTTTTGCAATTTTTTCAAGGCCCATACACGCCCTGATACCGTCGGTATCTACACATCAAATTTGAGCGCAGTCGGATGGAGGATGCCCGAGATCCTAGAAGACACCCACCGACAGACAGACGGATTTTATGTAATAGATGTATGCATATATATGTATACATATGTATATATGTATATATATGTATACATATGTATGCATATATATATATGTGTATGCATATGTATATATATGTATGCATATGTATATATATATATACGTATGTATATATACATATATATATATATAGGAAATTTTTGCGTAATAAGATAAAAAAAAACAAGGCTCTATGGATATTAGAACTAACTATGACTTAATTTTTCCTCTCACACCGTCTCCGATGAAGGGATATTATTAATTTATATCTTAGAAACAGCTGTAAGACCTTCTATCTATAAATACTCTAATATCTAGACAGCCTTGGTTTTTATCTTATTGCGCAAAAAATTATTATATACGCACGCTGATATAGAACCAATGTTGAACCTTTTATTCGCAATATTACCGAATCGGGAACTTAACTATGGTCTGTCTATAGCACTTATTCAGCATTACCTGACACCTTTGGGTCTCAATGACACTATTTCCCCTTATAACCTATATATATATATGTATAAATCAATAAATGGTGGGGTTGTGTTGACCGCACGTGGAGAAATGATAGGCAAGGAAAAATTGTAAAAAGGCAGAATGCTAAATTGAAAGAAAATTTTAATGAAAATGGGTGTATGGAAAATTTTGAAAAATTGATAAAATATATATATATTAATTCAAACCGGTTTTCGTCATAATGTGACTTTTCAAGAATTGTAAAGAAAAAATATTTTTTTTAATGTGAAGAGGGGAAAAGAGAAAATTACATTGTTTTTTTGCAAAAAAATAATAATAAATATACACAAAAATTAAAAAATAGGAACTCCGATACATTGTAAAGTCTTTGTGTATCTTGAGTTTGATGATAGTTCACGAAAAAATTACCTTGAAGTATTGAGATCCATGGGATTAAATCCATGTTTGAATTAATATATATATGTATTTTATCAATTTTTCAAAATTTTCCATACACCCATTTTCATTAAAATTTTCTTTCAATTTAGCATTCTGCCTTTTTACCAATTTTTCCTCCTGCCTATATATATATATATATATATATATATATATATATATATATATATATATATATATATATGCATGTATGTATATTACATGAACAAAGATGGGGAAATCATAGCAGAATATAACAAAACTAATATTAGACAGTATTGCAGCTCAAATTTTGTAAATACGAGTAGAAGCGATAGTGTTAATTATGAGATACTTTTTATGATGATTTCCCTGATACCTTCGGTGAAGGTAATTCCAACTGAGAAATTGATAGATACCTTTAAAATAACAGCCACTAATAATATTGATTATAATACTGCTAATAATACTGGTTTAACACCTAATTCTGAGAGTAGAATTAGTTGTAATTCCTTTAACTATGAGTGCTACATACCAGTAAATAAACGCCTTTGTAATTATAAAAGTAAAATTGTATTTCCTCTGGAAAATCATTGTCTAAGTAAGAATGTAGTATATCAATGTAAGTTAATTGCAGGGAGTTTTATGTAAAATTATATAGGTTCTTCTGCTATAATTTGAAAATCTAGATTATATAACCATTCTTCTTCAATTTAGTTTAGAAGAAAATGTAACATTACGAAAGTTAGTAAATGCATTTGGGATTTGAATGACAGGAACATTAACTATGATATATACTGATTCATTATTAGTTACGCTCCATCGTACATACTGCTAATTTTAAATGTGATTTTTGCCTCGAGGAAATATATTATACAGTTACGTCAAAATTAAAATTATTTAATTGTGGAACATGTCTTACATTGAAATGTTCGAATAAATATAGAAAAGCTTTTAAATATTTCAAAAGTGAATAACGCCTTAATTATAATTGCTTTTCATATAACTAATAAGCATATTACTATTTTTTTGACAGGCGCAGGAGTGGCTGTGTAGTAAGTAGCTTGCTTACCAACCACATGGGTCCGGGTTCAGTCCCACTGCGAGACACCTTGGGCAAGTGTCTTCCACTATAGCCTCGAGCCGACCAAAGCCTTGTGAGAAGATTTGGTAGACGGAAACTGAAAGAAGCCTGTCGTATATATATATA
Source organism: Octopus sinensis (assembly GCF_006345805.1). Classification (NCBI taxonomy): domain Eukaryota; kingdom Metazoa; phylum Mollusca; class Cephalopoda; order Octopoda; family Octopodidae; genus Octopus; species Octopus sinensis. The sequence continues at coordinate 15,786,414 of NC_043003.1, forward strand.
TATATATATATATTAGCAGGTTTGGAGATGATGTACAGGTATTATATATCAGAAGAAATAAGGTACGCAGGAATCTGGATGATTTTATATTTATAGATATTTATTAAAATGTCACATGTTTTTTATAAATCATATTATAGCGCTTGCGTCCACTCAAGTGGAGTCGTCAGATTGACCTTTTTCAGGACTTTTGACTCTTTTTATAGTATTATTGTGTGTGTAGGGGTGAAGAGAGATATAAGATAGTACAAGAGGTTGAGGAATGGGGAAAAAAGGGAGAGAGAATGCGTGTTTGTGTGTGTGTGTGTGTGTGTGTGTTTGTATCTGAAAGGAATGTCAATGGAAAAGAGAATGAAAGGAAGAAGGAAACTACCCTGTTGTTGATGTTGAAATTCCAACGAAGGAGCCTTCGATCCAGGTTAGAAACCGGCTCTTTTATCTTGAAATAAAACTGAACGATGACATACATATTACGTTCTTATGTGAATAGATGTGATACACTTCGGTGTATGCATCGATACACCATCTCAACTACATATTTACAAACACCGGGAACTATCTTAACTCAAAATGTCTTGTCGCTTTGTTAGCGACCGGCCTGAACTCTCGCAAGAAGGACTTAAATAAAACCCGAAGAAAAGCCTTGGGATAAATATAGGGAGACTTTGTTATTTAATACATGCATAAATATCAACGCAAGAATAGAAATAGAAAGGGGTAGAACATTCCTGTCAAATTTTTATAACGTGCGTACGTACCAGACTGGATATCGTTGTTTGAGTCAGACAAAATAAAGTATGTGCCGTAATAAAAGCCAACTACCCGACTGATGTGAATATCGTCTCGAATCGAAAATAAATAAGAAAGAGGATAACTACGGACAACTGCAACGAAACCTCCAGCCTCTAAGTACAGATTGTAAATACGCATTTATGCCAATAATAATTGCTGGACTGGGTTTTGTGAGTAAATGCTTATGTGGAAAATTTGGATAATCAAGGGATTTTAGATAAAGAAATTAACCAGCTCTTTCGAATATTACAAATACAATCTTTAAGCAGATTAGTCAAACAAGTGCAATGCTTTTCTCAAGTTCAAAATGTGAATTTGTTTTTGTTATCTATAAGGTCAAATGATGGAGCATTGTGATTGGTTAGAAACCAGCTCTTTCCTAACAAGAAGACTTCAAATAATTAAAAATAGAATAGAATATGTACACATAAATACATACGCAGATAAATATGCCTAATTATTTTGAGGCGTAGTTCCCTGCGAGATGAATATCAACGTCCTTTCTACAGTAGGCACAAAGCCTGGAGTTTTGAAGGCGGGAGAAGTGAGTAGCTGATATCACTGACTCCAGTATGCAGCTGGTACTTTATAGTATCGACCCTTAAAGGATAAAAGGCACAGTTGATCTCGCTGACATTCGAACCCAGAACGTAAAGACGGACGAAATGCTTAACTGCATTTCGTCCGGTGGTCTGATGTTTCTGCCAAGTCGCCAGCTTGAAACCTATATTAATATCAGTCAACATAGATACCGTTTATATTCAGAAGTAAAAACAAAATCAAATACGAATCCCTTTATTGATATCGTCTTTGGAAAAACCTGAATTAAATCAGCCACAAATCGTTCGAGATACGCTAGACGTAATAGCATGATTTGTGTAGTTATCCATCCAAACATCTATGGTGAGAAAGAAACGACCGAGGTGTTACAAAAAGTGAGCACTTTAAGGTAGTTATCAGTAAGTATTTGCTAGATCAGTAGGTGTGAATCAGTAATTAGAATCCGACTGAAGTGTTATCTGCTATTTTGTTTCTCTTAGATTCCTTGTTTTATTTTTCCATGTTTAGTTTAGTTTTTTTTTCGACACGATCGTTAGTTTATGTGAATCACACCAAACCAATATGTGTGTGTATGTATTTATATGTGTGTGGTATATATATATAGAGAGAGATACGTACATATATATATATATATATATATATATATATATATATATGTGTGTGTGTGTGTGTGTATGTATGTATCTATGTTTGTATTTTTTTTTCTAGTTTCAGCTCAGAGCTGCGGCCATGCTGATGCACCGCCGTTTTGTGCTACTCTGTTATTACGACGAACCTCGTCTAATATGTGGCACTTGGTGAGGAATGGAGTTTGATACAGCTACTCTCATTTGCACCTCTTGCCGTGAGGTAGGTTCATGTGTATATTTGTGTGTATATATGTATATATGTGTATATATATATGCTTACATATACATACAGATATACAAATATATATTCACAGGAGTGCCTGTATGTTAAGTAGCGTGTTTATCAACCACATGGTTCCGAATTCAGTCCCATTGCGTGACACCTTGGGCAAATGTATTCTTCTATAGACTCGGACCGACCAAAGCTTCGTAAATAGATTTGGTAGACGGAAACTGAAAGAAGCCTGTCGTAAATATATAATATATATATATATATGCATGTATGGTATGTATGTATGTATGTATATGTATATGCTTATGTGTCTGTGTTTGTCCTCCACAATTGCTTGACAAATGAGACTGATATAATAAGTACCAGGCGTACAAAGAATAAGTCCTGGGGTCGATTTGTTCAACTAAAAGCGGTGCTCCAGCATGGCCGCAGTCAAAGAAATAAAAGAATAAAAGAATATAGATGTATTATAGAAAATATATAAAATCATTATATATAATGTATATATACATACATATACACATACATATATATACATACCATATATATATATATATATTATACATATATATACTATATATATATATATAATATATATATAAAATTATAATACATATACATATAATATATATATATGCATATATATATATTTATATATTTATACATTATATATATATTTATATACATATATACACACACAACAACATATATATATATACAGTGTATACACACACACACACATGTATATATATATATATATATTATATATATATATATATATAGATATATATAGATAGAGAGAGAGAGAGAGAGAGAAGAGAGAGAGAGAGAGAGATAATTTATAAACAAGGGCAAAAAAACAAAATATTTCTATGCCATTATTTTTTCTTTGCCCTTGTTTATAAATTGATTATAATTTTCACCTTTGAAGGTATTTTAATATGCTGCCACTTTTGATGAAATTTTTTCTGAAAAAAATTTTATCCTATATTAGTAGTAAATATATATATATATATACTTTATTTAAAGCAGCAGAAATAAAGCATATTACTCTACCACTGGTATTTGAGCACTCTTTTTTCCACCTTGTTTTCACATTTATGTGTTTACTCCGGTAAATATATATATACAGTTGCGGCCAAAATGTTCTGAACGGCATTGTTTTCGTCAGAAAAGTAGATATAAATTTTTATCAAAGTTGTTTAATATTCTATAATTTTCACAGACAATAAATACGATATTATTTGTTATTGCCTGAGATTTTGGTGTAATTGGATGGATAATACAAAAGTTATGGATGATTTAGCGATTTACTGCAAAACCCATGGCGGCCAAAATGATCAGAACGGTTGCTTTTACTCTGTGTTTTAGTATATTTAATCGGCGAACTCTAACGTTTTGAATTTGTTTACGTGACGGTTCGTTTACTAAATATTAGTAATAATATTTGCAGTGTACTTTGTTAATATAATGCCACTTACTCCGTTACCAATTCGTCAGCAGATTATTAAGCTTCGAAGGAGGATAATTTAAGTATTGGTCTATTGCAAAGATTGTTAACAAGTCGAAAAGTGTTGTACACGAGTATTCTTAGGTCTACGATGATTGGGT
>NC_043003.1:15795238-15807738 GCF_006345805.1 Octopus sinensis
GGGTTCGGGGTCGTTGTTTATATATATATATATATATATATATATATATATATAAGCGAACAAAGCGCACGAGCGTCCGTCGAATACAATCCCTGTATGCGTGACTGCCACTCCCGTATGAGCCTGTACAGTCACAACAAACGCTATACCGCTATCAGCATCTGACACGATTTCTTCGGGCGCAGATCAATGGCCTCTCTAGACCGACGGATCGTACTACTACAAATACTACTACTACTACTACTACTACTACTACTAATACTAATACTACTACTACTACTACCCTCCACAGTTCCAGAACTCCCGAACCGGAGCTTCACCACCGGATGCAGTTTCATGTCATATCCAGAACAAACATATCTAATATGTTTCAAAGAGTGCGCAGGTATTGAAAAACGCTAGGGAGAGCTGACGATCAGGTCTTCATAGTGGAAGCTACCCTCGTGCATACGTTTTGATCCTTAACTCCTTACACTCGAAGCGGCGGAGTCGTATTCATGTAATGACTCCCAGATATCCCTTTGCTGTCAGATTTCGTGCTGCTGTTTTCTTTGTCTTTTGCGCTTCACCAGGTGATGAAGGAACCCCAGAACAAAGATATCTTCATGTCGTGGCTATTTCGGTCTGAGACACTAGTTAAAAGCCCGATAAACTTTGCATTTTGAAGTTGACTTTCATTCCTCATTGACCAGATCCAGTTGCAACGCTTCTCTACTGCTTCTGCCATTGATCTTAGACCTCCGGCAATCTTTTTAACGAGAACTTGAGAATCGTTTCATGAGATTGTTGGCACATTTTTCTACAAAAACCCAAAGCTCCAATCTCCATGGCGTGGTCATTGACTTGGACACCAGATTCTCTCATATACATTGAATAATGCATCATACATTACAGAACTCAACTTAGACGAAGCCTTCATTAAGACTCTTTGTAAATAGATTTGAAATAACATATTCTCGAATGTTTTACGATATATAGAGTTTCTAGCTTAATCTTGCATGCCATTTCACAAATTTTTAATTTTGAAAATCTTTTTCCAGTCAGATTCCCTTTATCATCACTTCTTGTTTGAGCAGTATCAGCTTACTTTTACCTCTAGCAATAATGCAGATGATCAGCAATTTTAAAAAGCGCAATGATGTTTCTGACCCTGAAGAGAAAGTCTAATGTTTTGCAACGAGTTTTGACTCTGCGATAGATGCGTATTTACAATCAAACATAATCAGAGATTTTTGGGGGAATATTGATTCTAAACAACTTGTATAAAACTCATATAGAACTCAAAACTTTGTGAGGGGCATTTGAAACAGGTTTACAGCTATCGTTTAAATATCGCCACCATTGAAGTCTCTTCATCAACAGAAATTATAAAAATCAATCATTGTTGACGGAAAGTGTTGAGAAGAGTGACAATGAAAGCAAGTGAAAACTCATTCGTCAGCATCTTACATTTATCGTGTGATACCGACGGAGAGATTACCAAGAGAAATTCTTCCGGGATAATAGTTTTCATGCTTGCACACGTGATATGAATATACCCAAGTGGTAAAGAGACGAGAATGAATAAATGGCAGAAATGTTCTCAGTAGAGAATTAAGAGCGTAATAAACTTCAAAAATAAATGATGCATTATTATACTTAGAAACTGTAGATGTTAGATTCCATGATTAGATTATAAGCATTCGTGCACAACTTGATATAGGGAATGGCAGAAAGCGAGTCCCACTCGAATAAAGATATAAATTAAGCCACAATAGTTGCTAAAAATGGGATCCTCAATGAATATTCTCTAATATTCTCTCAGTATATATCAATGAGTGTAGGTGATCGTCTGAGTTAAGTAATTTAGACAAAGCAAATTGGTTTATATATTGTATTGTTGACCATCGTAAGATCTGCAGCAATGATGAAGATCAGTCTTGATTTTAGAGAAGGAAATACAATATATGTACAACGCAACTTGAATGCTCCCAAATTCTACAGAAAACTATACCACGACTTCAGGGTTTCATTTGCAAACCATTCCTTATGAATAATAACAGATAGAACAATAAAATGATGAATAATAACAGTGAGAAATTACTAAAAACATGTACGTATGTGTGTGTGAGTGCTTTTGTGTGTGTGTGTGTGTGTGCGTGTGTGTGTGTGCGTGTGTGAGTGGATATTAAAGGAAATATAGAAATACAATTGACATATTAGAAATTCATTTACATTGTTATATGATTATACTATAAAAAGATATAATATAATATAACAAATAATCAAAACAAATATATATCCTATAATTTGTTTATATGCAGTAGTAAATTTATAAAAATTCACAATTATGCATATTTTAAATCAGTCTATTTTATGATTTAGCAGTCCTTGCATAAAGTTTTGTTTATTTTTTAAACAAATATTACCCTGAGGAGACTCATATGCATAAATATGAATTTCTATAAATACACTAGTGGATATGAGTCGAAACAAATTGCAGGATATGCTTTTTATTATTTGTTATATTATATTATATTATATTATATCATTTCACAGTATAATTATATTACATTATAATGTAAATAAATTTTAATACATCAGTTGTATTTCTCTATTTTCTTTAATATTTATATACTGAAATTACACCAGTTTAAGTTCGGATTTTTTTCTCTAATATATTGTGGTCCCTAAGTGAAGAACTAACGAAAATTGGATGTTTTACATATCTTTGAAAGAAAAGGTTTTTTTCCTTGGACTGATTAATAATAATAATATGTATATATATATATATATATATATATATATATATATATATATAATATATATATATATATATATATATATAGTTAATCCAAACATGAAAACACAAAGAGAAAACACAACAACGAGAGGACGTGGAACAAATATAGTATTATTGGATGCTCAGGAAGGAAGGGAAGAAGGAGGGTTTTACGTTTCGAGCGGAGCTCTTCGTCAGAAACATAGGAAAAGGAAAGATCCAGAGAAGGGAAAACGGAGGGAAAAAATCGTCAACGGTACACACGCGGTCATATATATATATACATGAAGAAAAAGAAAATGGAGATTGTGAAGTGAATAAATATTTATTATGAAGCCAATAGCGATTTTATTAAATATATTTACTCTTTAGTATTTCAAGATATTTTTATGTCATTTTGGTAAATATATCTGTTAATATGAGAAGTCACTGTTATTTGCACTTCTACAGTAGTAGGGATGAGGAATTGTGTACATTATTTACATTATTTACGGGCATATGGCGTAGTGGTTAAGAGCGTGGGCTACTAAGCCCAAGATTCCGAGTTCGATTCCAAGCAGTGACCTGAACACTAATAATGATAATAATAATAATAATAATAATAAAAATAATAATAATAACATCGAAAAATGCCTTAGGGATGAGAACCCAGATTCGAAATTTCCCCAAGACCCCTGAAGACGGCTGAAAGGTATATCAGCTGAAATGTGTTAACAACAAACAATGTGAGGACAAATATCCGTCGAATGTAAATAATGTAAATAAGTGTTATTTTCAATTTTACGTAATTTAAACGACACTTTATTCACCGCATCCTGTATATAGTCTGTCTACAGAGTTCTTTCTGTGCACTTTTCTAATCCAGTGCTTATATCAATTTCTATAGTACATTCGACTACTGTCTGTAGCAGAATCGTTTCCTATATAAAAAAAAAATGTTCGACTGTCCTTTCATGACATTTGTATCTGAGTTCAGTCTGCATTGACATTTTGGTTAAATGTGAATACGCCAGGCAAAACATAGTATACAAGAGTTCCCTTGCAGTATTCTTTTTCTCACGGAGATAACGCTTAGTTTTTATTATTCATCTGTTTTTGGCATCTTTAGAATTGCTTATCATTTATAAATCATGGTATTGCTGCTGCCTTGCCCGTCGTTATCGTTTCGTTATTCTTGCATGATGTACATTGTTAAACCTCCTAGTTGTCAATTCAATTCATTCTGGCGCCATTCGTTCTGTTTTTACATGTTTTAGTTAAGGCATTGTTGATCAGTTATTGATCTTCACAGCTATATGAACATTTTCGTCACTTATTCTGAACTTTTGTATACAGGTTTTGAGTTTCAAGGAAGTTTATTATTTGTAAGTCAGCGAGCTAGCAGAAGCGATATCACGCCAGGCAAAATACTTAGCGGTATTATCTCCGGATCTTTACATTCTTGAGTTCAAATTGCACCAAATTTCGAAGTCGAAAAAATAAACTATTGGACGTTTTGAAATTAGAAACAGAAAAATAATTGAATTTAAAGTTTTTTAAGCTGAAGGAAGACAAAAACATGGGTTTGTAATTTTTAACGTTTCTTTATAAAGCCATCAAATTTGTAGGAGAGACCGCGTTGATTACATCGATCCCAGCACTCAATTCGAAAGAAGGAAAGACAATGTCGACCTCGGCAGAATTTGAATTTGTATTCGCATAGATGCGCGGTGTTGTTGTCTTCACTGAGGTTGTCACACCACCCGCATTATAGTACACGCTCAACCACTGTGGAAAATAGGGAGACTGTAATAACATCCTTATGAATATCAGGCATGAATATATACTAATAGCAGTAACGAACTTTGCATAAATTGCGTTGAGTAAAGACGAAAATTTTAAAGGTTAAGAGATCTCGAAAGGTTTTAGTCATTGCTTCACGTCTTTACCACACTTGAACTAATACAGGCTCTTACTGTGCTTAATCCCTGGGGAAATTTTATTGAATTTGAACCTGAGAACGATCGTTTGGAATTTCTGAGTTATTTGCTACCAAGAAAACCTGCATGGACAAATTGTTTCAAGTAGTAATGCCAGGAGCGATGACAATTATGCCAGAAACACGGTTCATTAATCAATTTTCTATTGAAAAATAGAGCTTTGTGCAAAGAAATGGTATTACAATACTACAAAGACATTGTTTAATCATGGAATAATGAAGACGTTCACGTTGGCAGTTTAGTTGTGGTACAAAGGTCATTATTGACGGAAGATGTACCAATAATTGTTCCAAAAAGCGTGGTTTTTGGCCATTTTCCGTTGACAAATAGGGTTTTGTGCATCACAAATGCACACATAATACTCCTTGTACATTGCTGCATTTGTTGACACCGAAAACATTAAAACTGGCAACGTAGATTAGAAGCAAATTCAAATATCCCCCGAAAATTATCTCAAAATTGTGCGACCTGACCTCGTTTCAAGGTTATTTTTGTCGTAAAAAAAGGGTTGTGAAAAAAACATACTTCATTTCGTAGCCGAAAGATTACTGAACATTTTGATACGTCATACATTAAAACTGGCAACTCAGTTTTCGAATCCATAAGGAACATAAGCACCACACACAGACACATTTTCAGTCCTTGTTTCTTTCCTTGTTTCTTTCTCTGTTCCTTTCTGTGGAAGAGCGTAGGCTCGAAACATTAAAGACTTTTTCAACTCCCGAGGGTTATACTAATACATCTGTTTGTTTTCTATACCACCTTTCTTCGTCATTCGTTTTTTTTGTGAATTATCCCTACACACACACACACACACATATATATATATATATATTATATATATATATATATATATTATATATATATATATATATATATATATATACGTGTATATACATTTATTCCACTATTAAATATTCTACTTCGTATATTCTATTTCACTGCATACATGCATCGTTTGCTTTAAGCTGAAAAAGAAAAGTGGAGTTACCGACTGAAAATTCAGAAGGCCCCGGTGTGTTAGTGTCTCCTCGTGCCTATACACAAAATATTGTTCTTCAGAAATGCTTGCGGTGAACGTGAATAATAATGCTTTTCATATATATTTGTAGTTTTTGCACAGAATATTTCATATATGTTGCAAATGTACAGCCTTTGCATAAACCAAACCGTCTGCCCCTTGAGAGAATTTATGCGACATGTTCGTAAGATCATGTACCCAAGTGTAAATATGCATAGGCTTTAGTAGTTTTGAATAACGATACATATACAACATTTGTGAAATTTTGCAGGCCATTTATTGTAGAAAATTGCACAAAGAAGATTAGCGTGTGACTCTACAACTACAACATATCGTACATATTATAAGTAATCAAACCTGTAAAATATTTGGGAAATAAAAATAATTTTATTAATAAATCTCTGAACGAGATATAAACAGTAACCGCTCGACAACGTAAGGTGTACTAGCCATCTGAATGTGGCTAGCCACTGGGGGTGGGGTGTTACTGATGCTTTTAGCCCCAGGCGATCAACGTCACCAGATGGACTTTAGACACAAAATTTCAGTGCCCTTGTGTTATTTGCAAAGGGAGGTCATCCTCCCTCGAAAACCTAAGTGCTACATACGGACTATAGTTTCAAGGTAATTGCCTCTCGTCAACGCATGGTAAACACCGGTTTTCGATGAAGGCGACCACTTGCAAATAATAATATTTAACGTTTTTCACAGCAACCACTGTCACTGATTTAGAAAAACTGTCTGAAAGCATTAATAAATCTCTGAACGAGATATAAACAGTAACCGCTCGACAACGTACGGTGTACTAGCCATCTGAATGTGGCTAGCCACTGGGGGTGGGGTGTTACTGATGCTTTTAGCCCCAGGCGATCAACGTCACCAGATGGACTTTAGACACAAAATTTCAGTGTCCTTGTGTTATTTGCAAAGGGAGGTCATCCTCCCTCGAAAACCTAAGTGCTACATACGGACTATAGTTTCAAGGTAATTGCCTCTCGTCAACGCATGGTAAACACCGGTTTTCGATGAAGGAGACCCCTTGCAAATAATAATATTTAACGTTTTTCACAGCAACCACTGTCACTGATTTAGAAAAACTGTCTGAAAGCATATTTTCCTGTTATTTTGGCATTTCTTATCTCTGTATTGTCCACAAGGGGGTAAACATAGAGCGGACAAACAAGGACACACAAAGGGATTAAGTCGATTACCACGACCCCAGTGCGCAACTGGTACTTAATTTATCGACCTCGAAAGGATGGAAAAGCAAAGCCGACCTCGGCGGAATTTGAACTCAGAACGTAACGGCAAATGAAATACTTATTTCTTTACTACCCACAAGGGGCTAAGCACAGAGGGAGCAAACAAGGACAGACAAACGGATTAAGTCGATTATATCGACCCCAGTGCGTAACTGGTACTTATTTAATCGATCCCGAAAGGATGAAAGCAAAGTCGACCTCGGCGGAATTTGAACTCAGAACGTACGACAGACGAAATACCTATTTCATTACTACCCACAAGGGGCTAAACACAGAGGGGACAAACAAGGACAGACAAACGGATTAAGTCGATTACATCGACCCCAGTGCGTAACTGGTACTTATTTAATCGATCCCGAAAGGATGAAAGGCAAAGTCGACCTCGGCGGAATTTGAACTCAGAACGTACGACAGACGAAATACCTATTTCATTACTACCCACAAGGGGCTAAACACAGAGGGGACAAACAAGGACAGACAAACGGATTAAGTCGATTACATCGACCCCAGTGCGTAACTGGTACTTATTTAATCGATCCCGAAAGGATAAAAAGCAAAGCCGACCTCGGCGGAATTTGAACTCAGAACATAACGGCAAACGAAATACCGCAAAGCATTTCGCCCGGCGTGCTAACATTTCTGCCAGCTCGCCGCCTTTGGGCATTTCTGCTTACGTCTTCATACTGTTATTACCAACTTTCATCATGTAAATTTTTCAACAGCGCCTCCTATTCACAAAACCCGAATAGTCTTACATACAAGCCAAGTTATTGTATTTATCACAAAGTTTAGTAAAACACTCGCCGTCATTCTTGTCTGTTCGGATACTCCAGTATATTTACAGAGTATCCATACTAAAAGACATTGTCTATTATATTTTGTCTGGTTCTAAGTTTCTGTTAATTAACGTACTTAGAACAAATAAATTCAGCCGAAAGTAAAAGGAGGTTAACTGAAGGGTTAAAGAAACCGATATAAAATATCGTAACTCGTCTTCGGTGTATTTCTATACCTGACGGTGTTTCCATTTGTCAGGATGTATTCACTAATCTTGCTTCTATTATTTATAACGTATGCTGTATGGTATCATTCTGACAAGATGAGTCAAACTTTGTTTAGTCTCAGGTTCACATATTGAACATGCTTTTATATTTGTTGGAAATATGAGACGGTTGTCAGGCTTCCTAATTTAATAAAACAACATTTAACTTACTTAACGTTACGCCATAATATCGGATGCAATGAATAACAACATCGCTGGCATTAAAGACTTCACATTCAACTCCATGATTCAAAGCGAACACTTGCAATACACGCATAGAAAAAGTGAATAAACCAGAGAGAAAAGAGAGAGAGAGAGAGGAGAGAGAGATACAGAGAGAATGCGCGTAGGGGAGACAAAAGAAAGGCAGATATTTGAACTACCTTGCTTATACAAAAAGTTATGAATGAGGCTTTATGTTTCTAAAATTCAATTATTAATACACTTACCTAACTTATTTCCGTATACATAGACATTCTCGAGAAATCCTTCTTCATACGCTCGCCTGTTCACACACTCCTGTCTATCTACTTCTATCTATTTATCTCTCTTTGCCTATTTGTCTGTTTGTCTGTCTCCATGTCCGTTCCCCTTTCTCTTTCTCTCTCTCACTCCTCTCTGTATATTCTATACTCACACACGCACACTCAATTACATATAGTATATATATGTATATAATATATACACAGATGGGGAGAGAAAGAGCAAGTGGAAGAACAAGAGAGGTATATATACATATATCACTTTTACTCTTTTACTTGTTTCAGTCATTTGACTGTGGCCATGCTGGAGCACCGCCTTTAGTCGAGCAAATCGACCCCAGGACTTATCTTTTTTGCCGAACCGCTAGGTTACGGGGACGTAAACACAGCAGCATCAGTTTTCAAACGATATTGGGGGGGGGGGGGACAAACATATACACACACATACATATATACGACGGGCTTCTTCCAGTTTCCGTCTACCAAATCCACTCACATGGCTTTGGTGGCCAGAGATTTTAGTAGAAGACACTTGTCCAAGGTACTGAAGCCGGAACTATGTGATTCGTAAGCAAGCTACTTACCACACAGCCACTCCTACGCCTATATATATATATATATTATATATATATATATATATATATATATATATAATATATATATTTACATACAGGTTTGGCCAAATGTCACCTATAATACCAAAACTAAAACAAACAATTATATATGAAACTTCGGTAATAAACAAACAAATGTTGAAAAAAAACTGATTTAACTCACAGCTTTCAATTATTAAACATTCATAACTGGGATAAATAAATTTAAACTGATTAAGTATTTATGTAATTTTGATTTACTGTCAGGTGACTTTTGGCCAAGTCTATATATATATTTATAGTTTAGGATAATCAATAAGCTGTCATAGTAGTACTCAGAGTTTCAAATGCCGGAGCTAATAGCGAAGAAGCATTCTCATCGGCTATTAATGGAGGGAAATTTTAAAGCAAGTTTCAATAATCACACCTTAAGCTTCAGACACTGGAATAATGCATCGTAGCTCTTAGATCCGGCATTTGAAACTCTGAGTACTATTATGACAACTCACTGATTATCCTAAACTATACATATCTAAATATTCCTCTATTTACCTAATATTGAGGTCTCATTCTTCTGTTGTGACTTTTTTATTATTATTAAGTTAGGCAAGGTCTGGACCAATCTTTGGTCGAAACATATCTAAGTTTATTATTATTATTATTATTATTATTATTATTATTATTATTATTATTATTATGTGTATACATAGAGAGAGAGAGAGGGGAGAGAAAGAGAGAGAAGTATATATATACATATATATATATAGTGAGAGAGAGAAAGAGAGATTGCATGTCCTAGTGGTTAGGTTGTTGAATTCACGATCGCGAGATTGTTGCTTCAATACCTGGGCAGGAAGCTGCGCAGTGTTCTCGAACAAAACGTTTCATCTCATGTTGCTCTGCAATTGTTTCGGCACCTGACGTGTGGTACGCCATGTATCTGCCCGGACAACGTCGGTTTCATGGAGGGAGGGAGATGATGCACAACACATACGTTTGACGCCTATCAACAAATCATTAGCGCAGCTTATTCAGCCAGAAATTACAAACCCGTCTTTCTCGGACTACGCGAGACTGCATTATATACATATATAAGTCTGATGAAGTGCCACTCGAATATTTAAAGTCGCAAAACATGTAAATTTTCACAACGAATTATTGCGTAAACTGGCGTTGCAAACCGGCTTAGTACAGAAACAATTTTAATGCATCATTAAAGATATGTTAAAAAATTTATTGTCTTTTTCTTCTCATTTATACATATATATATATAATATAAATAATATATGAATATATGCATATATACATACATATATGTACATACCTACATATATATGTATATATACATGCATATGTGGGTACAGGACATCAAAAAACGTTGAACACAATGAGAAACGAAAACATAAAAACAAAAACATAGAAAACGAACGTTTTTTGAACGACGAAAGAAACAAACAGAGAAACAAGACATGCAACATGAAGAATATTCCCCTTCATCAGTTGTCTCTGTTTCATCTACTCCGCGTTACGAAGGTAAGGATAATACGCGACTTCCTTGAAACATTCCTTCCCGCAAAGCAAATTAAATAAAATTTGGGATTTTTTGCGGAGGGTGAAAGTGATCACAAGAGCAGGACAGTGAGAACAAGACATTAAAAATAAACGATGAGGGCTATTAGTCCATGACGATAGAAAAATTATTATGAACGCTAGGAGGACGAGCTATGAGAGGAGACAGGTATAAGCACGTATTGTCTTTAGGAAGGAAATGAATAAAGAGGCAACTTTCATAAATAAATATCATCAAGAACTTAACATCAGTACATAGCATAATACAGAACACTACAAACCTCACCAATAATACCACTAACACCCATACATCCCCTACATCATTCATATTACAGTATTATATCTACCCTAATTGGACCACGTCCAGAACTACTTGCCCACCTTACACATAATCTTTTAAATTCTGAAACTAATAGATCCGACGCCGTTTGAAAATCGGTGCTCATTCAAAGCCAGTGAACAGAGTTTGACGATACCGGTATGACTTTGAATCTCTTTAACAATTCAATATAATGATTTTTATTCCTTTTAATTCTACCTCAGTTCTTCTAATTGTATATATTTATCGTTACTTTTCATTAAAAAAGGCCTTTACTTTTTTGATATCCAATGTGCATTTTCGCTTTTTTTCTTCTTATTTCCCTATATATATATATATATATATATATATAATATGTATACGATATAGTGTATATTTAAATACATAAGGAATCCACTTGTAGGGAATTCAACACGCTAGAAAGAACAGCTAGGTTCTGTAAACCACAAAAATAACGGATAAAATTCGACAGGAATAAATTTGGAAATGAAAAACATTTACCATCTAGTCCCTAGACCAATTGGTTTCTGATTATTTTTTAGGGAGTCAAGGAGAACTCACAAGATCTGATTTTCTTCAGCAAGGTCCAACCTAGGGTTGTACATATCCAACACGAGACAAACGAGGCTACTTATCTCATGTTTATACGAACTAACTATTCAAATTTTTCTGCGCAGACGCAGTCCTTCGCTGGCTACAATCAGAAACCGCCAACTTTTAACCGAAAATTATCCAAAAACTTACAGTATTTAATCATGTCAAAGGGAAATGGAATTTAATTAAAATTAAAACATTCAATCAAAATTTACATTTCCAGTGGTCTAACGTGCAAACAAAAAGAAAAAAACAAAACAAAACAAATGTATATGTATATATCCATTTATATATATGTATATATGTATATATATATATAATATATATATATATATATATATATACATATATACTATATATATTGGATATAAACATATATATACATATATATTGATATAAACATATATATTACATTATATATGGATATATACATATATATACATATATATATGGATATATACATACATATATATATATATATGGATTTATACATACATATATATATATGTATGTGTATATATATACATATATATATATATGGACACACACACACACACACACACACACACATATATATAGCTTCAGATAATTTGGAAATATGTAAATATACTCGTACACAGACATGAATATAAGCGAATATTTGCATGTGTCTGAAGCAAACACATACGCAATAACATATTATTATGTAACATAAGGATGCATGGATACTTGTTTCGCTTTTTCACAGTTACATTCTCATGCAGAATTTAATACCATATCTGAATACAGGTAGGCACAAACACACACATTCACAATTTCATGTATACACTTATGAGGACGTATAAAAGAAAGATTTATAAATACATATAAATGTAGAAATGTATAAAAAGCATATCGAA
>NC_043003.1:15810238-15820238 GCF_006345805.1 Octopus sinensis
CATTGTCTTTGATAAGATCAAGAATGAAGTGGTCCACCGGCTTTCTGGTCTGCTTCTTGTGGTGGAAATCCTCGTTGATAGAAATGTACGCTGGTTTGGAACACGTACAGAGGATGGACAATAGCAGACTCGCAAGACAAATCGTTTTACTCCCTACAATGCAAGGGGAGAAAGAAACCACAGATTCAAACATACTGCGAAAAGGAACATGAAGTGGAGAGGGATCGATCGTGAAGAAAGCTAATCAAGTTATGCCAAAAACCAGGAACCGTCATAGTCAGGACAACTGACTTCAAATAATAGGTTGACAGAAATAAATGCCCCATCTGCTAGAAATGAAAGCCCCACATCTGTCAGTTGTTGAGCTTTATTTCTATTAGGTCAAGCGATCGTGTAGAAGTTTCTTCGTTTGCTCATGTCGTTACCTGAAAAAAGACCGTGATAATCACGAAAATCCAAATTTCTCTTTTACTCTTTTACTTGTTTCAGTCATGTGACTGTGGCCATACTGAAGCACCACCTTCAGTCGAGCAAATCGACCCCAGGGCTTATTCTTTGTAAGCCTAGTACTTATTCTATCGGTCTCTTTTTGCCGAACCGCTAGGTTAAGTGGACGTAAACACACTAGCATCTGTTGTCAAGCGATGTTGGGGGGACAAACACAGACACACAAGCGTATACACACACATACATACATACATACATATATATATATATATATACATATATACGACGGGTTTCTTTCAGTTTCCGTCTACCAAATCCACTCACAAGGCTTTGGTCGGCCCGAGGCTATAGTAGAAGACACTTGACCAAGGTGCCATGCAGGGGGACTGAACCCAGAACTATGTGGTTGGTAAGCAAGATACTTACCACACGGCCACTCCTATACCTACATATTTTTATAGTGAAAATCACAGGACATATTTTAAAATCATAAAACGTTAAGACAAAAAAAAACCGCTACAAAATCAAGCAATGGATTCGTTCCATCACAGTTCATACTTGTAACAATACCAGATTACTGACCAGCTGAACACCTGATAGGTCCCGAGTTCGCGCCACCATGTAGTAAAGTAACACAGAGAAATTAACCCGCGTTTTTACGCTTTATATGATGTATACACAACGTATAAAAACCGGTTACGGTTTCTGCGTTCCATGTATATACGTGTGTGTATATATATAGGTCAGATGTATATGTTTTGTGTGCGCGTGTGTGTATGCATTAGTGTGCACGAACGTCCATGTGTGCGTTTCTTTTAGTGACAATGTACAAAGGTTTTAATGTGGTAGTTATATAAAAAATAGAGAGAGAGATAATTCTGAATATGGTCGTGTGAATAAAATATGTTACTCCGCGGAATATCTTTGTTATACATAAAAGTGCCAAAAATTTATCGATGCATATCTATACGTATATATACCGAATTTTCTATACATTTCCTTGGCTTCCTTGGTGCATAAAGGTGATAAACATCACAACCATACAATACATTTTCACTCTAATATCTTAATATATTTATGAATTTAATCGCATTCAGTTACACAGACACACACAATTATATATGCACATCCTCTCTCCCTCTTTCTTTCATTCTTTCTTCCATTCTTTCTTTCTCTTTCTTTCAATCTCTTTCCTTCTATCTCTATTATACGTTTGTATATATTCATATATATATATATATATATATATATATATATATATATATATATATATATATACATACATATGATATATACATATGATATATACATATATATATACATATGTATATATATATATATAGTTTGATAATAGATAGATAGATAGATAGATAATAGATAGATGGATACATACATACATACATACATACATACATACATACATACATACATACATACATACATACAGACATACATACATACATACATAAATAAAGGACGATTTATTCATGATCAGAGGCGTTCGTAAACTGAGGTACTACTGTATTAAATGAACATAAGAAAGACAGGAGTTAAAATACGATTACTTTGTGATGTGAGTTGTTCGAAAACCGAGGTTCTACTGTATATATATATAATGAGAGAGAGAGATAAACGTGCATAAATATATATATGTTCATTTATGTTACATATATATAAATATACAGACATTCATACACACATGTATGCATACATACATGCATATGTGTAAATATATATATATATATATATATATATATATATATATATATATATATATATATATATATATATGCCTTTATTCTTTTAGTAAATATGACACAGCGAAAGAGTTAATTTTTTATGACGATGTGTTTATTCGTGTGATTTATCGATTTAAATAAGATACGTAAATATTTGTAAGATCGTTTCATTTTGCCTTATGTATATATGTTTGTATGGTATATGCATGTGTGCAAAACATTAATATAAATGTTTATATATATATATATATGTAAGTGTGTATATGTGTGTGTCTGTGTCTGTGTGTGTACAAGTGACTATCAATCGTACCCTGGATGCCCCTAACTATGGTATTGATGTAATAACAACTACTCCCAAATGAATCAGCTAAATATATAAATTGCAATTTCTCTAATAATAACTGTAAAATATAAAATGTAATTTCCGCCATAAATATCATTGGCGGATCGATATTCAAATAAGTCACAGGCGTAAAATAATACACATTGGAACAAATTAAATCGAAGATAGGGAAAGATTGAGCGAATACATGAATGTATTATGTGTCAGTTACACATAAAGCCATGTAGATATTCTAAATATTCTGTCATGAAACTGATATCTATACATATGTCGGAAATTGTGCTCTTTCATTGCTATATCAGTCTATTATACTTCTATTATAGACATAATTTCGTTTTACACGAGTTTAAGCACGTAGGAAAATACCGTTAGGTTTTGTACACTAATTGTTCGCTCGTGTTTTAATACTGATTTCAAATTTAGGCTCCAAACCAGCACCTTCGAGGTCGGAGTAAAGGAGATTATATAGACCTCAGGGTTCAACAGGTAATTATTTCATCGACTTTGAAATGATGAAAGGTG
The DNA here is from genome assembly GCF_006345805.1 of Octopus sinensis. Classification (NCBI taxonomy): domain Eukaryota; kingdom Metazoa; phylum Mollusca; class Cephalopoda; order Octopoda; family Octopodidae; genus Octopus; species Octopus sinensis. The sequence goes on from NC_043003.1 coordinate 15,813,290, forward strand.
AAGTCGACCTCAGCGGAATTTGAACTCAGAGCATAAGGACGGACAAAGTGACGCATAGCATTTTGTCAGGCGTGCTAACGATTCTGCCAGCTTGCTGCCTTTCCTTGTGCTTTAATAATGGTTTCAAATTTTGGCACAAGGCCAGCAATTTCGAGGAGGGGGCAAGTCGATTGCATAGATCCCAGTACTCAACTGGTACTTATTTTATCGACTTTGAAAGGCTGAAAGCTAAAGTCGACCTCGGCAGAATTTGAACTCAGAAAGTGAAGACGGACGAAATGCTGCTAAACATACTAACGATGCTGCCAGTTCACCGTCTCGTGTTTTGATGTTACTGAGAAATGGCAGAATCGTTAGCATGCCGAAATGACTAACGGCATGTTGCCCGTGTTTATGTTGTGAGTTCAAACGCCACGGGGGTCGGCTTTGACTTACATTCTTTCGATTCGATAAAATAAGTTTCAGAAGAGTACTAGTATTGACTTATTTCTTTATTGCCCACAAGGGGCTGAACATAGAGGGGACAAACAAGGGCAGACAAAGGGATTAAGTCGATTACATCGCGTAACTGGTACTTAATTTATCGACTCCGAAAGGATGTAATAATAATAATAATAATAATAATAATAGTAGTAGTAGTAGTAGTAGTAGTAGTAGTAGTAGTAGTAGTAGTAGTAATAATAATAATAATAATAATAATAATAATAATAATAATAATAATAATAATAATAATGATAATAATAATAATAATAATAATAATAATAATAATAATAATAATGATAATGATAATAATAATAATAATAATGATAATGATAATAGCACTAGTATTGACTTATCAATCCTCCAGAATTTCAGGCAATGTGCATGCAGCATAAAGACTATTACAATTCTAGAATTACAAAAGACTGGGTGGTCACCACTGAAACGCTGTTGTTTGGGTCTCTAACCAATCAAAGCCGATCTGGAGCTGATAAAGAACCATTTATAAATGACCCAGCTAGTCATTTGAGCCAGCAAACAACTGATCCACGTGTGTGTTAGATGTGAAGCGTCCACACAACACAGATTTCCTGAGCATGTTGAAGTTTAAACTGTCAGTGGATAGTGTTCACCAATGTAAACAAATCGAAATATGATATTAATAAAACCTGTTTGCAGAGAGAAACGCATTGAAAGCATAAAACTGGATACTTTCAACTAGTTTATTGACATTTTTTTTTTATGTAGTTATAAAACTGAACTTTTGCTTCAGAACAATCCAAAGAGACAAATATCTATATCTATGCACAAGCATATTGTTTGTGAGTCTTCTTAAAGAGAAATATTTCACTAACAAACGTGAAGTTTTGAAATAGAGCCAAGGGAAGAACTATAAAATTAAAAATTGGCGAATGATTCTCCAGATACCGTTTAAATATCGGACCAATTGGTAGAAGTAATATCGGTTTATGAGCAAAAAATAGAGAAATGAAAACGTCAAAACTTACGCAGAAACAGTTGGAAATGGAATATAGAATATTGATTTCTGAAATAGGCAAAATACTGCAAATTTGTTGGGAAGGGGAGCGATTGGATTGAACTGGCACGCAGGATATCAGTACTGCTTATGTTATCGATCCCGAGAGAAATGAAACGAAAAATATTACTAAATATCGCGAAGTATAATGCATTCCGCCATTCACCGTTTTTCTCTAAGTATGACAAACTCACTCAAGTAACTGCAACGATGTGAGTATTGCTCGCTGAGCTATCCTATTACACATAACATTTCACTGAATTTGCAATGATATTGATAGAATGCATTGAAAATATTCTAGTCATGTGGTAAGAAGCTTACTCTTTTACTCTTTTACTTGTTTCAGTCAGTTGACTGCGGCCATGCTGGAGCACCGCCTTTAGTCGAGCAACTCGACCTCGGGACACACCAGCATCGGTTGTCAAGCAGTGCTAGGGGGACAAACACAGACACATAAACATATACACACACACACACATATATATATACATATATACGTCGGGCTTCTTTCAGTTTCCGACTACCAAATCCACTCACAAGGATTTGGTCAGCCCGAGGCTATAGTAGAAGACACTTGCCCAAGGTGCCACGCAGTGGGACTGAACCCGGAACCATGTGCTTGGTAAGCAAGCTACTTACCACACAGCCACTCCTGCGCGACATGGTTCTGAGTTCAATTCCATTGTGTGGTACCTTGGGCAAATGTTTTCTACTTTAGACCCAGGCAAACCAACGCCTTGCGAGGAGATGGAAACTGAAACAATCCCACCCAGTATGCGTGTATATGTATGTGTGTATGTCTTTGTGATGCCCTATCAAAGGCATCAAAACATGCTCGGAGTCCTGTCTAGCACACGAGGTAGTCTTTGGATAAATATGAAGCATCCTACATAGGGAGCACTACTAGGAAACTTCACGTCCGAATAAAGGATCATAAGCAGACAGACACTTCGATAAAGAAACCCCTTAGGAAGTGCCAAACCCCAATTTTCAAAGTTTCCATCAAGGCAACCCAACGCAGAATGGGTAATCTCAGAATTGTGGAAACCCTCCTTATAAACAAACTGAGGCCAGCCCTTAACAACACTAAGGAAATACACGAAGCAGAATGGTTGCTATAGCAACAACAGGCCACGCATGTCACATTCCCCCTTTCTCCCCTGTCCCTCCCTCACAAACACACATGTGAGCAACAACCTTTTCCAACTATCGCTTTAGCGAATCTCCTCAAGAAGAGGTTTTCACCCCGAAATATAGAAACACATGGTAAAACTGCATCTTTGTCCTATTTCTTTTCCTTTTGTAGATTACATTGTACCTTCTTTAATTGTTCCGGCTTATATATATTATATATATATATATATATATATATATATATATATATACATATATATATATACATACATATATATATACATACATATATATATATATATATATATATATATATATATATATAGTGTTAACGCCACCCCGGTGGAGAATCGAGCACCGGTCTCACGCGTGACACGCGGGGATACTTACCACACACATACACACACATATATAAGTATGATTATAAAAATATTATTTTCTGTTCTAGGTACAAGGACCGAAATTTTCGGGGAGGGGTCCAGTCGATTAGATCGAAAACCAGTACGCAACTGGTACTTAATTTATCGACACCGAAAGGATGACAAGCAAAGTCGACCTCGGTGGAATTTGAAGTCAGATCGTAAAGATAGACGAAATACCGCTAAGCATTTCGCCCGGCGTACTAAAGTTTCTGCCAGCTCGCCGCCTTATAATTAAAAAAATATTCTTTTCTACTCTGGGCACAAGGGCCGAAATTTTGGGGGAGGGGGAACAGTCGATTAGATCGCCTCCAGTACGCAATTGATACCGCTAATGTTTCCGCCAGCTCAATCCCTTTTAATTATAAAAATATAAAAATAAAGAGCGCTAAAGTGACAACGCCTGTACGGTAGAAATAGACGCCAAAGGGACTACAAACTACTTAAGTGGTTTACTCCATCTGGCATCTATTTCCATGTACAGGCGTTGTCACTTCAGTACCGTTTTTTATACTTATATTTTTGTAATTACACTTAAATATAAATTAACAAATGTGATTGGTACGCTGGCTACCGATAAATCATTAAATAATTACTTTATCCTAATTATATTTATGTTTATGGAAAAAAAAAGATATATAATATCAGATGATAAAAATAAACCTTCTTTTCTTTAATGTTATAAAATAAAACCACATTCAGCTTCAACAACTGCTTCTATATGAGATCTAAGTCATCTACACGCTCGAAACAAGTGGTCTGGTTCATTTTGGACATTACTCTGACTATGGCAACTTCCAAAGAATCTTTGGTGTTATGGGCGTGTTCATTGACCTCTCTCTCAACAACGCTCCATTGGATGGAAATCTGGGGAATTAGGAAGCCAAATGTTAGGGGGTTATGTGATCATGAAACTTGTCAGCCATCCATTCCTGTGTTACTAGAGCCATGTGTGATAGTGCAGAGTCTTACTGAAACACATATGGCCTTCCATTGCATACACTGTCTTTTCGGGGCTTAACAATTATTTCCAGGACCTCAATGTAGGCGACAGAGTTAACTCTAAGTCCTTCTGAGAAGAAGTAAGGATGTATCACATGTCCTTCATTGCTGACAATCCCTAAAACCATGACAGTTGCAAGAAATTTTGTATGCATAACACTTGAAACTTCAGAAGGGTCTGCACATAACCATATGTCATTTCTTCTGTTAACTTTTTTTTCTTGGTCGAAGTTTTTCTCGACTGAGAAAAACCAAACCAAATCTTCCTCTGCTGAATTTTTCAGTTTGTTTAAGAGTCTTTTAGATCTTGTGTAGTGATTTTCTTTTGCTTTTTCGGAAAATTGACCTTTCCTCATCATATAAGACTTATATCAGATGTCTTCGTAGACGACTTTTCTGACTGTTCCTTCTGACATATGGAGATCTTTTGCAATTGACCTCATGGACTTTCTGGGATTGTAATCAATGATCTGTTGAACTTGCTGGATAACTTCGGGTGTTCTGATGACTTCAGAGAATTTAGAATCCGTTTTATGCTTTGATACTGGTGACACATTTCCATCTGCAGTCTCTAGTTCCTTACAAACTTTGTAGACGAAAGAACTGACAATTCTAAAAAATTGAGATATTTCTAAATCGCTATGTTCAGACTTTATAACCACAATAACAGCATGCCTTTTCATTTCTTGAGTAAGCTGAAGGTCTGCCATTATTATTTTCTGAAACAAAGATTGTATAGAGTTAGCAAAAAGGGCAGTAATGACACCCAAAATGAATGTCTTCAAATACCTTACGCACACTGCATATATATATATATATATATATATATATATATATGAAAAAAAGTCAAGATAGAAAATGCTAAGATAATTTTATAAAAAACATTTCAGTATCGGTTTGAGTCATTTAGACTTTTTCAACTGTAACAATTAAATAATTAAATTTAGAAAAATTAAAAGAAAAGTTTTTTTAAAAGACTATTTGTATAGTATTCAAATACATGTGACATTTCCCTTATTTCTGCCTGTCTCTGTCTCTCTCGTTTACTCTTGTGGGTTCGAACACTATACAAATATTCTTTTAAAAAACTTTTTTTTTTTTTTTCTAAATTTAATTATTTAATTGTTACAGTTGAAAAAGTCTCAATGACTGAAACCGGTACTGAAATGTTTTTTTATAAAATTATTTTAGCATTTTCTATCTTGACTTTTTTCCATATATATCAAGTCGTGTGTTCCTTTTCATCTTTCTACACACACACACACACACACACATATATATATATATATATATATATATAAACACACGACGGACTTCGACGTTGTTTCTGTCTACCAAATTTACTCACAAAGCATTGGTCAGCCCAGGGATATTATAGTAGGAGACATTTGTCCAAAGTGACTCGCAGTGGGACTCTACCCGAAACCACATGGATCCAAAACGAGCTTCTTAACCAGCCATACTTGCGCCTATCATAGCAACGATGTACTTGTTGAGATTTTCTGGTTTTTCCTAACTTTTCCTTATGAAAAGGAAACTGAAGTTGCTCCTCGTCCCTCACTAAGCCATTAAGTAAAAAAAAAATCGTTAAGTAGAACATTATTTTCAAGAAAAATCTGAAAATATTACGGGTATGTGGTAAGAAGTCTGCTTCAAAACCGCAAGTATTTGAGTTCAGTCTCACAGCGTGGCACCTTGGGCAAGCGTTTTCCACTATAGACACAGGCTGTGAGTGGATATGGTGAGCAGAAACTGAAAGAAACCCGTCGAATTTATGCCTGTGTGAGTTCATATGTGTGCGTGTGTGTGTGTGCTCGTCACCCACCATCTCTTGACAACGGGGGTCAGTTTGTTTACGTCCTCTTAGCACAGCGTTTCGACAAATGATGCCGATAGAATAAATATCAGACTTAGAAAGAAAATATTGGGATGGATCTGTTCGACTACAGCATGGCCGCAATCCAGTGATTCAAACGATTAAAAGATAAAAGATATAATGCATTCAATAGCTATTGATTTGTTTCGAGTGTTTTACCGCTACTTTCAATCGTCGATTTTGGTAAAATATTAATGGAAAAGAAACTGTATTTGAAAATTATGCCTTTAAACAATTTTCAAATTATAATATTGTTCATGAAGATAGATATTCGCTTTAAATTCTATGAAAACAAATGCATTTTCTGAAAGTTATTTCATTAAATAATCACTGCTTTATAATTGCGTCGTAAAAATAAACAGCCTTGAGTTTATTACTTCAAAGTCAACAACAACGTATTTTCTAATCAATCACTTTGTTTCATCTCCACATAAAATTATAAAATAGGTGCTAGTAGGCGATGTGGTAAACAAAGAATTGCTCATTAATAAAAAGTACATTTTGAGTGAAGAGAATACTTTATGAATGACGAATTCTGTCAAAAATAGATAAATCATTAAAATTAAAAAAGTAACTAAGACTTAGATGGGAGAGGAGTAAGTCTGATCTCTAGCAGTGTTGTGACAATTCAGCGCGGGTTTTAATCGCATTGAACCTCATCAGCGATGCACGGTGTAACCGTGACTACAAGAACTTATCCATAGAGTTTATAAACTATTTGAAAATGACCTGGATACAGAGTGAACATGGGCAAATCGATAATTCCGGCCCCAGTACTTGACTTGATCGATCTCTAAAATCAAAACGGCAAAGCTGACCTGGGTGAGATTTGAACACTTCAACTGAGAACGTAAAGGCAGATGAAATGCTGTTAAGCATTTTGGCCGTCGTTCTAACGATTCGGCCTACGCGCCGCTTTAAGAGCGTTTCAAATTTTGGCACAAACCCAGCATTTTCTAGAAAGAAGGAAAGTCGATTAAAAATCCATACTTTATGAGTGAA
>NC_043003.1:15822738-15855238 GCF_006345805.1 Octopus sinensis
TGTGTGTGTGTGTGTGTGTGTGTGTGTGGTGTGTGTGTGTGGTGTGTGTGTGTGTGTATATGTATGTGAAGGCGCATGGCTCAGTGGTTAGAGCGTCGTGCTTCCGATCGTGAGGTTGTGAGTTCGAATCTCGGACCGGGCTGCGTGTTGTGTATATGTGTATATGTATTTATATCTGTATATGTAAATATATATGTGTGTAAGCGTGTGCACGCGCGCCAGTGTGTGTGTGTGTGTGTTTTCATATATGTATTTGAAGATGTGCGTATACAGATAGCAGGAGTCTATCTGCACGTATTGAATTGGCGCTTACACGATGCCTTGGAGAAAGATGCTAAAATGTAATGCGGAGATAGAGTTTTAAAATTATATATAAAATTATTACAGAATCATTTCAAATGGCACTCCGTCGGTTACGACGAGGCGGGCTCCAGTTGATCCGATCAACAGAATAGCTTACTCGTGAAAATCAATAAGCAAGTGGCTGAGCATTCCGCAGACAAGTCGTACACCCGTACTTTTAACGTAGTTTTGAAGGAGATTCGGCGTGACACTATGTTTCAAGGTTGGCTCTTTGGATTACAGATACTATAATTTTTACCTATGGAGGCGCAATGGCCCTGTGGTTAGGGCAACAGACTCACTGTCGGAGGATCGCGGTTTCGATTTCCAGACCGGGCGTTGTGTATGTTTATTGAGCGAAAACACCTCTACGAGGCTCCGGCGAGGGGTGGTGGAGACCCCTGTTGTACTCTTTCGCCCAACTTTCTCTCATTCTCGCTTCCTGTTTCTTGAGTAACGCTGCGATGGACTGGCGTCCCGTCCAGCTGGAGGAACACATATGCCACAGAAACCGGGAAACCGGACCCATGAGCCTGGCCAGGCTTGAAAAGGGCGCATAAATACATAATAAAAAACTTTTTACCTACTGAGTGGAGTGGAGCGACGTGGAATAAAGTACCTTTCTCAAAGATACAACGCGCCGAAGGGAACCAAAATCACGACCGTAAGGTCGCGAACAGAGCACCCTAATAACTAGACTCTGAACCGCGTGCCTAGTCAGAATCATGTAAGATCCATGACACTCGGGTTTTGTACTGATTGCCTTTAACATTGGATTCTTATATGAAAATGTTTTGTTGTGTATAAAAACTGAAGCTTTGTACAGAGAAAGATACACCGATGTAAGAGAGTCCGCGATAAACTTTTATGGCCACTGCAAGTCTCCCGCTTTAAAGGTCAACCCGTTGTGGTTAATATGGGCGAGTTCATTTAGATCAGAATTATACAAAAGATTGAAGATGTCTCTTGGCTTTCTTCTTTCATTTGTTTCAGCCACTCTACTGCGTCCATATTGGGGCACCACCTTGAGGAATTTTACTCGAACGAATCGACCTAAATGCTCCTTACTTATTTTTTAAGTCTAGTACTTATTCTATCAACCCTTTTGCCGAACTGCTAGGGTATGGGGGCGTAAACAGGCCAAAACCTGTTGTCAATCTGTTTTGGGGACAAACACAGACAGACAAAACACACACTCATATATATATATATATATATATATATATATGTGTGTGTGTGTGGTGCGTGTGTGGTGTGTGTGTGTGTGTGTGTGTGTATGTCTCAGAGTGTGTGCGTGTATGAGTGTGCATATATATATATGTATATATATCACACACACATATATATGTATATATATATATATATATATATATATATATATATATATATATATATATGAAAAAACAAGTCAAAAATAGAAAATGCTAAGATGATTTTATAGTGAATCTTTCAGTACTGGTTTCGGTCATTTTGAGACCTTTTCAACTGTAACGATTAAATAATTAAATTTAGAAAAATTAGAAGAAAAGTTTTTTTAAAAGAATATTTCTGTAGTAGTGTTCAGATATAAGTAGCATTCTGCCTTTCTCTGACTCCCTTGTTTGCACTTGTGTGTTCGAGGTCGTTTTGAGTTCTTGGTAGGATAGGTAAAGAATAATGAGGCTGATGTGGAGAGGGGGTGGGGAAATCTGGGAATGCCTTAATGGTCGTATTTTGAATGGTCAGTGGCTGACAGTAGTCGCAGTTCAATTCAGGAATTGTTTATGGAATTTGCGTAGGCGTTATACTGAAAGACATTAGTGACAAGGTTAAGGGGTGGAAGGTGGAGAAGTAGAAGAAGAAGAAGATGACGATGTTGATGATGATGATGATGATGAAGAAGAAGAAGAAGAAGAAGAAGAAGGAGAAGGAGAAGATGGTGGTGATGATGGTGGTGATGATGATGACGACGATGATGATGATAATGATGATGATGAAGAAGAAGAGGAAGAAGAAGAAGAAGAAAAAAACAGAGAAGGGAGAATATGATTGGGTGTAAGTATAGCTGTGATGGGGCTGATTAGTAATGGATTCTATGGAGTGTAATATTTGTGTGTGTATATATTTCTTTTATTCTAAAGTTGAGGTATATTAATTGTTTGTCGTAGACCCGTTAAGAAGTGGCTTGTATTTTGTAATAGAGAGATTTTCTTTACTTATTCGTTGTCTCGAGGTTGTATCGTCCCTAAATTGGTTGAGGGGGAAAATTCTGAAGTTTGGTGTTTTTTTGATGGGTACACGAATGGCCCCCTCCTTTGCCAACCTAGTCATAGGATACCTAGAGATCAGTCTGTATCGTAAGGTTCTAGAAAGATATGGCAGCCCTTTCTCCATCTACATAGAAAACAACTGGAAGAGATATCTAGATGACTGTTTCATCCTTTGGCATAAAAATATAGAAAAACTCATAGAATTCCAGAAAATTTTAAACGGACTGGACGTAAACATCCAATTCACGATGGAATATAGCCAACAACAACTCCCCTTCCTCGATATCCTCATTAAGAAAGCTAATAATATAATAGAAACAGACATATACTATAAGCCTACAGACTCTAAGCAATATCTTCCATTCAATTCATGCCACCCCAGACACACCTGTATGAATATCCTCTTCAATCTAGCAAAAAGGATATGCACTATAGTCTCTAACGCAAACACCAGAGACACACGACTACAAGAACTAAAAGATACCCTTATCACCAGGAACTATCCACCTTCACTTATTGACAAGTGCATTCAACATGCCCTTCAACTTAACATCAAGAAACTGAGACATCCCAAATCAAAGAAAAACTTACAACCAAAAGCCTTACCATACATCTCCACACACAACCCTCTCAATAACGAAGCCTTCGACACCATCCTCCACAACATACCCCTCCTAAAAAAAGACCACAGAATGAACACAATCCTCCAAACACACACGATCATAAAAAGCAAAAGACAGTCTAGATCCATGAAAAGTCTCCTTACACAAGCCCGAATTCACTCTTCAACACAGAAGCCGACAGTAAAAAAATGTGGAAGACCCAATTGCGGGATATGCGACTATCTAATTGAGGGATCAGAGTTCTCCTTCAAACAGGGACAACAGTTTACAGTGAAAAGCAACTTCACATGTGCTTCGGAGAACCTAATACACTCACTAACCTGCTCCGGGTGTCAAGAGCAGTACATAGGCCAAACAAAAAATGGTTTGCGTAAACGAATGGCCCTGCACAGATCCCAGATAAAAATTCCCCAAAACAGAAAAATAGCTTTTAGCCAACACATAGATACTTGCGCCAACAAAAAAACACCAAACTTCAGAATTTTCCCCCTCTACCAATTTAGGGACGATACAACCTCGAGACAACGAATAAGTAAAGAAAATCTCTTTATTACAAAATACAAGCCACTTCTTAACGGGTCTACGACAAACAATTAATATACCTCAACTTTAGAATAAAAGAAATATATACACACACAAATATTACACTCCATAGAATCCATTACTAATCAGCCCCATCACAGCTATACTTACACCCAATCATATTCTCCCTTCTCTGTTTTTTTCTTCTTCTTCTTCTTCCTCTTCTTCTTCATCATCATCATTATCATCATCATCGTCGTCATCATCATCACCACCATCATCACCACCATCTTCTCCTTCTCCTTCTTCTTCTTCTTCTTCTTCATCATCATCATCATCATCAACATCGTCATCTTCTTCTTCTACTTCTCCACCTTCCACCCCTTAACCTTTTCACTAATGTCTTTCAGTATAACGCCTACGCAAATTCCATAAACAATTCCTGAATTGAACTGCGACTACTGTCAGCCACTGACCATTCAAAATACGACCATTAAGGCATTCCCAGATTTCCCCACCCCCTCTCCACATCAGCCTCATTATTCTTCACCTATCCTACCAAGAACTCAAAACGACTCGAACACACAAGTGCAAACAAGGGAGTCAGAGAAAGGCAGAATGCTACTTATATCTGAACACTACTACAGAAATATTCTTTTAAAAAAACTTTTCTTCTAATTTTTCTAAATTTAATTATTTAATCGTTACAGTTGAAAAGGTCTCAAAATGACCGAAACCGGTACTGAAAGATTCACTATAAAATCATCTTAGCATTTTCTATTTTTGACTTGTTTTTTCATATATATCAACTCGTGTGTTCCTTTCCACCCTTACACACACACACACACACCACACACACATATATATATATATATATATATATATATATATATAAGGAAATAATATATTTGACGAACTTCTTTCAGTTATCGTACGCCAAATCCACTCACAAGACTTTGGTCAACTCGAGGCGATAGTAGAAGACACTTGTCCAAAGTGCCACACAGTGGGACCGAACCTGAAACAACGTGGTTCGAAAGCAAACTTCTTACCACGCATCCACGCGCCTGCACCTATATACGGAATACTATCGGCCATTTGTAATCTAGAAATCATTTTTCTAAAAATGTTATCCAATTGATGATTCGTCCTGTGTATTGTTCTGAACGGTTCAACTGATGAATCACACACAAGAGGGGATTACGTTATTAAATTATTTATGTTTTCTCTCGGTAATACGTTGCAATCGTGTAACATGATCCCAATGAAGTTTTAGTATCGTATGAATGTGGGTATATTAATTATTTAACCATTTGATTACTCAATGCGTATTTTAAAAAAATATAAAGATACATACATAGTAATATTCATGTATAAATATATATAAAAAAACATAATGCACTTAAGATTAAATCTAAGTTTCTAAACAGCATTACTAGTATAAATTAATTTGATTGGGCGTTTAAGAAATTTGCTTAGCAATCACTTAGCATTCGGATTCGGTTCCATTGCGCGGCAACTCCGACAATTGTCTCCTAATATAACAACGGGGTGAGTAATATTTTGTGAGTGAATTTGTAAGATTGAAACTCTGAGGAATCCTATTGTATATATATTTGTATGCGTGTATGGGTATATATATAAATGTGTGTATGCGGTGGTGCACGCGCTAATGTTTTTCAGTCTGTGTCCTGGTTGCACTACACCAAAACTAGATAGACGGTCTTAGATTTCCTTAAGACTCTATACATTCACAGGCGAAACTCTGAGAAGCAGGATACTGTCTCGGCCAAAATAAAACAGATTACACACACACACACACACACACACACACACACACACACACATACACACACACACACACATACGCACACACACATATATATGTACGTATATGTGTGATATGCGTGTGTCTTTGACAGACCAAGCAGGTAAAATATATACATGCGTATATGAACTTTTATGAATGAGTATCCGGACTGTTGCCATAGCAACAAAGCTAAAGTACTCGGAGTGAAGCCGCTTGGCAAAGTTCGATCTTGAAATATGCTGTGCATTCATGCCACGTTTTAACGTACTAGCTTAATTCCGCTATTTACAGAAGTGCTCGGAAGGAACGTGTGTAGCGTGTGATCGTCGCATTGAACATGATAGAGAAAGTTATCAAGGCGATACCTATTCACATGCCTACGAAAGATTGGAGAAAGTGTATGGAGAGGAGTGTACGACTGGTTCGGGCGTTTCCAAGACGGCCGGAAAAATGTCAATATTGACGAACGTTCTGGAAGTCCCGCAACCAACAGAACTGAAAAAAAATCGCAGATGTGAGGGCAGCTGTGAGAGAAAATCGTCGAATCACCATCCTTGAGCTATCAGAGAATGTGCAGATTAGTCACGATTCAGTTCAGTCCATTACCACTGAAGATTTGGGTATGAGACGCGTGTCTGCCAAGTTAGTGCCAAAGCCGCCTCTAGCTGACCAAAAAGACACTCGGATTTCAGTGGTACAAAATCTCCTTGGTTGTGTCGAGAACGATGAAAATTATTGAAATCTTAGCGTAGGCATCTGAGCAGATATCTCTAAAGTTTTGGCAAAATTTGATGCAGATTCTCTGCTCAACTTTTTCTGTCATGTTCAATGCGACGGTCACACGCAACCCACGTCCCTTCCAAGCATTGCTGTAAACAGAGGCGGTGAGTTAGAATGGTAACACTTAGTGCACATGCACAGTAGAATTAAAGGTCAATTGGTGCGAAGTGACTTTACTCTGCGTGCTTTAGCTTCGTTACTATGGCAACAATCCCGATACTTATTGATAAGACCAATCATATATAATAATCATAAATAATTTGGACAAATAAGGATAATTCGATTAGTGTGTTTAAACATTAAGTAGAGCACCGACACAGTTTAGGTTACCTGTTGTCATCCGTAGTTGCGGTACAGTTCTGTTGTATTTAATTCAGGAACTCCGCATACATACGTATACACGCGCGCGCGCACACACACACATATATTATTTGTATTCGTCAAAAAGTAAAAATTTATAAGAGTTCTCAGGAACTGAGAATTTCAAACTCTCAGTCGCGTTCATATGTAAGTGCGTATGTTTATGTATGTAGGCATATTTGTGTGCCTGTCTGTGTGCATCTGTATATGTATGCATTTTGAGTGTGTATATGTATGTGTCATTATACTTGCGTTAGCTTCCCATCGCCTGCCAATCGATATTGTTACTTGTACGTCCTCGTAACTTAGTAGCTCATAAAATAAAAGAAACTTTAAAATAAGTTCTCGTGCCGATATTGCAGTCAAAACTTCCCTAGCGATACCCCAGCATGGCTGCAAATCAATGATAGAGAAACAAGACAGGAATAACGAATTTTAGGTGAGGGTACCATTCGTTTACATCGACCCCAGTACGTAACTGGTACTTAATTTATCGATCCCGAAAGGATGAAAGGCAAAGTCGACCTCGGCGGAATTTGAACTCAGAACGTAGAGAAAAAGGAAATACCTATTTCTTTACTACCCACAAGGGGCTAAACACAGAAGGGAGAAGCAAGGACATACAAAAAGATTAATTTGATTATATCGACCCCAGTGCGTAACTGGTACTTATTTAATCGACCCCGAAAGGATGAAAGGCAAAGTCGACCTCGGCTGAATTTGAACTCAGAGTGTAAAGACAAACGAAATACCTATTTCTTTACTACCTACAAGGGGCTAAACATAGAGGGGACAAACAAGGACAGACAAACGGATTAAGTCGAGTACATCGACCTCAGTGCGTAACTGGTACTTAATTTATCGACTCCGAAAGGATGAATGGCTAAGTCGACCTCGGCGGAATTTGAACTCAGAACCTAACGGCAGACGAAATACCCCTAAACATTTCGCCCGGCGTGTTAACATTTCTGCCAGCTCGCCGCCTTATATTTTGTCTTACTTCGCTTACGTCTGTTATTTCTGGCTTGGAAATCGTACAGTCTGGTCTGGCATTAATTAAATTAATCCCAAAGGACCCAGCCCGTGTCCACATATATATCCCCAATGTCATGAACAACATCTCTTTTGGCTTACAAAGAAAAACGGCATTAACCTTAGCAAGAAATTTCATATATTATAGAAACTAAATTTATATTTATGCACACCACTCCGCCACTGTATTGTTTCATTACTCTGGCTTCGTGCCGGTACACTATATTCCTGCTTTATAGAGTGGTTCCAAGCTACTTGTTCTTATTTTCAAGTGCCATAATTATTGTATCTCTCTTCTAAGTGATGAAGTGCTTGGTCTAACATTCATATAATAATGATGCTTTGATTTAAAACGTTTAATTGTATATCTATATGAGCGTGCGTGCGTGTGTATGTATGTATATGTGTATGTATGTGCATCCCGGCGTGTTTGTGGCGAAAAATATATATGTGTGTGTGTGTCTGTGTATGTGTGTGTGTGTGTGTGTGTGTGTGTGTATGTACGTATGTATTTAAAAATTTTCAAGAACTTTTCACATATGCAGTGACGGTTAATTCGTCAATTCCTTCATTTTATATGTATTACATACATATCCACACACCCATATATATGCATACATTATCTATGTATCTACATACCTACCTATCTCTCTCTCTCTCTCTCTCTCTCTCTCTCTCTGTATATATATTATATATATATATATATATATATGTATATTCGTATGTATATATGCATGTTTATGTGTGTGTGATTTCAGATGTCCACATTCCACTCGAAATCCGAATCTAGCGCATTTGTACACCCAAGTTATGCAACACAGATATTTCACTCTCAATATGGCCACAACGAAAGCTCCCTCCACAATTTTCTACCTCTATGCGCTTCTCTAAAATCGTTAATGCACCAAACAAATAGCTTAGCGGCATTTTGTCCGTCTTTATGTTCTGAGTCAAAACACCAACGAGGTTCAGTTTGCCTTTTATGCTGCTAAGCAATAATAATAATAATAATAATAATAATAATAATAATAATAATAATAATAATATAATAATAATAATAATGATAATAATGATAATAATGATAATAATGATAATAATGATAATAATGATAATAAAAATGATGATGATGAAGATGATAATAATAATAATAATAATAATAATAATAATAATAATAATAATAATGGTCTCAAATTTTGCAACAACGGCAGCAATCTGGGGTAGGGGATGAGTTGATTACAAGGCAAAGTCGACCTCGGTGGAATTTGAACTCAGAACGTAAGGACAGACGAAATACCTATTTCTTTACTACCCACAAGGGGCTAAACACAGAGGGGACAAACAGGGACAGAAAAACGGATTAAGTCGATTACATTGACCCCAGTGCGTAACTGGTACTTAATTTATCGACCCCGAAAGGATGAAAGGCAAAGTCGACCTCGGCGGAATTTGAACTCAGAACGTAGTAGCAGACGAAATACGGCTACGCATTTCGCCCGGCGTGCTAACGTTTCTGCCAGCTCGCCGCCTTATGAATAACAATAATAATCCTTTCTGCTATAGGCACAAGGCCTGAAATTTGAGGGAGGGGATAGTCGATTTCATCGACCCCACTGCATAACTGTTACTTATTTCATCGATCCCGAAATAATAAAAGACAAGGTCGAGCACGGGGGAATTTGAACTCACAATATAACGACAGACGAAATCCGGCTAAGCATTTCGCCCAGCGTGCTAACGATTCTGCCAGGCTGCTAGCTCACCGCCTTAGTGATAACACCACCACCACCACCACCACCACCATCAACAACAACAATAATGGTAATAATAATTTTCAGTTAAAAAAAATTGAAAATAGGTGGGTAAAGAATGCATGGACAATTTCAAAGGGATGTTGAAGATAAGACAGACAGAGAAAAACGATGGCTGTGGATGACTAAAAGTGAGTTAAATCCGGAAACGGAGGCTCTAATCTGTGCTGCCCAAGAGCAAGCACTAAGGACAAACTACATAAAATACAGAATAGATAATACAGCAGAAAGTGTTAAGTGCAGAATACTTGTGGATAAAATGGTGAAACCGTATGGCATATTACCAACCAATGTACGCCACTAGGCCACAAGGAACATAAGAGACACCACGACAATATAGCCAGGCTTGTCCATTGGACACTCTTCAACAAGTATGGACTTGACAGAGCAAAAAATTGGTACGACCACAAACCTGAAGGCATCGTCAAAAATAGAAATGTAAATATCCTATGGGATTTTATGATTCAGTGCGACCATGAGAGTAGGAATAGGGAGCCAGACATAGACTTAATTGAGAAAGAAAACAAACTATACTGGATCATAGATAAAGCATGCCCAGCTGAAAACAAGGTATGCGATAAGGAAGAAAGAAAAGTTGAGAGATATGACAGGTTAGCTTGGGAAGTTAAGCAGTTGTGGTCGATGAGAAAGTTAGCAGTAGTACCAAAAATTGTCGGAGCCCTGTGAAAAGTGAGCAAAAATCTCGAGAAGTACTTGGAACAAATAGCGGTCTCAATAATGTTGGAGCACTTGCAGAAAACAGCACTTCTTGGAACCGCTCGAATACTCCGGAAGGTGCAGCAAAAACAAGAGGTGTTACCTTAGTTCACTGGTAGAGAACAGCTGACACTGTAGTACATCTCCAGCGTTAGAAGCTGTGCAAAGGCAATAATAATAATAATAATTGCACTACTGGGCACTGCACATATCCTACGCAAAACACTTTCAATACAGTAACCATAAGAGCATCACAACAAACCACAGCATATACTCAAGGCACACAGAGCTGCGCTCGGTAGAGAAGTGAAAGCACGCTATAAAAATAAAACTACCGAATAACATTAATAATAATAATGATAATAATAATGGTCTCAAATTCCAGCATGAAGAATATTTAGAGAATGCGACAGTTATGTATGTCGTTTTTACAAATGTGTTTTTACGTTATGGGCTGAAATCTCAGTGGATGAAATTTCAACTTTATTCTTCCATACTGGACACAAGACAGTTAAATACTTAAAATGGATTTCGGTAACTATATCTAACCTGTCAATGCTAGAAATCAATACATTTTGGCTGCAGATTTAAAATCGATTGAGCGATATTAAGTGGCGGCGAAGTTAGAGACAAAAACTGGGAGAAAATACGCACACATATGGGTATTTGTGTATGCTCTCTCTTTTACTTGTTTCAGTCATTTGACTGTGGCCATGCTGGAGCACCGCCTTTAGTCGAGCAAATCGACCCCAGGACTTATTCTTTGTAAGCCTAGTACGTATTCTATCGGTCACTTTTTCCGAACCGCTAAGTTACGGGGACGTAAACACACCACATCGGTTGTCAAGTGATGTTGGGGGGACAAACACAGACACAAACATACACACACACACAATATATATATATATATTATATATATATATAAACATATATATATATATATATATATATATTATATATATATATACATATATACAACGGCCTTCTTTCAGTGTCCGTCTATCAAATCCACTCACAAGGCTTTGGCCGGCCCGAGGCTATAGTAGAATGCATTTGCCTATGGTGCCACGCAGTGGACTGAACCCTGAACCAAGTGGTTGGTAAACAATCTACTTACCACACACGCGAGAGTAAGTCAAAAATTATCCGCATTCTTTTTTCTATAATTTATTAAAACAAAAGTAGAGGTGAACATTTACTCCATTTTCGACATGGTCGAAAGACTTCTTCCAGCGGTTAACAATCTTCCTTATCCCGTCGGAGAAGAAGGTTTTCAGCTTGTTGTGTAACAATTTATGGACCGCTTCTTTTCCTTCGTCCTTCTTCGTCCGAAGTAATTCGACCATCTCGTAAAGGATGTTTAACCGATCCAAAGAGGTGATATAGTCAGAAGGGGAAGGATCTGGACTGTATGCAGTGTACTCTAACGACGTGAAATCCAAATTTTCTATGGCTTCAAAGGTATGAACAACAGTAACACTAGCTTTGGCGATAGAACTCGGGCAAGTGCGAATTTGTGCGAATTGCTGGTTTCAGTTAAAGAGAAAAATTGTGTGTATACGTAAATATGCATCCATATGTATGTATGTATGTATGTATGTATGTATGTATGTATGTATGTAGATATATATGCATATGTATAATATATACATACATACATACACATACATACATATTATATATATATATATATATATATATATATATATATATATATATATATATATAATATATATATATATATATACATATATACACATATATATATACACGTATATACACACAAACACACACACACAACACACACACCACACAAACACACACACACACACATATATATCCGATGGGTTTCTTTCAGTGGCCGTTTACCAATTCCATCACAAGGCTTTGGTCACCCGGAGGCTGTAGTAGAAAACACATGCCCAAGGTGCCATATATATATATATATATATATATATATATATATATATATATATATACATGTGTGTGGTGTATACATTTGTGGGGCCAAGAATAACGAATCTCCACTTACTACTCTGTCTATATATCTGTGCACACCTTTCAACTTTCAATGCCGTGAAAGCTACAAGCCCATTTAAATCTCGGGGAGGCCTCAAAAGATCAGAACTTTACTGCAACTATTGGTGATCTAAATCAGATATGCAGTCTACGTAGAGGTTTTTTCAACACATTGGTTTACGAAACTACACAGATGGATCTAACGTTCAAGTGCAAGAGGTGGTTAAACTCTGCATAAAAAGTAGACAACCACCACCACATATATAGATATATAAATTTAGCTATCGATTTATCCATCTATTTCAGCCAATTTTTCTTCTTCTCTTTCTCTTTTCGTATATATACACGTGTATGTGTATACATGGTTTCTTTTCCTACATCTTGAGATGTAAACTGATACAAGTGCATCTTGTTCCAAACAGAATAGTTACTAATTATTTATGAACACCACCGTAAATTAGACAAGATGCAAATTAGTTTTCACTTGTATGTTGTTTGCGGTTTATTTAGTGATAGTCGTTCATTTAGTGATTTAATAATGATTGTTATAAATTGTCCACGTTCACAAAATTAATAAAGGGTATCGACTCTACTACAAACGACGAAAGTAAAATGAAAATTTTCTGGATAATTTCCTTAATTTCCTGTGCAAACAGAATAATAAGGACTATTTACATCTGTTTAAATTTTCAGAACTCACACGTTTTAAAACTTTCGGAAAATTGGACAGAATTCATTTATAAAATATTTGACTATGCACCCCACCCACGTGTATATATATATATATATATATATATATATATATATATATATATATATATATATATGTGTGTGTGTGTGTGTATTTACATCATATATATATATATATATATAATGAAAGAGATACACACATATGCATATATGTATATATACGGATATATCTATGTATATGTACACACACACACACTCACATATATATATATATAAAGAGAGAGAGAGAGAGAGAGAGAGAAATATGCATATATAGAAAGACATACGTATTTATTTGTGTATATATAGGTATATATATGTGTGTGTGTATGTCTTTGTGTGTCTGTGTGCGTGATTGAGCATAAACAAAAAATATTTTTGTAATTATGTATACAATCATTCATGTATATATATATATATATCTATATATATATATATATATATATATATATATATATATGTACATTTTACATGTATTCATGTGTGCTACACACACAGATACACACACATACGTACGTACAGTCACACGTATGTACACAGTGACATAGACACACAGACACACACACAAACAAGCATAAATGTTTTTTAAATTATGGCTTTTTATTCGAATGAAGTCGACAGTTTTGCATAATAAACACTAATTACACTGCCTGTGTGCAGTCTGTATTGATAATACCTATAAAGCCACGTACGTGATATCTTCATAAATTTATGCATTTCGTATGACGTCACTTTTAGATTACTGCCAAACAATCCAATCAAACGGGCAAAAATGAGACAAAAAGAAAAACACATCCACCATCATTTTTGAACAAAATACATATACAACTAACAACACATTCACACACATATTCAAAGTGATATGTATTTAAGTTTATGATACAGAAACACACACACATACATATATAATATATATATATATATATATTATATATATATATACATACATACACATACACATAATATATACATATAATATATACAGTATATATATACATATATATACATATATACATATATATATATATATACATAAAGATATATATATATATCTACATATATATATATATGTATGTACATACACACACATATATAACGTAAAAATTATGTAATATACTGTAACATATACGTCATATTATACCGATGCTTTTTATCAATTCTATTAATTATATATATATATATATATATATATTATATATATATATATATTATATATATATATATATATATATATGAATATTCCCATATATGTATGTGTGTGTATATATATATTTATTGAATGAATATGCTTGCATACGTATAAATATAACGATTACATCATAGCAGATACGAGTTAGCCATTCAGAAACACAGGAAGACAGTTAATTTCATTTCTACATTTATTGTTCGTAATATTTTGTCAAAATTTTTATCGCTCCAAACATTAAAATCCACTCGTTTGTATCACACCACACACACACACACACACATGTATATATATTGTGTGTATGTTTTATTTATGTGCATACGTATATACATATATATATGTTTATACATATACGTGTGTCTCTATGTATGTATTTATATGCAGAAAGAGACTTGAATAAATAAACACATCATATAATCCAAGCATGCATATATACGTTATGGTATGTACAATTGCATACTTAAACATTCATTCCGCCTAAGGTGTCGTTCAGGGGGATTGAACCTGAAACCAGTTCGTTGCAAAACGAGCTTCTTAATCATACAATCATGCCTCGTGCATCTTGTGTAGAATTGAACTTTTATATATATATATATGTATATATATATATATATATATATATATTATAATATATATATATATATATATATACAAATTGAGATAGGGTTGTAAATGCAACCCTCCATGGGATAACATATATCCAATATACTGCTAATGAAGTACCCAACAAAGTTAATACATAAATGTTAAGGATTGAGATGCAATCAATTCATTTACTGTATTATATGGGCAAAGGTAAAATGATTTACCACAAATTACTAATACAAGATAAGAAAATGGAGAAATACATCTAAATCAAATATCAATTACCAGTTAATACTCAATCACATACTTTATTAAACCACCACATAAGAGACTGTAGGGTTAAATATAAAAAGCAGAACAAATAAGTGTACATAAAGGAATGTACATAAAAAAATGTGTACATAAAAGAGTAATGTTGTATAAGTAGAATATATATAAAAAAGACAATATAAATATAAGTAAATATAAATATAAGTATAGATTACATCTTACAGCTGTTTCGGCCATGTAGATAAGTATGTCTCATTTTACCAATATTAGCCTTTTATGGTAGGTCAATATATAGATATAAATGAGACATTTACAAAAATATCATAAGGCCTCTTCGGAGATATACATATACATATGAGTGCATATACTCACACTCCTATACATATAAAAATATACATATACATAATGATGTAAATAAATAATATAAATTAGTAAACATATATATGTTCCACATTCAATGTTTCAGTTTTTCAACTTAATATTGTGATAATAAATATATACATATTAGTACCTAGATGCAAATATACATAGTCAATAGTACATTATATTACTTCCTACTAATTTCCAAAGTGCCATTAAAGTTAGCATCATTATCGTTGTCAATACCTTTAATGCTACCATTATTATCATTCATAATATTATTAATAACGCTTACAGTAGGATCCAAAGTGGCACATATGTATGTCCGGGTTCCAGTTAGTAATTTTCCTTATGACATAAATACACTATTGGATTTGAATTTAAATTATCATTGTCTTCCTCACGGTTGGTCCGCTGAGAGCCGCCCGACCTCTACCACGCCGCACAAGAAAAACATACACATCCACATCCAACCCTAAACCTACACGTCCACACAAAAACTCACACACACACATGCACACACACATGAATACACCCCGACATATCCCTACACATTCACTAGATTGCAGAGTGTATGTCTGTCATCGCATGGCTTATAGACAAATCAGTACATGCAGCAATGTCTATACACTAACACACACACTCACACGCACATCCGCATATACCCATAAATATTAATACACTCTCATATACTGTGTCAGGGAAGATTCGCACATACATTTATACATATTTAAATATATATCTGCGCACTCATACGTACAAATAAAACCTATACTTATCCACCCATGAATAAATATTCGCATATACATATATACATATCCAAATACGCACCTGCGTACTCATATGTATAAGAAAAACATACATCCGTACATCCACCCACGAACATACCTATACGTACAAAAACATACATACGTACACATACACATTTTAACACACCTCGACACCCCAACCCACATCCACTAAATCATAAATTAAAATATATGTCTGCCCATCCAAAGGCGTATATATACATACACAAAAAGTAAAAAAAGTTACTATTAATTTAGATATAAGTTCATTAATTATAAATTAAATATATATATATATATATATACGACGGGCTTCTGTCAGTTTCTGTCGA
Source organism: Octopus sinensis (assembly GCF_006345805.1). Lineage (NCBI taxonomy): Eukaryota > Metazoa > Mollusca > Cephalopoda > Octopoda > Octopodidae > Octopus > Octopus sinensis. The sequence goes on from NC_043003.1 coordinate 15,839,251, forward strand.
GCAAATTCACTCACAAACTTTTAGTCGACCTGTGGCTATAGTAGTCGATACTTGCCCAAGATGCCACGCAATGGGACTGAACCCGAAACCATGTCGTTGGGAAGCAAGCTTCTTACCACACAACTACGCCTGTGTCAATGTTTATGTTTGCAGAATGATATATTGTCTTCCCTTCACGATCTCTGTAAAAATAACATTGCAATTTGTATCGATTTTTATCGTGACCACCACCATAAGGACTATTTACATCTGTTTAAATTTTCAGAGCGCACACGTTCAAAACTTTCGGAAAATTGGACAGAATTGGTCTTTTCTAATTCATTTATAAAATACTTGAACATACGCACATGTCCACATGCAACCCACCCACTTGCATATATATATATATATATAATATATATATATATAATATATATATATATATATACGTATATGTGTGTGTGTGTTTACATACATACATACATATATATATATATATATATATATTATATACAATTATTATTATTATTATTACTACTACTACTACTACTACTACTACTACTACTACTACTACTACTACTTCTACTACTATTAATGAGTGAGAGAGCAATGCATGCCATCAAAGTGACACTAGAGTTAAATATACAAAGCCCAGTATACCAATCATGACTACCCGTCTGATAAGGGTACACTAGGCACATGCATCACAACCATATGTGCGAAAAATGGTGATTCCATATCAAGATAAACAGCGCTTGACCTTGCAGGTTGAGCCTAGTTAGAATTTTCTTCTGCTCGAGTAGCCCATCCCACTCAAAAGGTTCCTGAATAAGGGTTGTTTAAGGATGTTGAACGAAACACCCATGTTTCCAGAGGTGAATTATTCAAACTCCAAAGAATCCCTCTCAACACATGGCTATGATGCTCCTCCTCTACTTCTGCTCATGATCAAAGATGCACATCGTCAGCCACTAAGGGACGTGATCAATTGATTAAGGTCAAACAACTGACAAGCAAATCTGAGATATTGAGCAGAATATTTGCTGTAGCCCATGAGAGTCACTGACTGGTACTGCATCATTTATTATTATTATTATTATTCAGTAGTTTTATTTTTATAGCGTGCTTTCACTTCACTACCGAGCGCAGCTCTGTGTGCCTTGGGTATGTGCTGTGATTTGTTGTGATGCTCTGATGGTTATTGTATGGAAAGTGTTCTGCGTAGGATGTGTGCAGTGCCTAGTAGTGCAATTTTCTGTATGTTATATGTGTTTGTAAGTCCTGGTGTTTTTGTTATGTATTTGTCTGAATATTTTTTATCATGCCTAATGCCCTACTATGATAGGAATTGTTTCTGTTTTCAGGTTCCACATTCTAGTTACTCTATTTCCAGGTCTTTGTATTTTGAGAGTTTCTCCATTTCTTTTAGAGACACGTTGTCATCTGCCGGTATTGATACATCAATTAGAAAGCATTTTTTTTCTTCATGATCTCTGACAACTATATCTGGTCTGTTGGCCTTAATTTCTCTATCTGTGTGTATCGGCATATCCCAGAGTATGGTTGCTTTCTCGTTTTCTGTGACCTTTTCTGGTATGTGTCTATACCATCTTTTTTCTGTTGTTATTCCATAATGTTGGCATAGCTTCCAATGTATGTAGGTTCCAACTCTGTCATGTCTGTGAATATATTCCTTCTTAGCCAGGACTGGGCAGCCAGAGATAATATGATTTATTGTTTCTTGTCCATCTCCACATATTCTGCAGTTACTTGTAATATTTCTTTTCATTACATGTTTTTGGTAATTTCTGGTGGGGAGGCTTTGGTCTTGTGCTGCAATTAAAAATCCCTCTGTTTCTGCTTTGAGTCCTGAGCTTCTCAACCATTGCTGGGATTTTTCTTTGTCTATTTCTTTTGCGTTTAGTTTAGTGCAGTATTTACCATGAAGGGGCTTTTCTTGCCATCGTTTTATCATGGCTCGTTGCTGTTCTATTTTTAGTTTGGATTTCATTTGTTTTATAGCTTTTGTTGTTTCTTCATCATCTTCTTCTTCTTCTTTGTGTTTATTAGGTGGTATGATTTCTTGTTTGTATTTGTCAGCTTCCTTAAATACTGAGAACAGTTTTTTGTTTTGCTCGTGTTTTGCTGCTATCTGGATCAGTTTTCCTTCCTTCTGAAGTAGGTATTTTTGCAGTCCTATGGTGGTTATTTTATAGTAGTTTTTCCAGCTGTATAAGGCCTCTACCACCTTCTATACGTTGTATATATAGTCTTTCTATGTCAGATTTTGGGTGATGCATCCTAGATCCTGTCAGTATTTTTCTTGTTTTCCTATCTATTTTGGACAGTTCATTTCGTGTCCAGTTAAGGATATTGTAGCTGTAACTTATAACTGGGACAGCTAAAGTGTTGATACCTATTATCTTGTTTTTAGCATTGAGCTCTGTTTTTAGTATTGATCTAACTCGTCTATAATATTCTTTTTTATTTTCTCTTTCATTTGTGTGTGTTGTGTCTTATCTAGTTCATGGATTCCTAAGTATTTGTAAGTTTGGCTTTGGTCTAATTCTTTTATTTCATTGGTTTTATCTAGTGTGATGTTGTTACTCTTAACTAGTTTTCCTCTTTTCATGGTTACTTTGGCGCATTTTTCTAATCCAAATTTCATATCTATTTCTTTGGTAAATCCATGAACTGTCTTTAATAGTGTTTCCAGCTGTTTGTCATTTGCAGCGTATAGTTTTAGGTCATCCATATATAAAAGGTGGCTGATCGTTTTGCCGTAACATTTATATCCGCATCCAGTTCTATTTAGCATATCAGATAGAGGTGACAGTGCCAAGCAGAAAAGGAGTGGAGAGAGCGTGTCTCCCTGGAATATTCCTCTTCTAATGGGGATGTCTTTGGTTTTCATGAGTCCCTCTTTTGTTTGGAGGTGTAGGACTGTTTGCCATTTATTCATAGAGTGCTCTATGAATTTTATGATTGTTGGTGCTACTTTGTTAATGGCTAGTGTTTCGAGGATCCATGTGTGGGGGATGCTATCAAACGCCTTTTTGTAGTCAATCCAGGCCATACTGAGGCCTTTCTTCTTTCTGTGGCTGTCTTCAGTTACGGCTTTATTAATCATTAGTTGATCTTTACAGCCATATGAGCCTTGCGGCATCCTTTCTGCTCTTCTGGGAACAGTTTGTTTTCGTCCAGGTGCTTGTTCAGCCTTTGCGATATCACTGCAGTAAATGCCTTGAACATAGTAGGGAGGCAGGTTATTGGTCTGTAGTTTTCTGGTTTTGTTGTTTCATTTGATTTGGGAATTAAGATGGTTTTCCCCTTCGTGAGCCATTCAGGCATTGTCTCTGGCTCTGCTAGTATGCTGTTAAAGTTTTCAGCCAGCTTTTTGTGCATTCCTGTTAGATATTTCAACCAAAAGTTGGGGATCTTGTCATGCCCAGGTGCCTTCCAGTTGCTTAGTTTTTGCAGTGCCTGGGTGACCTCTTCAGTTGTTATGGGAGTCCAAAGTTGTTCAGATGCCGATTTGTTATTTTCATACTCCTTTTTTTTGGCTGTTCGTTCGCCGACCATATTTCTCTCCAGAATTCTTCCAATTCTTCTGCCGTTGGTGCTGCAGTGACTTCTATTTTATTTTTGCCCAGTTCTTGGTAGAACTTTTTGGGGTCGGAGTTGAACTTTTGTTTCTGTTCAAAGAAGCGTTGGCGTTTCTCGTACCGGCGGATCCTTTGAGCTTTGGCAAGGATATCTTGCTTCAGCTTTTCTTTTATCCCCGGCAAATCTTTTTCTGTGATGTTATATTTGCGGAGCATTTTTGTTCTCTTTTTGTTGCTTAGTAGCGTTTCTTGTTTGCTGATTTCATTAAGAATCGACAGGTCTTTTCTAATTTTTTTAATTTTGTTTTGGATGTTATTTATCCACAGGGTTTGTTTGGGTGGTGGTACTCCTGTTTGGGCGGGTTTGGGTGAGTATCCAGCTTCTTTTGTGGCTGCAGTGGCTGCTGCGTATATCAAGTCATTTAGTTCAGTGATATCACTTTTTTTTGTTTCAGTGGCTAGTTCAGTGACGGCTAGGTTTATGTTGTTTATAATTGGTGTTGTTATTGCGTTTATTTTTATTCTTGGGAGGTATGGTCGGTGGTCCATTTTGGGCTCTGTGGTTTTCAGTTCTTTGATTATTTTATTTTTTATATTATCATAATCATTAGGCTCCCCTTCGTTGTTTACATCGTGTTTGTTGGGAATGTTGCGTTTGTCTTCGTGTTTTACAGTTTCAGTTTTATATTATTGGGCATTGTTGTGTGGCTTCTATCTACATTTTCCTGCTGTATTTTTTCTTTTAATGTTCTATTTCTATTTCTGATATTTTTTCGGCTTTGAGAATGTATCTTCGTACGTTAGCTAATTTATTAGGGTTCATTGCTGTATCCAAGTCTATATCTCTATTATTTTCCTTCCATATTTTATATGTATGTGTTGTTGTATTTTCATTTTGTGGGTAGAGCATTGCTGTGAAGTATGCGTGTAAGATAGAAACGTATTCCTCACGTGTCCATTTACGTCTTTTGGGTTTTAATTGCGGGACATGAGGTACAACGTCCGGCCCATTATTTTGACGGTCGTCATTTTCGTAGGGTACCGGTCCGTTTATTTCTGTTGTCACATTATTTCGCACGTGTAGTTTTTCGTACATTTTTTGTTGTAGGTTTAATGTACCTACCGCTCGATTGTTATTCTTGGGTTGAATAGTATCGGTGGCATTTAATTTCTTCGTAGTTCCTTTGTACATGGTGTTGAGGTCGGGATGATCGTGTTGTTCCACGCATGTTACATGTGTTGTGTTAGAGGTGGAGATAATATCGAGTCGAAATACATCATTTCGTTTCGGAAATAGTAATAAATTTCAATTAGTATTACTTACTCGGATATAGTCCAATTCTTTGTTAGTAAATCTTTGGCTCCATAGGGTGTCCTTGTTTTCGATGTTTGTGGATAGATTTCGGAGCTCTGTATTTTCCTTCTTACATCTTAAACGTCCCCGGTGTCTTTCCTCTTAAACGTCCCCGGTGTCTTTCTCTTAAACGTCCCCGGTGTCTTTCTCTTAAACGTCCCCGGTGTCTTTCCTCTTAAACGTCCCCGGTGTCTTATTATTATTATTGTTATTATTATTATTATTATTATTATTATTATTCTATGTTTGACTTTTGGTTTACATTTGCACAAGCTGGCTCCAAGTCTCACCCAGAGACCTCAAGAGACAAGTTGGAAGTTCGTGTTGGTGTTATGCCTAGGGTGCCATATATTTAGTTTTGTACCCAGTGTTGTACTAGTGAATGTCTAAAAACCATGCGAAAGTTACGTTTGTTTTATAACTTGAGATTACATAGAAAGTATTTTGCGTAGGATATGAGTAGTTCCCATGAGTACTATCTTTTGAATTTCTGCCATTTTGGGGTTTCCTGGTATCTGAGTTAGGTAGCAATCAGCCCCTTTTGTTATCATTCCCAGTATACCTATGACAACAGGTATTGTTTTAGTCTTCAGGTTCCACATTTTACTGATTTCTGTTTTAAGATCATTATATTTGCTCAGTTATTGGTAGGTCTTGACAGATACGTTTATATCGATTGGGACAGTCATATCAATGAGGAGGCATGTTTTTTGGCTGAAGTCTTTCAGTATGATGTCTGGCCTATTCGCATCTATCTTTCTGTTAGTTTGAATGGTGAAGTTCCAGAGGAGTGAGATGTGGTCATTATTATTATTATAATTATTATTATTTTTATTATTATTATTATTATCATTATTACTATTACTATTATTATTATTAATATTACTATTATTATTATTACTACTACTATTATTGTTATTACTACTACTATTATTATCATTATTATTATTACTATTATTATCATCATTCGTGTAACAGAGACAGAAAGCGTTTATTTTAACAATAAATTGTATAATCAATTTTCATTAATTTCTGTATTTTTTGAATTCTCATCAAAATAATCATCGTTTTTGGTGATGCTATTATTTTTCCTTTTGTTTTTAGTTAGATAAATTGTTTTGACTTCATTAATAAAGTTGAAGTAAATTTTCTGTTACTGAAAAATTTCTACTTGACAAATTTTTCACCGAATAACTTTTTAATTTTATATTATTAGTCGGAGATAAACTATAGAAAATCAAATAACTCAGAGCAAAATACTACAACCTATTGGGAGACTTTAATAAATTAGTACTGTGCTGTACTCGCAACAAATGTTCGTAATTGGATGAAGAACTTTCGAGAAACATTGTTTAAGAAACTACTAAAAGTAATTCCAGTAATTCTGTTTTGGTTCTGATTATATTAACGCTTTAATATAATGTGAGTGTGTGTGTGTGTGTGTGTGTGTATGTGTGTGTGTATGTGTGTGTGTGTGTGTGTGTGTGCGTGATTGTGCGTGTGAGTGTGTGAACGTCTGTATCTGTGTGAGTATGTATGTGTGTGTGCATTTGGATGAATAGGTATATACACATATGTTTGTATGCATGTATATATGAATGTATGTTTCTATACATATATATATATATATATATATATATATACATATATATATATATACATACATATACGTGTAAGTACATATGTATGTATATGTATATCAATATATGCATGCATTATATAAATGTATATATAATATATATATATGTATGTATATATGTATACATATATCTATATCTACACATATATATATAAGCATATATATATATGTATGTATATGTGTATACATATATCTATATCTACACACACACACATATATATATATATATATGTATATGTGTATACATATATCTATATCCACACACACACACATATATATATTATATATATATATATATATATATATATATATATATATATATATAAGGATATATTTGGATATCTATAGTATTTTATATTTTTTACGGTATAACAACTATTCATTAATAGAATGTTGAATGTCAGAAGCAATAAATAAAACGAAAAGTAAGCAACTTATTTCAAACCGATCCTCAAAATGATATGTTCGGAGGGGAGGGGGAAACCGCAGAAAAATAAAGGCAACAACACATAAACCAAGAAAAAACAACAAAAAACAAACGCAAATATTTGTTTGGTTGATTAAAACATTAAAAATGCAAAAGAATGACGTTTTCTGGAATAATTTTTTTCAACGTTTGGTTCGAAGCAAAATAATAATAATAATAATATAATAATAATAATAATAATAATAACAATAATAATAATAACAATAACAACAACAACAATAATAATGATAATACTGATGATAATAATAATAATGATGATAATAATAATAATAATAATAATAATAATAATAATAATAATAATAACAATAATAATAATAACAATAACAACAACAACAATAATAATGATAATACTGATGATAATAATAATAATGATGATGATATAATAATAATAATTGAATAAAAAGTAAATAAACGATTTTGTAAATTTATATACTTAATGCTTACAAGACCTAATAGACAGAACTAAGATGTTGATCATTACAGACGAATTGATAACATTAAAATCGTGTTAAATATTTCCGTAACCTGAATTAGTCGTTGCATTTGCAAACTTTGAAATAGATGTTTTAACAAAAAAAAACGAAAGAGAATGTAAAATTAGTATTACATGTCAATGAAGTTAAAATAATTTTCAACGACTTGGATAGAAAGCGATTAGAAAATGAAGTGTGATGGATAAATTTAATAAACGAATGACTAAAGTGATATATAAAATCGTATCAGTGGATCTATTGAGAGTATTAAACGCAAAAACACAACGAAGATTGAATATTTATCGATATTTCTGCATCGCCCGCATAAAACATTTAGATGCTGGCGTATGCATATTTAGATGCCTGTCTATTGTCTATGTCTCCCTGCCAACTCCCTCTCTCTCTCCTTGTGTCTTTTTATCTCTCACTGTCACTCCCTATATGTGTGTCTGTGTTTGCGTGTATCTATGTGGGGTAAGTATATATATATATATATATATATATATATATTATATATATATATATATATGTATGTATGTATGTATGTATGTATGTATGTATGTGTATGTATGTATGTATGTATGTGGTTTTTGGTAAGCAGTATCGATTTTTACACTACTGTAAATGATAATAATAGTATTTTATAAGCTTAAAGCTTATAAGCGATCACCGTGTAATGACTAAAGAAAATAGTCAAATTTTGGGGGGCATATAACCCTTTGACGGAAAAAAGTAGGGTTTCCGTACGCATCTCTCTATCTACATATATATAGTTATACATTCTTTATTTTCATCCTTGTTTCTTTCTGTGGAAGAACGTAGGCTCGAAACGTTAAAGACTTTTTCACTTCCCGAGCGTTATACTAATATATATCTGTTTGTTGCCTACACCACCTGTCTTCGTCTTTTGTTTTCTGGTGAATTCTCTCCCTATATATATATATATATATATAGAGAGAGAGAGAGAGAGAGAGACAGACAGACAGACAGATAGACAGACAGAGAGAAGTGCTGGCGCAGCTGCGTCGCATGTCGCTTGTTTTGCAGCTACATGATTTTAGGTCCACTGCTTGGCACTTCGGATAAGTATCTTAGATTTTAGCCCCGGGCCGATTGATTCTTTGTGAGTGGATCTCGTTTCCGGAAACTTAAAGAAGCTTGTCGTGTGTGTAAGTGTGTAAGTGTGTTTGGCTGCGTGGTTCATTTTTTGTCACTCCCCATCACTTGGTCTGTTTACACTTCCATAACATAGCGGTCCTGCGAAGATGAAATAAGTACCTGGCTTAAAATATCTAAATACTTGAATCAATGTTTGCGACTAGATCCTTCAAGGTGATGCCCCAGCATGGCTGCAGTTCAGTGACGGACACAAGTAAAATATATGTATGTATAATATTAATTGCTTGTAAGGACACCGTATTTCGTTATTCAACCATAACATACGGCCAAGCTATAAGTCAATACAGTATCCCTCCTGTGTTAGCAGTGAAATGTCACTTCTAAAGATTTTCTATAGAATTAGGGCCAGCAACGAAAATTACGACGTTTCCTACTCAAATACGTCCGTATAAATAATGCAGTCGAAGATAGAAAAACAGGCACCTATTTCTCTATCTTCAATCACATTGTTAACATGGACGTATTCGTATACGAAACTTCGCAACTTTCGGTGCTGGCTCTAATTTCTTTAGAAAGTTTGTAGAGATATTTTAAGAGCAATGTATCCATTCATACATGGATATATATATATATATATATATATATATATATAGATATATATATATATATATATATCACCGTGACCGACCAGGCTATCAGATGTTGCTACACATCGCTGGTCACAATGCGCTTCGCATTGTTTTAGCCTTCAAATGACGCCAACCGGGTGGCTATGCGAGCAGGTCAACAGAAGAAACAGTGAGAGAAATTTGTACAGCAGGGATCGCCACCACCCTCTGCCAGAGCCTTGTGGAGCTTTAGGTGTTTTCTCTCAATAAACACTCACAACGCCTGGTCTGGGAATCGAAACCGCGATCCTACGACCGCGAGTCCGCTGCCCTAACCACTGGGCCATGCGCCTCCACACACACATATTATATATATAATATATATATATATATATATATATGTGTGTGTGTGTGTGGTGTATGTCTATATAAACATGCATAACAGTAAGTGCGTATATCGATGTTTGGGTGAGGCTGAGGGAAAGAACGTTCTCATTTTCCATTAATATAACACATGTAATATAATGAACAACTGAGAACGAAGGTAAACAACTAATCATCTGTGTTCAGTTCTCAACGAGACAAAACTAATTACCAGTTTGAACTACTTATCAATGCCTAGATACTTAATTCACAATTTCTTTTAAACTATGAAGTCATGAAATGTTAATATCCATAATTTGTTTAGGTCTTCTAGAATATGGAGGTTCTCTAGAGTAAGGGAGTACTCAAGAAACATAGGATTATTGGTTTAGACAGAGTGGACTCTTTTAAAGGCAACTAAGAGCCAGTTTGAGATTGATTTTAAACGAATGGCGGATTAAGCTTATTCTCATGGACAGAAAAGTGTTCTTCCTGTGCGGCAAAAATCCGTGCAACTTCCGTCACCCAAACTTCATTAGGTAAAGCTTTGATAGGCCTGAAATTGTTGTCCAAAACGCTTGCCTAAGAAGTTCTACTGTGTGATAGAACCCAACATCCTGTAGTTGTTTTCCGTTTTAAATTAGTTGAGTATATCTCTTGCTTTAAGGCGGCGAGCTGGCAGAATCGTTAGCACGTCGGGCGAAATGCGTAGCCGTATTTCGTCTACCGTTACGTTCTGAGTTCAAATTCCGCCGTGGTCGACTTTGCCTTTCATCTTTTCGGGGTCGATAAATTAAGTACCAGTTACGCACTGGGGTCGATGTAATCGACTTAATACCTTTGTCTGTCCTTGTTTGTCCCCTCTATGTTTAGCCCCTTGTGGGTAATAAAGAAATACATATCTCTTGCTTTTTTGCACTTGGCCTTCTCTTCTAGAGCTATTGTCAGTTATCTGACAAAAATTCAAAGCTTTCTTCAGCATCATGCTGATCCCCATTCTGCTAGGCAATTGGTTTTCTTTCAAACATGGTGGTTTTAACTATAAGCTTTTTCGGTTCTCGTGTTTTAGACGATGTTCTGAGAAAATGGTTGCGAAACTTTTTCAAATTAAACTTCCTAATAATCATGTTACTGGAATGTAAAATAAACGTACACAAATACGTTGCATTTTTGGAAAATGCATATAGATAAGCAGCCTACTTTTCAAAACTTAATAAACCATAGAGTTTTAAACATTATTACCTCAAGCATCAAAATATTTATGTAATATATACTTGTGTGTGTATGTGTTTGTGTACGTGTGCATGTATATATATATATATATATATATATATATATATATATATATATATATATATATATATACATATATATATATATACATATATATATATATATATATATATATAATATATATATATATATATATAAAACTAGGACAAAAACGATACTTAAAAACATTCCTTACCTTTAATGACTTCCTTGTTTGGGAAAACAGTTGGTTTATGTGAGATATCGCTCGTGCAATTTAATGGCACGCTGATTGAAACCAGGTTTACATCCATTCCATTTCTTTTGTTAGCGTTTATGGTATTTAACACGTTGATGAGAAAATGTTTTGTAGTGTTTTTTTTTTTGTTTTTTTTGTTTTTTGTAGGAATTTTCAGAACAGCACAATTTTCAGGAATTTAATTTCACGACCTGAATGTTTACCCGCGATTGCTCGTATACATTCTTGTTCTCTTTCAATTTTTTTTATAAACTTCCTTCATGTTCATTCCAAAAAGGATTAAATTAAAAATGAACAAACAACATTCTCAGTTCTCTTAAATTCACACAGTTGATTGCATCGAATTTTAGAATCCGTGATATCTGGACCATTTAGATATCTCTCTATATAAACGGCAGTTTGTCTGTGCGTGTTTCTGTTGTCTGTTTTCTCGTACCCTCACCCTGACCACGGCTTTCAACCGATTCTGATGAAACTTGACACACACATAGCCCAATGTCATAATTCAAAACTAACGCAGCGAAAATTTTGAAAAGTTCCCCCAGTTCTGAAAAAAATCGATACATTCGACATGGGGTCGAGAATAAAAAAAACAAACCACCACTGTCTAGGGACGCAACTCAACCTTTTATTACTCTCAAAAAAAAAATTTACCATCATTTTTTTCCCATTTTTGGCTATTTTTTGGCTATAACTCTCTAAAAATGCTTTATAGTTATTTCCCTTACAAACCTGAGCAACGCCGGGCGATACTGCTAGTATTTTATAAATTAGTTTGGTTTTTCTCATCCTCTAAAGTGTTCCAGGGAAGCTACTCATTTACGGGCCTTACAACTCCCAACAATTGCTTTGAGTGTGGCTTAGTATTCGTAAGCTGGTTTCTTTAACATATTTCCTTATCTTTCATAAACACATAAAATTTAATTTCTAAATCCCTTTGAAATTTAACTTACAAATTCTTTTTGATAACAAATGTCATATGAATAAATTTTCCAAAGCCTTGTATGCGAGCTTTTCAAACACCATTGAGCTGAGAAAAATAATACCCCAGGTTTCTTCATATCTAAAACGATATTTGGACACGACTCAACCATCGTAAATTATTGCTTACTTGCAGTATCGCTCGGCGTTGCTCGGGTTTGTTTTGACCCTTTAGAATTGTAATTTTTGTAAAGTAAAAATTTTGCATTATGTAGCTTGTTATTCTTTTTAAGTGAACATTTTTCTGGATGAAATACACCGAAAAAAGGCGACACAGCAGTCACAAATCGTAAAAAATAATGATTTTCATAGAAAAAAAAGCACCTTTTTGATGTAAATAATTTTTGGTGTTTACATGGTCCGATTTGGATTTTTTCTTCTACGGAAAGAAGAGCAAGCCTTCTTCTATCATACTTTCAATTCTGGTCAACTTTCGCTGCAGTGTCTCGGAGGAGATAGTGTTAGTTGAAGGCTACCAAACCTGCCATACACAGACAATTTCAGCTTTATATATAAAGAGATTTGACAAAGATTTTAAGTTAATTCAACGTCGTTTAGAATAAATTAAACTTTCCAGCGTCTCTCAGATTGATTGTTTGTCCCACTCTCTTCATATTCATCAAGATCTTAACAATCAATTGTTAAACGCAAAACTAAAATCTTATAAAAGTACTTTGCAAAAGCCTACCATGCCAAAATCGAAAATATTTCTATAAATCCATTTAACTTTCACAAAACCGTTTAAGAACATTGCAACTTATGACTTTCCTTGGTCTATTTTTTTTGGCAAATTCTTTAATTTTATCCGATGAATGCAACCATCGTAATGATATATTGTTATGATAGCTAATGGGGTTGATGACATCAGTGATCTCATCAAGAAAAACATCTAAAGTGTCGCAAATACTCAAGTGTGCTTCAGACTGATGTTCTACTTTAACGTTAATTTACATAACATTGTCTTCGGTAGTAATTCTACGTCTTTCTAAAACATTTATACACTATTTAATAGCATACTTATGGAAGTCACTTAACACAAATTTAACCACATGGTTCCGGGTTCAGTCCCACTGCGTGGCACCTTGGGCAAGTGTCTTCTACTATAGCCTCGGGCCGACTAAAGCCTTATGAATGGATTTGGTAGGCGGAAACTGAAAGAAGCCGGTCGTATTTATGTATATATATGTGCGTGTGTGTGTGTGTGTTTGTGTGTCTGTATTTGTGCCCCCAACATCGCTTGACAACCGATGCTGATGTGTTTACGACCCCTTAACTTAGCGATTCAGCAAAAGTGACCGATAGAATAAGTACTAGGCGTACAAAGAATAAGTCCTGGGGTCGATTTGCTCGACAAAAGGCGGTGCTCCAGCATGGCCGCAGTCACATGACTGAAACAAATAAAATAGTAAAAGGGGTCAAAAATAGCGTGTGAAATGTTAAAAGTCTCAGCTCGTAAATTTTGTGACCATGCCAAGAACTTCAACAAGTGCCATGACTGGAAGTGTTTCAACATTAGCTATGGGGATACAAACATTTTTCGGACATTTTCTGAGAGTCACTGGTGTTCGTAGGGAAAAACGTCATTTCAGATTCTAGTTTCTCCTCAGAACTAGCGACTCCCACAAATATAGAAGGAAGTTTATCATCCTTATCGACAACACCATATTGTTGAGTCTACGAAGCTTGAAAATTTCGCACACTTCCATTTTGTGGTAGTTTAATTGTTTTTAATAGCAATTAAGAGCTGTTATTAATGCGTTTCAGAAAATAAGAATGCAGTCGAAAGGGAAGCTAAAATCATGCACTTGTCATATCGTGTTAGCGCGAGCGGTCAATTTCTAAGCAGCTTTTAATTTATGGGTTTTAACATAAAGTGCTGTATCATTAGATATCACATATCAATGAAAACCGAATAAAATAAAACAAGAAAGAAACAACAATATTGTTTATACTGTTATATTTAAAAAGCCTAAAACTCTTTGTCAGTTTTAGCAGATTTTTATGAAGTCCATCTCGTATCGCAGGTTCGCAACGCAATGACAGTTTTCGTTCTACAAAACTAGTTAAGTAACAGTTTCTTTCGACTGAGACACAACGTGCAATATACATATATCTATCTCTCTCTCTCTCTCTCTCTCTCTCTCTCTCACTATATATATATATATATATATATATATACGATAGTCTTCTTTTAGTTTCCATCTACCAAATCCACTCGCAAGGCTTTGAAGCTATAGTAGAAGGCAATTGCCCAATGTGTCACGCAGTGGGACTGAACCCGGAACTATGTTGTTTGGTAAGGACATATTTTCCCATCTATTTTAAATATTTCCAATGTTATTTGAATTAACATGATAAATATTTTTGCTGCAAGGCGTTCTGGATTTTCTTTCTTTTTTTTTTTTTTGTTGTGTTCTTTTTGTAGCATGACTCACTGGTTAGAGTTTCGAGCTCGTTATCATAAGTTAGTGAGTTCGATTCCACGACCGGGTTGTGTGTTGTGTTCTTGAGTAGGGCACTTCATTTCACGTTGCTCCAATTCACTCAGCTGTATGAGTTGCGACGTCACAGGTGCCAAAATATATCGGCCTTTGCCTTTCTCTTGGATAACATCAGTGTGTGTGGGAGGAGAGGCTGGTATACATGGGTGACTGCTAGTGTTCTATAAACAACCTTGCCGGGACTTGTGCCTAGGAGGAGATTTTTTTATGTGAAATCCCATAGTCGTTCATGATCGAAGCGGCGTCATTATCTTTCTGTCCTTCCTCTGCAAATTTGCTTATTGTTTATATATATGATGACGAAATGCCGAGTAGAAACATCAATTATCTGACAATCCAATAGAATAACTAGAAAAAACGCATAATGTATACACGATGCGTAGGAGTGGCTGTGTGGTAAGTAGCTTGCTTACCAACCTCATGGTTCCGGGTTCAGTCCCAACGCGTGGCACCTTGGGCAAGTGTCTTCTACTATAGCCTCAGGCTGACCAAAGCATTGTGAGTGGATTTGGTAGACGGAAAGTGATGGAAGCCCGTCGTATATATAAATATATATATATATATATATATATATATATATAATATATATATATATATCATCGTGATCGACCAGGCTATCAGATGTTGCTACACATCGCTGGTCACAATGCACTTCGCATTGTTTTAGCCTTCGAATGACGCCACCCCACTGGCTAAGCGAGCAGGCCAATATATATATATATATATATATTATATATATATATATATATATAATATATATATATTATATATATACATGCATGTGTGTGTATATGTTTGTGTTCTGTGTTTGATTCCCATTACCGCTTGACAACCGATGTTGGTGTGTTTACGTCCCCGTAACTTAGCAGTTCGGCAAAAGAGGCCGATAGAATAAATACTAGGCTTACAAAAAAGGTCAATTTGCTCGACTAGAGGCGGTGCTCCAGCATGGCCACAGTCAAATGACAGAAACAAGTAAAAGAGTAAAAAAGATGAACTGCATGTGAAAATCAGTTATATACATTCTCTAAAGGGATGTACATTTAATGCCATGGTTCATGAGAGGCTATTGGAAACGTATTATCAGTATCAAAGCACTTGACGAAGGTGCTACGCTGTGGAACTGAACCTGCATTCATGTGGTCAAGAAACAAACTTCTTACCACATGGTCATATCTTGGGCTATGGCTGAGCTAGAAAATAATTTAATGATAATTATATTTAATCAGGGAGATAACCTAGTGCCAAATAACTACACATCTCTTAATAAATTTCATGAAGTATTAATATTTGAATATGTGTTTATTGGTCGATAGCGATAAAGACATATTCGTGAAACTAAGTTTCTTACGTCCAACGACCCTTTCTT
>NC_043003.1:15860238-15872738 GCF_006345805.1 Octopus sinensis
CAATACCATAGCGGAATCAACGTAAGCTTAAATAATAATTCGTAGGTTGACAAGATAGGGAAGCGCGATTGGTGCGATATACTGGTAATATATATATAATATATTAGATATATATAGGTATATATATATATATATAGAAATATATTATATATACATATATATATATATATAGATATATATGTATATAGATGAATCGTGGTGATTTTATTTCCTCTGTCTTCCTACGATTGGACTTTCCTCTGTTTCCGAAGAAGCGCGTCTGTTCGAAACACTAAACCATCTTTCCTTTCCTGAGCGTCTGCTAATACTTTACATGTACCATGTTACTTTTTTGTGTTTGTTCTTTTTTGGGGGATTTACTGTATTTTTTTATTCTTTTATTTGTTTCAGTCATCTGACTGCCATGCTGGAGCACCGCCTTTTTAGTCGAACAAGTCGATCCTGGGCCTTATTCTTTGTAAGCCTAGTACTTATTCTATCGATCCCTTTTGCCGAACCGCTAGTGACTGGGATGTAAACACACCAGACATACAAACAAAACACACACACACACACACACACACACACACACACACACACGCACACACACATACGACGGGCTTCTTTCAGTTTCTGTCTACTAAATTCACTCACAAGGTGCCATACAGAGAGATGAACGCGAAACGATGGATTGAGTAAGCATAGATACTTTCACATAATATCCTTAGATATAAAGATATATAGATAGATATGTTTCTTTATTAGCCACACAGGGCTGCACACAGATAGAACAAATTACAAGGTAGAGCTTTTCTTTTGAAGTATAAAAAAAAAAAAAAAAAAAAAAAAAAAAAAAAAAAGGAAGGGGGAGGTTCGATCAAAAGGGATCGTAAAAGAAGAGAGAAAGAGGACAAAATAAGGGGGGTTAAAAAAAAAAAAAAAAAAAAAAAGGGGGGGAGAGGAAAAAAAATGATCAATAGGGATCGTTATCACAGAAATGTCAATATGAAGTGTAAGGGGAGGGACAGGTGAGGTTTACCCGTGGAAAAGAAAAGCCTGCGAAAAGACCACGGTAACCTCGGTCAATGAAGTCACATTTTATATTTCTTTTTTTTTTTTTTTTTTTTTGCAAATAAGCAACTCTCTGTTTTCGATTTCTGGGTTCATAGGACTATGCTCAAGGTGGCTTCGTCATTCATACGTGCCATTCTTGCTACATTCACCCATCTTTTTTTAAAACATTCGCTAGACAAACTTGCCTCTCTACTCTCACTTTCCTTTTCAAGTGGTACTTGAAGAAGTTGATGAGAGATTGACCAGAGAGGAAAGTGTTTGTCTCCAATCCTTTCAGACGCGTCCACCAGATACATTCTTTCGCCATAGCCACAAGGATGATGAAAATAGCTCTTCCTTCCCGTTTGAAGGAAGGAGGCGTGACAATATTGACGATAGACTCAGCTGATAAACCGACTCGTCCCACACGTGACAGCAGTTGTTCGACATAAGCCCACAGGTCGGAAATTGTTGGACACTGAACGAGTGCGTGCAGAACGGTTTCGTCGCTCTGACCGCATCTCGGGCAGGTCGTCGGCCCCGTGTTTCTCGAGCCGTGTCTGTAGAGCTTATCCCGAACGGGTAGCGCTTCTCGGTAGCACTGCCAGGCCAGGGATCTCTGGAAGTTGTCCATGGGCCCTGGCCCGAAAGTCGTCCCGAACAGGCGGGTCAGGTACTCCTCGTCGACGTCCAGGTTCGCCCCGAGCTCGTCGTCGTACCTCCCCTCCACTAAACCCCTATAGAATGCTTTGGTTGTGTTGAAGTCACTTAAGGTCGACCCAGGACGGCAGAGTTGCTTGAGAGCAACGCGACACTCGCGGTGCCATTCGCCCTTCCTCGGCCTCTTTTTGATCCACGACTGCAGTTCGGTCATGGAGACGAGCTGCGGGAAAGCGTGCCTCACAAACGGCGACCACACCTGTTCACCGTCGTCTACATAGAGCCAGAGATGTCGCAGTCTCAGCGCGTGTCTGCGCATCATCAACCACGGCATGCCCAGCCCTCCTTTTAACGGGTGTGTGACAGCAAATGGATCGCCTGACCATCGGGACGCATCCTTTCCACAAGAAGCGAAAGAGGATGCGTTGTAGTTTGGTGATGGTAGGGTCGGGACAAGGTACGACGGTCAGGCGGTAGTAGATGACGGACGCGATGTACGTGTTCGCCACCTCCGCTCGACCTTTTAGGGACAGTTTCCTCTCGGCCCATTGCCGGGCGAGAGTGACCACCCTACTCGTTATCTCGTTCCAGTTCTTCTCCACTTGGAGGTCCGGACCAAACCAGACCCGAGCAACTCAACCGGGCCGTCGGTCCAGCGTCCCACGACGGAGGCGCTGGTGGACGGCATGGGCTTGCTTCTCCAGGTGCCTAGTCGCAAGCCCACTGACTTTTCCGGTTGATTTTCGCTCCTGTCACCGCTTCGTAGTTTTTCAGTGTCTCGCCGACCAGCTCGATGTGCTCGTGGCTAGACACTATGACGGTGACGTCGTCCGCGTATGCAGACACGCTCGTCCGCATCCCAATTCTCGCGGGATGCCCCTTAGAGTCGCCAGCTTCCGCAGTAGTGGCTCAAGAGTCAATACGTATAGAAGCGCCGAGAGGGGGCATCCCTGACGGACCGAACGTGCAATGTCGAAAGGTCTCGATAGATGTCCATTTACGCGAATTACCGAACGGATGCCTCTGTACAAGGCAGCTATCCAGCCGCGGAAGACGGGACCGAAACCAGCCGCTCTCAGGACTGCCTCCAAGTATCGATGGTCTACCCTATCAAAGGCTTTTGATTGATCCAAGTTGATCAGGGCCCCACCCATGCCAGGTTCGTTAACTACCCTGTCTATGATGTAGCGCATCAGATGGAGGTTGTCATGGATGGTCCGGCCTGGCACGGCGCATGTTTGCGCCTTGTCGACCAGTTTCTCGATGACAAGCGCCAACCTCTTGGCTAGCACCTTGGCCAAAATTTTCAAGTCTGCATTAAGCAGAGTGATGGGCCTAAAGTTATCTATTACATTTCCCTTGTTTAGATCTTTCTTCAGCAGTGTTACGGCTCCTCGGCTCACAAAACCAGGAATGCTCCCGTTTTGCTGCCAGTTGCAGTACACCGCCGCCAAGAGATCTCCAAACAAGTCTGGCATACAATTGTAAAGCTCGTAGGGTAGACCATCCAAACCCGGTGATTTGTCCCTCGAGCATTCTGCCATCGCTTCCCGCACTTCCGCCGCCGTGATGGCACCTTCGCAGCACCCTGCCTTTCTTGTCGAGAGTCGTGGTAGGCTATGTAGGTAGGCACTGAAGTCCACCCTACGTTCTTGCCCTCCACTCGTTCCGAACAGTCGGGCAAAATGCTGCTGAAAGGCCTCACACATTTTACTTGGCTCGAGCAATTCGCGCCCCTGTTCATCTACCAGTGACCGAATGGTGGCTTTGTTGCCCTGTTGCGCCTCTGCCACCCGGCCTCTCTCGCGGCTCCAACACCTTCGTTCCTTAGAGCACGCATCCTAGCTCTGACAGCACATCCTTCGTGTTTGGCGTTGAAGTGTTGGTCGAGGGCCAACCTCGCCGCCAAAACGTCGGATGCGATGCCGCTTCTAATTGCCTCTTCTAGCTTCTTAACTAGCTCACCCTCTACTCTATTTCTATCTATGGCTAGTGCTTTGCTGTACCTAATCGCTTCTGCTTTTACTGCTCTCTTGAGGGCAAACCACCATTTGTTGTTGATGATGGCTCCCGTCAAAGCCCTCTTTACTAGTGTGCTAATCCGGTCTCTGAAAACTTGTCTCGATGGGAAAGACGCGTTTAGTTTCCAGTATCCGGGACCCTGCCTAAGTGTCTTACCTAAGTCTAGCGTACATGTCACAAGTTTGTGATCCGTGTAGCTGACTATGTGGAATTGTGGACATCCTATGCTATCTCTATCTACTGTCCTACACAGTATCCTATCTAGATACGATCTCGACGACCCGATGCGGTTGCTCCATGTCCACGTTGGCGCATTCGGGTGGTCTAGTCGAAACCTGTCAGACAGTTGAAAGCGTCTGAGCAGGTCTCTGAGGCATTTGCATCCCCGTCTATTCCTATCTCTACCCACGTAGTCTACATGCGTGTCCAAGGTAGCATTCCAATCCCCCACTAAGAGTAAAGGACGAGACGTTCCCAAGAAAACTTCTAGACGTTGAAAGAAATCCGCCCGACCTGTTAAGGGCGGTGCGTAAACTGATACGAGCCGAAAAGCGCACCCATTGCTGCCGTCGACATCCAGGACGACCAGTCTACCCTCCGGGTCTACGAATATTGTCCTTACATTGAGATCCAGACTCTTGTGAAAAAGTACCGCGGTGCCACTACCGCCCATTCTCGGCAGACAGGGGGAAAAATAAATGTTGAACTGTCCGCCAAACATGGTCTTTAGGGCCCGCGGATTGTGGAGTCTGGTCTCGCTTATGGCTATGATTTCTAACTTATGTGACTTATGTCATTTAAGAGGTACCTTGTTTCCAAGGGGACCCCAAGCCACGCGCATTTACACAACCAATCTTGATCATAGTTCTAATGAATTAGAATACAGAGGGTTACTTACTGCTCGAAAGTTTTTGCTTTCTCCTCCGTGGTTTGTCCTCGAGAAGATCCCAGTACAGTTTCTTTGTGAGATATTTTTGGCATTTACCAACCGCACTGGGGAAAATGCCTTTGAGTGTGTGGTGCAGACTTTTGGAGATGTGTATTTTTTGATGTGGTCTGTCTGGTGGTGGTTGTATGGGTGGTTGTTTGTTTTATGTCATCTTCTGTTATGTTTGTTTTGATTGGATGTATTCCATCAAATTTGTGTTTTTGGTGTCTATGGCTGCTGTGAGCATGTTTGCTGTATATGTTTTTGTGGTGTTGGTGTGGCTGTTGTTTGCGTTGGGTTTTGAAATGTCTTCGGGAGATGTTTTTCCCCCTGCTTTGTTCGTGTTTGCATTTGGTTTGGTTGTGTTTCTGCTCTTTATTTTCCTTCTTTTGTAGCTATTTGCCATTCCTCACTGGTTTTCGTCTTCCGACGAAATTTCTGAGGAATCAGAAGGGGGTAGGGGTATGTTGTGGGCTTCTATGTATGTCTGTGTAAGTGGTTGTGTTGTTGTTTTCGTTGTTGTTGGTTGTTGAGTGTTTGTGTGTGTTGAGTGCGGTATAAGGGATGGGGGATCAGTTGTGTGTGTTTCTTTGTTTTTCTGTTCCTTTGGGTTTTGCTGTTGATGGTGGTGTTGGTATTTTTCCAGGTGTCGAGTGGTTTTTGGTTGATGACGGATTAGCTTGGTGTGCTTCTCTTGTCGTCTTCTGTGTTGATGGTGGTGTGGGTAGTAGAGCTTTTTTCCGGAGTGCTTTGGTTGTGGTAGTGGTTGTTGTTGTTGCTCTTGGTGTGCAGTGGTTGGGCACGTCTTTTCAAGTGTGTTTCGCTTCACACAAATAGCAGCGTGGTCGCCTGCCCTCTACCACTATATAGAGTTGTAGCCTCCTGGCAGTTCTATAGCGGTGGGTATCTTCTCTCTTGCTGCTTCATCCAATTGAAGCAGGAATTCGATTGATTTGCCCACATAGTCTTTCTCTCCTAGAACCGCGATTTCCAGGATGTTTGTCTCTGACATTGTCTCTGACATTTCAAAGCAGATGGCAGAGACCACCCATTGTGTTTCGACATCAAATGTTTAGTTTTATTTGGACTTTCGTGACCCTTTTGTTTAAATAGACTGGTATCATACAAGTCGTCCGAATGTAGCTCCAATGTGGAAAAAACGTTTTGCTAAACTTTCGTTGAGGAAAGTACTTGGACTGTACCAAATTTGTTTCCCCAACTGATATATTCCTTGGAGTCCCATACAGGACGAAGGCATTTATCGATTTTTTCCTGCGGTGCATTTCTGTTCTTCTTGTTTTTTGTTTTACTTTATAAATTATTGTTTTTTTTTTGCGTGTTTTCCACGATGTGTTGGGAATATGAAGGTTCAATTAATCTCTTCTTTGGGAAGAGTGCCTTTGTGGGGTTATCTCTTGTAGTGTTGAATGTTATATAGTTCTTTTTATTTATTTGTTACGTCCGCAAAATCGTTTTTGAATTGGCAGTTAGAAGTGTATTGTGGCAGTTTTAATTGAAGTCATGGTAGTGGTGTTGGTGTTGGCGTATAGCGCAGAAGGCTTGGATGTAGCATTTGACGTCGTGTAGTGGTGTTTGTGTTGGGGCGGTGTTGTCTTTGGTAGCGGCTTGTGCCAATTTCGTGTTGTTGTTGTTGGTGGTGGATGGTGGTGGTGCTGGCATTCATGTTTTTTCGTTTGTATTCATTTTGAAATCCCTTTTCTGTCCCTTTATCGTCAACAGTGGTGTGGGGAAGTGAGGGGAAATTAAGTTAAGTCTTTGGTCGCGGGCGATGGTGATGCGACGATAGATAGATTGATAGATAGATATGTGTGTGTGCGTGTGTGTGCATGTGTGTGCGCGTGTGTGCGTGTGTGTGTGTGTGTGTGTGTGTGTGTGTATTCGAATCAATCCTCTGGAAACATCTTGGTTTTATTTATTTGTTCAACTCATCATCTCGATTGATATTTTTCGCTAAAAAAATATCAATTTTTTTCTTATGGTGGTGAGTGATTTTGAAAGTTTGGAGGCGCCGTTCGCTAGAAGTTCATTGAACCTATGTTTGAAATGTCTTTTTTATAAAAGAAGCCTAGTAAACATTAGATTCTTGCCAAGTTATTCTATTTAACCATTAAATAAGTCAAAACAAAAAATTATTTTTGTATCAATCTATCTATCTATCTATCTATCTATCTATCCCTTTCTTTTCCTCTCCCCCTTTTTTCCTCTTTTTTCTTCCTTTTTTATTTTTATTTTCCTTTTTTTCCTTTTTTTTCTTTTTTTTCCCATTTTACGATCCCTTTTGATCGAAAACCTACGCCTCTTCTTTTTGTTTCTTTTTTTTTGTCTCTTTTCATCCCACAAAAGAAAAGCTCTACCTTGTAATTTGTCCCATCTGTGTGCAGCCCTGTGTGGCCAATAAAGAAACTTATCTATCCCTATACATGTATGTGTGTGTAAAACCAGATATGATCATTTAGTCAAGGTATTAAATGAATTCGTTACATATTTACGAGGTGTAGTCAAAAACTATCTAACCTTGATTTTTGTGCACAAAATAATAATGCGTGAGCAAAATCTGTATGGGTATTAGGTGACCGCGTCCTACCCGAGCTTGCGCAAAAATTTTCGCGCAGTGACGCGTTGAGTAGAGACGAGAAGAATGTGCTTTGCGATTTTTGTCTTTGATTCAAGATGACCAAGCGCATTGAGCAAATATACTATATCAAATTCTGCGGCGAGCTGGTAGAATCGTTAGCACGCCGGGCGAAATGCGTAGCCGTATTTCGTCTGCCGCTACGTCCTGGGTTCAAATTCCGCCGAGGTCGACTTAGCCTTTCATCCTCTCGGGGTCGATAAATTAAGTACCAGTTGCGCATTGGTGTCGATATAATCGACTTAATCCGTTTGTCTGTCCTTGTTTGTCCCCTCTATGTTTAGCCCCTTGTGGGTAGTAAAGAAATATATATCAAATTCTGCCAAATTCTCTGTGATACGCAAGCCCAGAGTATCGAGAAGATTCAGGCCTTTGGAGATGATGCTATGGGGAAAACATAAATAAAGGAGTAGTACAACCGGTTCATATATGGCCGCACCTCTGTGGTCAGACAATTAACAAAGAATACCATCTTGAGGTTCTCCATCCCCTTCGTGAAGCTGTGCGGCGAAAACGACCCGACCTGTGGGCATCAAAAAACTGGCAACTCCACCATGGCAACACACCGGCTCATTCCGCCCACATCGTTCAAGCATTTCTCGTCAAGCAGAACACACCATTTGTCCGTCAGTTTGCCAATTCTTCAGACTTGGCTCCGCATGACTTTTGGTTATTCCCAAAGCTCAAAAAAAAAAAAAAACACTCAAAGGGAAAAGAATGGAGTCAACAAAGAACATTAAGCAAAATTCGACGGCACAGCTCCACAATATTCCAAAAAGGGATTTCCAGAAATGTTTCCAACAGTGGCAGGAACGCTGCCAGAAGTGTATAGATTCCCTAGGCGAATTCTTTGAAGGAGACTAAATCAAAAAGGGCGAGTTTTTCTTTTTTATATTGCTTGTTTTTTTTGGCCAAAGTTCGGTTACTTTTGACTATACCTCGTATATAACATACTGATGGAAGAGGGAAGATATCTTTATATATAAAAGAGAAGTTGTGTGTCTGTCTCCTACGATTTAGATTCCTAACTACTCCCACATTTTGCGGTGCAGTTTAACCAAAACCGGGTATCTTATAGTCGTGATTCATATCGAGCCCTTCTGGGTATTAGCGTGCGTCTACGATGAGTCTACGATTAAAAAAAAAATTACCATAATTTTTTTCCATTTTAATGCATTTCTTTCGCTATTATATAAGGGAAGTAACTCTCTAAAAATGTCTACGATGAGTCAACGATTTAAAAAAAAATTTACCATCATTTTTTTTTCCATTTTTAATGCATTTTCTTTGCTATGTTTTGGCTATAGCTCTAAAAATGCTTATATAGTTATTTCTCTTACAAACCCGAGCAACGCCGGGCGATACTGCTAGTATAAATATATAATAAAATATATCAGAAAAGGGAAAAGATTAGAAAACTGAAAATTCATAGTGATTTGATGTAGACAGGTACACCCCACCCCAGGATGAGATAGAAAAGCATTCGTGTAGTAGTGTGTGGTATTGATTTGATTTTATGTGTGTGTGTGTGTGTGTTTGTGCTCGCGTCATTTCGTCCGTGTTCACGTTCTGCGCTTAAGTTCCGATGAGGTCGACTTTGCCTTTCATTCAGATTTTAATAAATACCAATTGAGCACTAGGTTCCGGGTAATATACACACCCTTTCCCCGAAATTGCTTGCCTTTAGCCAAAATCTGGAACAAATATTTGCTCGGGCCCTCTTTTTACTCTTTTACTTGTTTCAGTCATTTGACTGTGACCATGCTGGAGCACTGCCTTTAGTCGAGCAAATCGACCCCACGACTTATTCTTTGTAAGCCTAGTACATATTCTATCGGTCACTTTTGCCGAACCGCTAAGTTACGTGGACGTAAACACACCAGCATCGGTTCTCAAGCGATGTTGGGGGGACAAACACAAATACACAAACATATACACACACACACATATATATATATATATATAATATATATATATATATGTGTGTGTGTGTGTGTATGTATGTATGTATGTATGTATGTATATATATATATATACACATAAATACGACTGTCTTCTTTCAGTTTCCGCCTACAAATCCACTCACAAGGCTTTGGTCGGCCCGAGGCTATAGTAGAAGACAACTTGCCCATGGTGCCACGCAGTGGGAATGAACCCGAAACCATGTGGTTGGTAATCAAGCTACATACCACACACCCACTCCTGCGCCTTTATAATCTCAGTTCAAATTCTACCAAGTTCATAATAGCCTTTCATCCTTCCTAGGTCTATAAATAAAGGTATCAGTCAAGTACTTTTCTCAATATTTTCAACGTATTCCCTTCCCTAAAAACTGCTGACATTTGTCTCAGTCAGAAGCTATTTTAAGCTATTTCATTAAGACAGCTGGTAGAATACTTGCCGCGCCAGCTAAAGTGTTTAGCAGCATTACTTTCGACTCTTAACGTTCTGAGTTCAACTCCTGTCGACATCAACATTTGCTTTCCATTCTATCCGGATCAATAAAATAAAGTACCAGTGAAGAACTGGAGTTTTAATCGACTTCCTTTTCATTTCTGTAATTACTAGCATTACGCCAAAATTTGAAAGCATGATCAATAATTTTTTTCCAAAGGCACAACTCCACAAATTTTGACGGGAATGATAGAATTGTCTCGAGTACTGAAGTAGAAAAGCTTATTTTATTGATTCTGATAACATTAGAGGTGAAATTAACCCAGATGAATTTGATCTTAGTACATAGAAATACAAAACTAAACGCTGAATAGCTCTACCGTTTCTGCTGATCCATTCCCCGTGTATCCGCAATAATGGAGATATAATTATATCTATCTAACTTCATAAACTAGTTGCCAATATCTACTTCCGTTTTCAAAGAAGTAGGTTTTGTTATGAAAGTACATCTCTGTATTTCATAAGCATGGCAGTGTTGTAATTGAGACAAACAGTAGCTGTATCTAAATAATAATGATGACCTTACAAATTTGACATCTACGAAATTTATATTCACTGAAACAAACTAGCATCCAGATAACTTTATAACGTTTCGTGGTTACTTTAAAACGTTATGAATTTGTGTTATACATTAGAGCTAATCATTTGAACTTCTGTGACTAACGTACAAAACACGTGCAAGCGATCTGCTGGTTTTGATGACAAATTGTATATTCGACGTAGAAAGAGGCTGAGGAGAATTATTTAAGTATATAAACGAATTCGAGGCATGGGTCAAGCGCAGCAGTATTTGTCATATTTAGAGAAGATGAATGGCAAGGGCGATTATTGTTTGTTCCATGCACAGATAAGAAAGTATTGAGTACAATATGAATAAAGAAACGTTCTTATATAAGGTAAAATGTACGTGTGGAGGGAGAGGTGTAACAATGGAAATGTTTTTCTCAGTTATTGGATTAGGACTCTGAAGAGATACTATATAAGGGCAGATAGTTGGAGAAGAGAAATTTTTAGTTGTATAATTTACACCAGAGAAATCGTAGGATAAATGAACTAAACACTGTTTATCTAGATGTATATCTATCTATCTATCTATCTATCTATCTATCTATCTATCTATCTATCTATCTATCTATCTATCTATCTATCTATCTATCTACTTATCTATCTGTCAGTGTGTGTGTGTGTTTGTTTGTGTGTGTGTAGTATATAAAACTATATATGCTAACTGAGCATTTTAGAGAGTATATAAAAAGTAAAGAAATGACCATCCCGAAATACAACAATACATATATATATATATATATATATATATTTAATAATATTAGAGCAATAAAGATTTTAGAAATTTTTACTACCAGTGCTCTAGCGTATAGAAAAATTAGTCAATAGACTATATATTATTCATATAAAATACTGTGTACATTTAAACTCAAAAGCGGTGTCCATCATAGGACTCCTTTACGATAGAAGGAACTTTAGGGGCTCCCTCTAGCGTAAGGATACTTCTTAATGTGTTTAAATGTACGCTGTATTTTATATATATATATACATACATACATACATACATATATATATAAGAACTAGTGACAGAATTTTGTAATCTGTTGTTATACATTTGACAGTAAGTGTAGGAACGAAAATTTCATGGCACACCAAAGAGAAAATGTATATGCGTGTGTGTGTGTCTGTGTGTATATGCGCACGCGCGCGTGTGTGTGTGTCTGTGTGTATATGCGCACGCGCGCGTGTGTGTGTGTCTCTGTGTGTATATGCGCACGCGCGCGTGTGTGTGTGTCTGTGTGTGTGCGTGTGTGTAACGAAATATATATGTCTGCGACGACGTACATTGCACACACTTGTTCACAAGGGAAAAACATCCTCTGATATTTTGATGTATGATTTTAATAATCTAACAGTTTACCGCATCGAGCTGGCAAATGAATACACCGAAGAGATTAAAGCAATTGAAAGGCACCAAATTATAAAATAAAATTTATATAAAGATAAATATGAAATAACTTGTGTTATCAGTCGAAACTTTGTCCTACAGGATTAAATTATGTAACAATGGTATATTAGAGTAGAGGTACCTAAGCGATAATCTAACGTAACTAAAGGGGGCCATGGATTACCAAGTGCAGTTGTTGTCTAATTGCATTAGATAGTTACTCTTTTACTTGTTTCAGTCATTTGACTGTGGCCATGCTGGAGCACTGCCTTTAGTCGAGCAAACTGACCCCAGGACTTATTCTCTGTAAGCCTATTACTTAGTCTATCGGTCTCTTTTGCCGAACCGCTAAGTTACGGGGACGTAAACACACCAGCATCGGTTGTCAAGCGACTTGGGGGGACAGACACAGGCACACAAACATACACGCACACACACACACACACATATATATATATATATATGCGACGGGCTTCTTTCAATTTCCGTTTAGCAAATCCACTCACAAGGCTTTGGTCGGCCCGAGGCTATAGTAGAAGACGCTAACCCAAGTTGCCACGCAGTAGTACTGAACACGGATCCATGTGGTTTGTAAGCAAGCTATTTACCACACAGCTACTCCTACGGAAATTAGACTGTCTATGTTCAAATCCTGAAAGAGCCGACTTCGCTTCTATACATATAAGGGCTAGAAAACTACAATCGGTTATACTGATTTCAAATTTTGACACAAGGCCAGCAACTCTGGGGAAAGGGCAAGTTGATTGCATCTACCATAATGTTCAACTGGTATTTAATTT
>NC_043003.1:15877738-15887738 GCF_006345805.1 Octopus sinensis
GGAATTTTGGAATATGCGCATAAATATTCTGTAATATGGGATATATGTGGCACGATTACAATTTTTGGGGGCTGTGTAAAGACGGAAATAACCCTCATCTGCAATTTTGATGAAATTCAAAACAGATATTCTAGTTCATTAGAGAAAATATAACAGAAAAGTCTAATTCTTCAATTGTATGTAACACGCGCAATGCCGGGTATCTCTGCTAGTATATATATATATATATATATATATGTCTAATATATATGTATAATTATAAATATGTGCGTATATATGCATATGTGTGTATATATATTTATATATATATATACTTACACACACCCACACACACACATATATATATATATTATATATATATATATATATATATATATATAATATATATATATAGGGATGTACTTGCATAGCAAATGATTTGATCTGAGATCGTGTGCTGAAACGGAAACAATTGCAGCGTGGAAGTGTTTGTAAGCCATTTAAGAATCACACAAAGCCGTCCGATTCACTCCAACGTTTAAGTTTAATTTGTCAAAATATTTTCGTCGCCTTAAGTCCGCGACCTGTTCACTGACAAAAATCCGTGGTGCATCATATATATATATATATACTTACATATATATATGTATATATACGTATATATATATAATTATATATATATATAATATATATATTATATATATATATATATATATATAACGGGAAGCTTTACGAAAATAAACAAAAGACGAAGGCAGGTGGAATACAAACAAACAATTGTATTAGTATGGCGCTGAGGAATATAGATAAAACAAGTCTTTTACGTTTCGAGCCTACGCTCTTCAACATAAAAATACACAGAAAAGAAACACGGAGAGAAACAAGGAGAGAAAAAAATGCGTGCAGAAGCTAGTAATCAACATGGCGATCTGATTCCGGCCAGAAGTCAAAGATCAAACGTGAGACGCAAGAGCGAAAATAGGGGAGATATATGTATATATGTATAGTGCATATATATATATATATATATATATATATATATATATATATATATATATATATATATATATATGTACATATATATGTGTATATATATATATTATATATATATATATATACATATATCTACATACGTATATATATTCATATGCATATATACATATGTACGTTACACACAGAGCTCATCTACGTACAGTTGGTGCCAGTCTTCCTCAACACATATATTCAAAGCTCAAAATATTCTCAGCTTACACCGTATATCTCTGCTCCCCAAAATGGGCGTCATTTATTGGCATTCATATATATATCGCAAAATTCACAGCTGCATACACACACACACACATATCCACACATGACACAGAACAATTCAATTTATTGTCGTGTGAATACAATTCTCTTAATTATTTATGAGACGATAAATAGGCGATTGCGTAATGCTAAGTGGATGAGGTGAATATAGATTTTCAAGTTCGATACGAAACTGTATAGTGTGCTACTATTTGTAAGAAATATCGATTTCAAATTTTGGCACAAGGCCAGCAATTTTGGGAAAGGGTTAATACTGCTAAGCATTTTGATTGGTTCACTAACGATTTATTTTCTTTTCTACTCTAGGCACAAGGCCCAAACTTTGTGGGGAAGGTGGTCAGTCGATTAGATCGACCCCCAGTACGCAACTAGTACTTTATTTATTGACCCTGAAAGGATGAAAGGCAAAATCAACTTCGGTAGAATTTGAACTCAGAACATAAAGACAGACGAAATACCTATTTCTTTACTACCCACAAGGGGCTAAACACAGAGAGGATAAACAAGGACAGACAAACGGATTAAGTCAATTATATCGACCCCATTGTGTAACTGGCACTTATTTAATCGACCCCGAAAGGATGAAAGGCAAAGTCGACCTTGGCGGAATTTGGACCCAGAACGTAACGGCAGATGAAATACCACTAAGAATTTCGCCCGGCGTGCTAACGATTTGCCAGGTAATGTCGACCTCGGCGGAATTCGAACTCAGAACGTAAAGACAGACGAAACACCCCTAAGCATTATGCCCGGTTTCCTAACGATTCCGCCACCTCGCTACCTTCAATTGTAAGAAATATTACCCTTTTAGCTGGCAGACACGCTGGCATGCCGGGCGGAATGCTTAGCAGTATTTCGTCTGTCGCTACGTTCTGAGTTCAAATTCCGCCGAGGTCGACATTACCTTTCGTCCTTTCTGTGTCGATTAAATAAATACCAGTTACGCACTGGGGTCGATGTAATCGACTTAGCCCTTTTGTTAGTCTTCTCTATGTTTAGCACCCTATGGGCAATAAAGAAACAAATACTTCTACTATAGAAGTATTCTACTTCTTGCATTTGAATTATGGTAAGTATCCCTCTGTATAAAACAGGTGTTAATGACGTTTAAAAATATTGGATTGTCCGGAAAGTTCGTGTCGATTTTTAAAGGAAAGAAAAAGGTCAATAAATACTTGCCATTACATTTTTAATCAACCGAATATGAACCATTTTTTTACACAATGTGTCTCCATCTTTCCTTTAACTTGAAAATACCCTCTTCCCAGAATTGAGGTGGTTTCATGGTAAAGAATTCATCAAGGTATCTTTTTATTTCATCAAGGAATTGAAATTTTTACCATTAAAACTATTTGCAGAGACCTGAATAAGTGGAAATCCGAAGTAGCAATATCTGGTGAGTGTAGAGGGTGGGATAACACATCCCTGCCGAGCTGCAACAATCTTTGTCTGGTTCCCAAAGCATCAAGTGCCAAAGATGAACTTTCTTATCTTCATTTTTAAGGGTTACAGATTTAACACAGTTTATAGGAACATAAACCTTCTTCCACGAAAAGATAGCTTAAACTGTGCTCTAAATGGAGGTGTAGTCAAATCCTATTTTATGAACTCAACCATGTTCTAAAAGTAAGCTACTATAAATCGGCACGAACTTCCCAGACAACCCAATATATTCCTCATCTTGATCTAAAATATTTGGTGTTTTATTTGTTATATAAAATTTGTTTGTTCCTTCTCGAGCTATGCCAGGCTCATAAGGGCTGGTTTCCTGGTTTCCTTGACCTATAGGTTCCCCACCTGGACGAGACGCCGGTCTGTCGCAGGTGAGCTGCAAGATGCATGAGGAAAGAGTGAGAAAAAGTTGTGGCGGAAGAGTCAGCAGAAGTTCGCTGTTACCTTCTGCCGGAACCGCGTGGAACTTATGTGTTTCGCTCATAAGCACACACATCGCCCTCGTCTCAGATTCGAACCCACGATCCCGCGACCGCGAGTCCGCTGCTCTAACCACTAGGCCATGTGCCTCCACGCTATATAAAATTAGCTGTGATAATTTTTGCACTTGTGTTAGCGCACGGGCAAGTGTGTGTGTGTCTGTGTGTGCACAGCTTTGCATCATGTCGTGTATCTCTCTTTTTCATTGCTCATATTAAAAATTTTCGTATACGTAACTCTGCAAAAAACGCGTTGAGATGAATTCATTTTCATTCTTGTTTTTCCTTTTATTTTTCATTAAATTTTTTTTTTCAAATCAGCCAATAATATCTCTCGTTTACTTTACTTGTTTCAGTCATTTGACTGTGGCCATGCTGGAGCACCGCCTTTAGTCGAGCAAATCGACCCAAGGACGACGTATTCTTTGTAAGCCTAATACTTATTCTATAGGTCTCTTTTGCCGAACCGCTAAGTTACGGGGAGGTAAACACACCACCATCGGTTGTCAAGCGATGCTGGGTGGACAATCACAGACACACAAACATATACACATACATACATACAAACATACATACATACATACATACATACAACATATATACATACATACATACATACATATATATATATAACATATATATATATACATACATACATATATATATATATATATATCTAGAATATATATATTATATATACATATATACGACGGCCTCTTTCAGTTTCCGTCTACCAAATCCACTCACAGGCTTTGGTCGGCTCGAGGCTATAGTAGAAGACATTTGCCCAAGGTGCCACACAGTGGGACTGAACCCAGAACCATAATGGTTGGGAAGGAAGCTACTTACCACACAGCCACTCCTACGCCTATATATTCTTTTTCATTGTTCACGACTTCTTGCCAACGAGTCACTCGCTTCTCAATGGGCCGACGATATAAATCGGTAACTCCTGACTCAAAGAATCCATCATGCCTAGATTTTAGTACCTCGACGTCGTTGAACGAAATGCTATGCAGACTGTCAGTGAGCGACCGAAAAATGTGATCAACTGAAGATGTTGTATCAGGAGAATACGGGCTCTTGAGAATCGTTTTTGATCAAATTAATGACATGGGATGGGGGTAGGAGTGTTGTCTTGTTTACGAAGCACTTCGAGCCATCGGCTTGTCGTTTAGAATTTAGTCATTAAGTGAAGGTGTTGGGCGACAAGTATAATGACTGACTGGACGGAACATTCGGCTGAAAGTCGAAGAATGTATGGTCATTGCATTTCTCTTATTTGAAGCGTGTAAACCATTCCTGTGGAGTTCTTTCAGCAACAGCGACGTGGAGGCCCAATGACCCATTGGTTAGGGCAGTGGACTGGCGGTCGTAAGAACGCGGTCTCGATTCCCGGTCCGGCTATTGTGAGTGTTTATTGAGCAAAAGTACCTAAGCTCCACGAGGGGGAGGGTGGTGAACCCCGCTGTACTCTTTCACCACGAAATTCTCTCACTCTTTCTTCCTACTTCTGCCACAAAGCAGAGGAATCATGGTGTAACCCACTATCGTGTGGCAAAAATTTCAGACCCTAGTCTAGATTGCGAATCCTATGTATCCCAGGATAGTCCAGCTCTCCACCCGTTAAAAGCCACCGTTTACGGAATGAAGATAACAACGTAGCTTTCGCGCCCGTGCAACAGCCAGTCTACCGCGTGTAACACAACAACAACAACAACAACAACAACAAGAAGAAGAAGAAGAAGAAGAAGCGACTTTTCGGAACACTACAAATGTCTCGAGAGCTT
This sequence comes from Octopus sinensis, assembly GCF_006345805.1. Taxonomy (NCBI): domain Eukaryota; kingdom Metazoa; phylum Mollusca; class Cephalopoda; order Octopoda; family Octopodidae; genus Octopus; species Octopus sinensis. The sequence continues at coordinate 15,882,747 of NC_043003.1, forward strand.
TGGAACCTTGACTGTGGACGAAGAAAAACAACTATTGAAAACGCTCTTCTTTTTCTACTCGGTGTTCCATCGTCATGTGTCTGAAGAGAAGTCAAATTTATTGAAATTTCAAAATCGATAAACAAAAGTTTAAGAGAAAGAACAGAGCTACAAAATACAAAGCCATAATACACAACGACAGAAATGGAAATACTGGTTTGTTTGTGTTTATTCAAGTACCCTTAGAATGAAACGAATGAATTTATCTCAAAATATCTAATATATATATATTATGCTAACTCTGAACTTGAAACAGAGAGTTAAAAATAATCTCGCTGAATTCTGGCATCAAATTAAAGAAAAACCAAATAAGATTTTCTGCATATAATTTTTTTAAATATTATTTTGAATATTTTGTCAATATTTTTTTATCCGGCTTCATCTCTTTTTAATGTTGCAATATCGTTCCGCTTATATACATTTATTTTCAAATGCTGGTCCTCGAATTAAAACACTTCACAAATTAATTTGCTACATACATTTCATTTATTTTAGCAATTTTTCTTCATTGTACTACATTTGCTGCCAACACAGCGAAGCTGTTTTAACTAGATTACTGACTTTTATTTCTTTACTATTATTTGATGGCAATCATCTCATAATAATTTTGAGATATCAATGTTGATACACTTCCAAGTATCTTTTTTCTATTTTTTTAAACTTCTAGTTTTATTCCTCTTTCTATTTCTATTTTTGTTCAATAGTTCAAAATGAACTGATGTTTATCTTCCACTTGCTTCCTTTATTGGACTGCGACCATATTCGGACATTGGTTTGAAGAGATTTCGTAGAACAAATTGAAACAATTATTTGTTTTACTTAAGTGATATTCATTCTCATACTTTTTTTTACCTAACCTCTTAATTAAAGAGACGTAAACAAACCACCACCAGTTGTCAAGCAGGTGGGAACAAACACATTCACAAAAACACAAAGATAAATATATATACGACAGGCTACTGTGGCCTCGAATTTAGAGCGCGTTATGCACTGTGTTCTTAAACAAAACATTTCATTTCGTTTCGCTCTGAGATCACTTTCGCACTGTGCATCTATACTGAGTGAGTGAACTTATAGACAGCTCAGACATTTCATCATTGTGAGCAAATCACTAGTTCATGTTCGTCGAGAGATTGCGCAACCCCTCCGTCGTTTACGACAAGTGAGTCCAAAATACGACGAGCCTACACACACTTTCCGTCTACCAAATTTAATCACATGAGTCTGTCCGGAGTTATAATAAAGACACGTTCCCAAAGTGTCGTGCAGTGAGGCTGAATCCAAAACCACGTAGTGGTAAAGAGATCTTCAGAACAGCTCAGTCACGCCTCTGAAAACCTAACTTATATAATAACCTGCTAGGCTTGCGGACACAACAATATTGGACAGACGAGTATGACCTTGAGAAGGAGAACCACTCTACATAAAGAGCAAATCCGTTTCCCGCAATACAGACAAATTCCTCTCAGTGAGTATATAGAAAAATGTACTGATAGCATCAAACCAAATTTCACAGTCTTCTACCAGTGCAAAGACACAATCTCTCCACAAGAACGTTTAAGTAAAGAAACTTTTTTCATTGAAAAATACAGATCACGTCTTAATATGCACGTATAATCAACTTTTATCTTTTTACATATTTCAATTCACGATTATATCACTGTACATAAATCCCATCTCTAAACAAGTTTCTCGAAACCTTTTCTGTTTTTGTCTGTACGTATATATTCCCCACCCCTTACCAAAAGCTGAACGGTAAGCCCACAACAATAACAATAATAACGATAACCAATTACCTCCCCATATTTTTTTACTTGTGAAGTCATTTACTCGTAAATAAAATCACACACAACATGGACAAACATTTCTTCTTGAGAAAATACATATTCAAATAAATAAACCATAATATCATGAATAGCAAAAGCGAAACCGGTCGATATATTAAAAATTATATTAAACCTATGTAAAGTGTGTGTATTTTCCTTTTCTAATTTCTCATATAATTAATACCAGCTATTGTTGCTTAAATCCACATCATCACTGATCCAGCACACCAATTGTAACATTCCTGCATCGTGTCCTGCATTTTTAGACGTTGCAGCGTAATTTAAGGAAAATTTGGCTGTTATTTCGAGTACGTAGAATCACTCCCTCCCCTGTTGACTGTGGGCTATTATCACATGTTGAAATATTCTTCTTGAAGTGATTATCCGCACTAATTTAAATAATATGCAAATGTGTTACGAAGTTTACTCGCTTCATAAATACAAAATGATTTTAAGATATTAAAAGGGCTTTTGGTTAAACGCAATCACTGATATCAATGGTGAAGCATTATCTAGAATATGTTAGCTTTGGTGTCCTTCAATGAAACGATGAATAAGGTTTTAATCCGTTGGATAAAACGAACTTTATTACTGTGAATATGTCGAATACTGTCCTTCGTGACCAACGCAGTTAATGTGTTTCGTTTCGTAATGGATAATAGGGATAAAATTTAAGAAACTTTATAGAACGTATGCAACGTTAGTTTAAGCGTATGCAAAACTAGATAACGTATGTATTTAATATATGCATGCTTGTATTTATGAATGTATGCATGATTGTATGCACGTATTAATGTTTGTATGCATGTGTGTTCAGCTCATATTTTCCAAAATTCATGCCAAAAGAGAAAAGCTGGGTTTCTACACTGCTAACAATGCTCATTCATTGGAATTTCTACATCAGCTAAGTGATATGTATATATATACATACATACATACATATATATATATATATATATATATATATATATATATATATATATATATATATATATATATATATATTAAATATATATATATATATATATATATATATATATATATATAGAGAGAGAGCGAGAGAGAGAGAGAGAGAGAGATAGATAGATAGATAGATAGATAGATAGATAGATAGATAGATAGATAGATAGATATAGATATATAAATAAATATATATGTGTGTGTGTGTGTGTGTGTGTATATATAATGTGGGGGCGCGTGGCTTAGTGGTTAGGGTGTTGAACTCATGATCGTAAGGTTGTGGTTTCGATATCTAGACTGGGCGATGCATTGTGTTCACGTTGCTCCCATGAGTAATTCTACGACGGACCGGCGTCCCTTCCAAGTGGGGAATTTCTACGCCACTGAAACCGGGAAACTGGCCCTTATGAGCCTGGCATGGTTCGAGAAGGAACATTTATTTATATATATAATATGCGTGTCACCATTCGTTCTAATCTCTCCAAAATACACACCATCGACCACTTTCTCCTTCAGTCGTCCTCCCATGCTAATGCTACTTTATGTTACATAATTCATTTAAGTCATCTCTTTTCTCTCTGTTTATTTCTGCGAGCCTTTCTGCTGAACAGCGTAGGCTCGAAACGTAAAAGAGTTTCTCACTTCCTGGGCGTTAAACTAATACATCTGTTTGTTGTTTACACACCCATCTTCGTCTTTTATTTTTTTATAAATGCTCAAACATGAAAACACAAAGAGAAAACACAACAACGCGAGGACGTGGAACAAGTATAGTATTATTGGACGCTCAGGAAAGAAGGAAAGAAGGAGCATTTAACGTTTCGAGCGGAGCTCTTCGTCAGAAACATAGGAAAAGGAAAGATCCAAAGAAAGGAAGACGCTGGAAAAAAAAATTGCCAACGGTACACACGCGGTCACTCAATAACACATGTATCAGAAAAAACACACCCTAAAGAATAGAGCAGTAATTATTAACAGCAAAGATTTAAATTTCGGACATAGATTTACCAAAGGTTTCATTTCCTCACGTCCACGACGTAGAAAATATTATTTTTTATCTCTGTTCACAAGGCTTTGACTTTGTCTTGTGGATACGAAACCTTTGGTAACTATATGTCCAACATTTACATTTTTGTTGTAATATATATATATATAGCTCAGTGGTTAGAGCGTCGAGCTTACGATCGTGAGGTTGTGAGCTCGAATCCCGGACCGGGCTGCGTGTTGTGTACTTGAGCAAAGCACTTTATTTCACGTTGCTCCAGTTCACTCAGCTGTAGAAATGAGCTGCGACGTCACAGGTACCAGGCTGTATCGGCCCCTTTGCCTTTCCCTTGGATAACATCGGTGGCGTGGAGAGGGGAGGCTGGTATGCATGGGCGACTGCTGGTCTTCCATAAACAACCTTGCCCGGACTTGTGTCTAGGAGGGTAACTTTCTAGGTGCAATCCCATGGTCATTCATGACCGAACGGGGTCTTTATATATACATATATATATATATATATATATATATATAGGTATGTATACATGTGTGTATGTGCGCGCATGGGTGTTTGTGTGTCATTATTTCATTATATTACAAGATTCCTTGACAATGGAAAAAGAGGCAGTTTTTAATCTAGATTCAAGGATCTTCATTGGAATTTCAACAAAATTCAAGAGTAGTTGTACATGCATATGCGTACATGAGCAAGTATTTGTGATGAGAGCATGTGCAAATGTATATGTTTTGTTTTATGTATATATACTCGTATATTTACTTGCATATCATGAGGGAGAAAAAGAGAGAAGGGAAGAGAGAAAAATGGAAGGGAGAGAGAGGAGGGAGGGGCGAGAGAAACATTAAAACAAGGGTAGCAGAAAAATGTCATGTCAAATATGTCGGGGTCAAATCAGCTTCTCCAAATAAGCGACTCTAGAATGGCTCTGCTAAAATGTTTCATAACCCCTTGTCTTATCTATTGGGAATCATTCCAACATGTCCACAATAGCCAAGTGGCATCATGTAAATGTCGTAGCACTCCGTCGGTTTCGACGATGAGGTTTCCAGTTGATCCGATCAACGGAACAGCCTGCTCGTGAAATTAACGTGCAAGTGGCTGAGCTCTTCACAGACACGTGTACCCTTAACGTAGTTCTTGGGGAGATTCAGCGTGACGCAGAGT
>NC_043003.1:15892738-15898344 GCF_006345805.1 Octopus sinensis
ATGCATTCATACATACATGTACGTATATGTATATACATGTAGGTGATGTGCGTTTATGAAGGGCTGGTTCTTGTACATCCTATTGTTGTTCTCATTAAGCTATTTCAACGAAACTCGCCGTACGACGTGCTTTTACGTCGTTATGCCATATTGGGGTCAAATACGATTGGAGTTAGACTGCTGCTGTGTGAACAAACGGACAGGTAAAGACAGATATGCATAAATACATAAAGATACTGAAATCTATAATGCTGATAAACGGTATCAGATTTGTTCGTATTCTGACTGCGTTTTGATGAAGTGTTTTGATAATTTGCCTTCCATACAGAAACATAATTGGTACCAGCTTAAAAATGTATAGAAAATATATTTGTTTGTGTAATATATGCTTATATATATAAATCCTTATCTTCCATTATCTTGAAACTTCCCTTCCCACATTGTCGTTCTTTTTTTCTTTTTTGTTTATTTGTTTCTTTCTTCTTTTCTTTCTTCTTTTCTTCGGTTCTTTTCTAAATCAGTAATTCACTTAAAACAATATTTTTTATCTCACCTACACAGTTATTCTTTATTCATTATCGCTTTTTATGTACATTAAATTTTATTCTGTATTTTTCTTTATTTAAAGATGGGTAGCAGTGATTTGATGAATACAGCTTGCAATGGGAGACTGACCATGCAGATGCGCACCCCTTGTTAGCACCACCAGAGAAATATTACAGTCTTTTGTCAAACTCTTGGATAAGAAAGAAATGTCACAAATTCCATTTTATTATCATTTAGCATATTTCAGGCTTTTAAGAAACATCCCTTTATTTTAAAATGTGTGGTCCCCTAGTCGACTGTTATTCAAACCCCTTTTTGACAATGCACTTGTCTGATATATGATAGCGTAAGGTGTATCTTACTATATTACACTTTATTTTATAACACATTAAGATATGGAAAAAACAGAGTCAGATTCAGCAGAATTTGAAAGCTAATAACATAGAAAGAAAAACAGACATACACGCATAGAGAGAGAGAGAGAGTGAGGAGGAGGATGCTATATGTGCTTCTATACATTCACTCACATTTTTACAAATATCAACCAAATCCTGAAATGCACGTCGCCATACTGTCTTAGAAATTAATAATTAAATTTCAAAGTAGTACTCGGCGTAGAATGCCTAGGATATAAGTGCTATGGTATCAGTGGAACGGTTGGAATGCTATTATTTACGTCATTCTCAACTTAACCCTTGTTCGATTCGTTTCATCACCACTATTGCAGCAATCGCAAACCGGACATGTCTGTTCACCTCAAAACAATAGAAAGTAGTCGACATATTTCATATATAACTGCTATCTCTGAAGAGTGCTAGGTTACATAATCGGGTTGATACCTAACACGCCATTGAGCCCTTAGTGCGAAACCTATCGGAGAGATAGGTCTTAATGGATATATAATACAGCAAACTTCGAATAATATATGTGTGTGTGTGTGTGTTTGTGTGTGTGAAGAACACGTCTGAAACAGCTATAGCGGACTTCAAACCATCTGTGTTATAGTCCATATGTGTGTGTGTGTTTGTGTAAGTGTGTGTGTGTATACGTATGCATAAATACATACATATATACACTGTCAAACGACGAAAATAATTTCTCAGACTGAAATATACTTGCTCGTGTGATAATACACATACATAATTCTATTACTTGATATAGTACGTCATGCACGTACCTCTGTGTGTGTTTCGTTTCTACATCATGGCCCAAGTCTGTATAAACGATACTTTATAGACCTCATTGTACGAGAATGGAAATCTAGCGTAGCTGAGTTAAACATTTGGCAGTAATTTCTACCGTAAACTCTGTCTGAGTAAAGTACAATAATTACGTGTGTGTGTGTGTGTGTGTGTGTGTGTGCGTGTGTGTGTGTGCGTCTGCGTGTGTATATAAATATATAAGTATATACACATACATATATCGTGTATATGTATATATATATATATATATATATAAGCATGTGTATATATATGTATATGCGTATAAAACGAGTAAATATATATATATATATCTTATATTTACTCACATATATACACATATATATGCATGTGTGTGTTATATATGGTTATATAATCTAGTGTTTATATGTATCATGTAGGTTCTATGCTTAAAAAATGAATCTTTTTAGCCTGACTTTAAGAAAAATTTGCATAATTATTCCGCATAAATATATTTTATGCTCACAAACCAAATTAAAATTTAAACATCTTGGTACTAATTTTAACTAAGAGTGTTTTGTAAAATGTATTATCAACAAGGATTATATATATATATAATATATATATATATATCTATATATATATATCTATATATATATATATTATATATATATATATATATGTATTAATATGCACACATACCCAATTAGTTACACTATAAATGGTATTGCAGGAATCACATACGTGATTGATGCTACAGCTTGCTGCATCATAAGCAAAATTTCGTGAACTACTGTTTTAATAAATGATATATAAGGCTATTCTTTTTAATGGCGTATAATGAAATATTCATGCTTATATAACTAATGTAGTGAAGTTCCTTTGATGCAATATCATAATGTTGTTTTTAACCAAGTCCTATTTTTTTAAAGCTCGTATACAAAATATATGGAGGCAAAGGTGTACAAGTATGTAGGATATAAAGAAAATACTTTGTGTTATTTTATGTAAGTTGTAAACCTATAATATTTTTACTAGATTTTGCTGTACGTGATACTATAATAACAATATAATATTGTATTTAAGACAATAAATATCTTTCTGTTTGAGTGCGTCTGTATGTGTTTGTGTATGTAAATGTATATCGAAAGAGACAGAAAGAGAAATATGTGCATCATTATATTTATATACGTTTCCATATGTTTTACATATATCTGTTTATACTTGGGGATATTTATCATGTTTAATACACGTCCGCATATACACATTTGTATATGTTTGTATTTTTATATAATAGTCACACATATACTCCTAATGTACGCGTATATATGTATGTGTTTGGGTTCGCATTCGTGTATTCAATTGTATGTAACTTTTAACTGCTGCTTTATGTTTTTATATATGTCGAGGGTACTTATCTAGGAATTTTACTGTCAGTGAAGTAATTTACATTATTTTGTGTATTCTGCAAAATTCTATTTTATGTATTTCTTATATTTATTCCACACACCTTTCTAAGTGTCTGCTGTGTATACGTGCAATGACAATTCAGCATACTAAGCAGTCTTTGGTAGCATTTCACCCCAAATTCACAATATCGTTGAAGTAGTAAATATCAAACAAAAGCATGCGCATCGGTACACTCTCTCCTTCTTACATATCTTCCCCATCATTGCCATCCACCGCCTTATTTCGGTTTAAATTTTGTCTTTCATCTTTCGCTTGTTTCAGGCAAAGAACTGCAGCCATGCTGGGGCATCGCCTTGAAAGACTTCAGTCAAACGAAGTCCGATTACTGATTCTATCGGTATTTCTTTCTGAACCACTAAGTTCAGGGGCGTGAAAAAGAGCAACACCGTTTCGACTGATTCGCTGAGAGACAAATACAGACGCAAACACACAGACACTCAGACACAGACAGACAGACAGATACACACACACACACACACACACACACATACACACACATACACACACACATACACATACACATACACACGCGCATACACACATGTATATGTGTATAAACAAAACATGTACATTATTTACATGCGACGGATATTTGTCCTCATCTTGTTTGTTGTTAACACATTTTGGCTGATATACTCTCCAGCCTTCTTCAGGTGTCTTGAGGAAATTTCGAACCTGGGTTCTCATTCCTAAGGTATTTTTCGATATTGTTGTTGTTATTATTATTATTATTATTATTGTTATTATTATTATTATTATTATTATTATTATTATTATTATTATTATTGTCATTGCTCAGATCACTGCTTGGAATCGAACTCGGAATCTTGGGGTTAGTAGCCCGCGCTCTTAACCACTACAACCATATGCCCGCTGGTCACAATGCGCTTCACATTGTTTTAGCCACCCTGCTGCCTAAGCGAGCAGGCCAATATATAATACATAAACATATAATTATATATTACATATATATATATATATATATATATTATATATATATTATATATATATATTATTATATATATATATATATATTATATAATATATAATATATATGAAAACATATATAAATTATACATAATATATATATGTGTGTGTGTGTGTGTATAAGTATATATACTCTTTTACTCTTTTACTTGTTTCAGTCATTTGACTGCGGCCATGCTGAGAGCACCGCCTTTTAGTCGGGCAAATCGACCCCGGGACTTATTCTTTGTAAGCCCAGTACTTATTCTATCGGTTTCTTTTTGTCGAACCGCTAAGTGACGGGGACGTAAACACACCGGCATCGGTTGTCAAGCAATGCTAGGGGGACAAACACAGACACACAAACACACACCCACATACATATATATATATATATATATATTATATAATACGACAGCTTCTTTCAGTTTCCGTCTACCAAATCCACTCACAAGGCATTGGTCGCCCGCGGCTATAGTAGAAGACACTTGCCCAAGATGCCACGCATTGGGACTGAACTCGGAACATGTGGTTGGTTGCAAGCAACTTACCACACAGCCACTCCTGCGCCTATGTATGTATTTACGTATATTTTTATGCGTCTTCGTGTTTTTATTTGTCCCTCACTACCAGTTGACAACCAGGGTGGTTTGTTTACGTCCTTAAACGTTGTAATTCGGCAAAAAAAGAGCCCAATAAAATAAATATTAATCTTAAGTACAAGGTCGATTTCTTGACTAAAATCCTTCGTAAGTGCGGCCCAGCATGGCCACAATATAGTAACTGAAAAAGATAAAACATAGAAAGCTAAGCGCTAATTATTGAATTTAGAAACAAAAAAATATTGCAGCAAATCTGCATGATAGGGCTGTCACATGTGGCATGCACACCATCATATACCTTACTAGCAGTATCGCCCGGCGTTGCTCGGGTTTGTAAGGGAAATAACTATATAAGCATTTTTAGAGAGTTGTAGCCAAAAAATAGCAAAAAATGCATTAAAAATGGAAAAAAAATTATGGTAAATTTTTTTAAATCGTTGACTCATCGTAGACATTTTTAGAGACTTACTTCCCTTATATAATAGCGAAAAAATGCATTAAAATGGAAAAAAATGATGGTAAATTTTTTTTAAATCGTAGACTCATCGTAGACGCGCGCTAATACCCAGAAGGGTTCGATATGAATCACGACTATAAGATACCCGCTTTTGGTTAAACTGCACCGCAAAATGTGGGAGTAGTTAGGAATCTAAATCGTAGGAGACAGACACAACTTCACTTTTATATATAAAGATTTGACATTACGCTTCTATTCTTCCCTTCCGTTTTATTTTGACATGCGCATTGCGTTTTTATTCTTCTCTCCTGTTTTACGAATTCTGTGTGCACATGCGCATTCTGTGTTCATGATTGCTTTTCCAGTTCTCACTCAAGACTGCGTACAGAACACAATCATTCCACG
>NC_043003.1:15898444-15903444 GCF_006345805.1 Octopus sinensis
ATAGGTAGATAGATAGTAGAAGATAGATAGATAGATAGATAGATAGATAGATAGATAGATAGATAGATAGATAGATAGATAGATAGATAGATAGATAGATAGATAGATAGATAGATAGATAGGAAAAGGGAAATAGCGTGAGAGAGGGAAAGAGAAAGTTGGACATATAAACACGCGCGTTCCCGATTCCATCCTTATGTGTATGTTTAGTTAATTTTCTCTAGTTAGTCCAATGATTTGATTTCAGATCTTTTGTTGTTGCAGAAACAATTATATCGCGTGACAGAGTCGTTAATCGTCAGACTGCAGGACAATATGTGTTGCTGTAATTAGTTAAAGCCTTCACCTTGAGTTCATGCCCGGTGAGGTTTACTTTGCCTTCTTTTCATCCTGAGTCGATGCAGTAATGCAACTGTGAAGTACCGAATGTTTATATTACTAAAACAAAGCTGTCTCTTTTCCTCTTCTTCTCTCCCAAATTTGTCTGACCTTGTGTCATTCATGAAAAGAATCCCTTTGTAATACAAAATATCTACTAAATATAGTTCACTAATTCGGCCAAAACAAACTGCGAACATCAATTTAGAGACAGACATCTGAATCAGAGATATTCAAAGAAATTATTAGGAGTAGATCGAACTGATAAGATACAACACGCAAAAATGAAAGGGGAAATTTGGTAAAATGTATTACAAAGGAGTCAGGAGAATATCTGAGTGAGACAATTCGGCGTTGTTGTTTGGAATCTGAAGATTTGGTACGGCTGACAGGATATTCAGCCTGTTTTGGTGATTTTTTGGTACACTTTTCGCACTGCAAGGAAAACACACAAAACTCACTCGCTTGTGTGCGGAGAAATATACATATACAGATAGACAGTGTGCGTATGGAAGAGAGAGAGAAAATTTTTTAAATTCAACATAATTTACATAAACACTTTCCCTATTCTCATACATTTAAAGTGAAATTTACTTCCATACGTAACCAGTTAGATATATATGTATATATCAGAGAGATGGATGGAGAGAGAGAGAATAGCATTAAAACAAAAGAAACATAAAACGCCTAATGTCAAATAAGTCGATTAATCAGCGGTTCCAAATAAGCGAAGCCATAACGGCTGTGCTAAAACGTCTCCCACCGAAATTTGGTTGATTCCTCCGGTAAAAAGTTTGATTTGAATGCTGTGATTTGGAAGTTACGTGAACGGAGATGTGACAGAAAGAATGAAGAACCTCTTCACGAAGTGGCTAACGATAAAGCATACCTACTCTGCGAGGAGTAGGATAGATTTCTTTATTGGCCACGCAGGGCTGAAGACAGAATGGGCAAAATACAAAGTAGAGCTGGGGGGGGGGAGAAAAGAAGGAAAAAAAGTGGGTCTAATTCCGATCAAAAGGGATCGTCCCCAAAAAAATAAAGTGGGGACGATCAATAGGAATCCTGTATCACAGAAATGTCAATGTAAAAAGGGAAAACAGATTAGGTTTGTCCGTGGATAGAAAAGCCTACGGAAAAGACCACGGGAACCTTGGGCAATAGCGTCATGCAGAAAGAAAACATTGCAGTAAGTGGCTCTCTTCTTTCTTTTGGTTTTCTTTTTTTTTGGTTCATAGGATTGTGCTCAAGCTGGCTCCGTCATTCACACGTGCCATCCTTGCTACATTCACCCATGATGAATGCTACATTGAATAAAAGGGGGTCAATTAATGCGGGGAAAAGGAACTAAAGCAAGTATTTCTCAGTCATAAATCCAGCAGATTTGAAAGAAAAGGTTTAAAGATTTATGGATATAATCTACTTCTTGAATGGACTAGGTACTTTATTTTATCCACTCGTGGGGATGAAAAGCATTGTAGACCAAGGTGGTATTTAAACTCAAATCGTAAAGAACCAGTACAAACATCGTAAAGAAATGTTGTCAACGTTCTAACGTTTCTGCCAAACCAAGGCGCTTAATAACAGTTTCTAACATACTCACAAGTCCAGAAATTCGGAAGAGGAAATCGGTTGATTACATTTGAACACTTGCAGGGTATTTTATTTCATCGATCCTAGAGACACGAAAGGCAAAGTTGATTTCGGTGAGATTTGAACGCAGGAAACAAATATCGGAAAGGAATTTTTCTAAGATTTTAGTGACCCAACAATTATTGCTGGGTCCCTGTGAACAATATTAGAAGGTGTCAAGAGGAATATAAAGAAAACTGGATTAGACTGCCCAGTATAACTTTTACAAAATGTTTGTCTCCTTGGCACAGCCAAAATAATCAGGAAAGTATTAGAAAACTGAAAAGAGTGAATAGCATTGTACCGTAGGTTGTAGGTAGTAAACCCGCTACCCATGCAAGACTCCGGGAGTTTCAGCAAAACCTGTGATAAAGAAATAATAATAATAATAATAATAATAATAATAATAATAATAATAATGATAATTATAATAATAATAATAATAATGATAATTATAATAATAATAATAATAATAATAATAATAATAATATAATAATAATAATGATAATTATAATAATAATAATAACAGGTGGGAATATATTTTCACAAATATAGCGACGACAATGTGAAATGCAGCAAATTATACATCAGTAATTGATCAAGACTAACACATGAAATATGTGTGTGTGTGTGTATGTGTGTGTATATATGTGTGTGTATATATGTGTGTGTGCGTGTGTGTGTATGTGTGTGTGTGTGTGTGTATCCATAGATTTTTATCAACTGAAAATATCGTTTTCCTAATTGGTTGAGGGAACGATTCGTATCAGATATTGATTTGTGCCGAGTTTCCTTTTGTACCCTTTATCGTATCACGCTGGACGTCTATTTCCGACATCATGTTACGTAACGAATTATTTTGAACAAAGTAAATTATCCCCTGCATGCTAGATGTAAAATGTAAAGAAAGTTCCGGTTCTGATCTGAGGAGAGTAGGATCACACACACACACACACACACAAACACGCATATATATATATATATATATATATATATATATATATATATATATATATATATATATATATATATATATATTATATTATATATATTATATATATCACCGTGACGACCAGGCTATCAGATGTTGCTACATATCGCTGGTCACAATGCGCTTCGCATTGTTTCAGCCTTCAAATGACACCACCACTCCGGCCAAGCGAGCAGGCCAACGGAAGAAAGAGTGAGAGATAGTTGTGGCGAAAGAGTACAGCAGGGATCGCCACAACCCCTGTCGGAGATCGTGGAGCTTTAGGTGTTTTCGCTCAATAAACACTCACAATGCCCGGTCTGGGAATCGAAACCGCGACCCTAGCCACTGGGCCATTGCGCCTCCATATGTATATATATATATATATATATATACATAGATGCCTCACACTAGGAGGGACTCTTAAAGTCAAAATACTAAAATAAGTAAACATGTTGTACCGAATCAATTCTCGAAGCAAGTCATTCAAAAACAGAATTTAGCCACATATCACACATTTATTTCGTAATCAGCGCAATAATATGCGCTCTTTACTCTTCAGTGTGTGCATAATTCAAGATATATAATGAATAAACAAAAACAATATACCAAGCGAACAGCTATCGTATCCAGCACAGCATGTATGAATGTTTATCCCTTACACATCTATGTAAATGGCGGTCTTTTTCGAATTGCATTTCGGTAACAACGTGCTTATTCGGAATACTCCGGTTAAGTTTACAATTTCAAAATAGGATAAAACTTTGTGTAGGAAGTTTCCCAGATGGTCACAGTCTATCTTTCTGTGAGCCTGATTGCTCTCTGTTACAAGAACATCAGTTATATGTCAGACCGCTAGCTCACTATAGGAAAATTCCACACGAATGTAATTTGTTTTGCTGCCCTATTCCCTATTAATGTTAAGGATTTGAAATTAAGATATTTCTTGGGGCAATAAGCAGCAATCCCCTCGTTACAGAATTATAGTAAGTTATTGAATAGGCACACCATAAGGGTCTCATTTACCTCTGCAGCAAATAGGAAAGTAGAGGTAGAAATGTAAATATGATAATTTCTGATTTAGGCACAAGGACAGCAATTTGAAAATGTGGATTAGTCGATTCTCATCAGCTGCAGAGCTTGATTTGTAGCTTATATTATCGAGAAAACAATGGTTAAGTTGTCCTCTGTGGTTTATGAACGCAGAACGTAAACGTAAAGAATCAAATTACCCCAAAGCATTTTTTCAGACGCTCTCACGATCCGACCAACTAAAATGACAATAAAATAAAATCACAAAATTATATTACATACATACATAGATACATACATACATACATATATATACTAACATATATATATATATATATATATATATATATATTCCAAGAAAGTTAGGGGTCGTGAATCAAACCAACAAAGGGATAATATGTATCCAATATACTACTGGTAGAATACCCAATTATTAACACACAAGTGTTTTTATTGCATTGAAATTGCATTACCTAGTGTACTAAATGGGTGAAGGTAAAGATATATTTTACCATTAATTTGTATAGCAAATAAAAAAATAGAGGAGAACAATAAGTGGTACATCAACTTCTGGACATTAAAAATGTTAACTTATTTATTTATTAAACTGATAATTATAATAACATACATACATATAGCATATTATTCTTTACATATAAGACATAAGATATAAAATATAGTAATATATAAGGATACCAAAATTTATTATAAAAAATGAATATAAATTGATAATATATATATATATATACACGCATACACATATATGTAAGTGGAGTTAAAGAAAGAGTTGCGGCTGAGTGAAAATTACATTTACAGACTGCTATTTTTCACACGCATGCAAATTATGAAACGAAAGAAGTCGGTGTTTTATTACTAATTGGAAAATAAAAATTTAGGGCATCAGCTAAAATTTTCACTTGATTGAAGATAGGCTAATGACTTTATGTAATTAAAAAGAAGATACTTATGAAGACATACGCATGCATAA
>NC_043003.1:15905944-15928444 GCF_006345805.1 Octopus sinensis
TGGGAAGATAGGAGGCAGTTCAGAAAGAACAATTTCGTAAGGCTTTTCAGACGATGTATTAGCTGGGAAATTTTATGGGGACTTTTTTGCTTTGCGAAGCACATCGATTGCGTTTCTCTAACTAATCTGCGTGCTCTTAGCTACAAAGAAACTAAATTTGTTTAATGAGTATAAGTGAGAGAGGCGTCATACATTTCATCTTAGCATTGCACCAATGGGAGAACTATTAGATTTGTTGTTAAGTAATTTGAGGACGTATATAACTTGAAGCTCTGTTTTCTGTAGAATATTAGAAAGTAATAGAACTCTTTATTAAGCATGATTAAGGAACTAGATTCAGTAAAAATTTGTGAGAATAGCTGAGAGCACCGTGATTTTGAAATCGAAAATATTAATTCTAAATTGGAAAACATATTCTAGTCTCCGAGGATGATAATTAGAAAAAAAATTATTCTCCATCAGATACAACTCTCGTGAAGACATTTTTATTCTTACTTCTATTTTCATTGTCCATTACTGTCCAGATATATTCGTATGCATATATTTATAGGGAGTGTATTTATGCATGTATGCATATATTTATACATATGTATACACACATGCATATATACATGTACATATATGTGTGTGTATACAAGCACTCATATAACGCACATGTATATACTGTGTATAACATATATATATATATATATATATATATATATATATATATATGTATGTATGTATGTATATATATATGTGTTATGTAATATGTATGTGTATATAATATATATGTATGTATATATATATAGTAATATATATGTGTATATATGTATGTAATATTATATATATTACTATATATATATATATATATATATATATATATATAATACATATATATATATATATATATATATATATATATATATATATATATATATATATGTGTGTGTGTGGTTGTGTGTGGTGTATATATATACACATATTCACAGACACGCATACACCCTATTTTCCTCTGTATATTTCTCTGTTTTACCATCACGGGATAAATTTTTCTCTCAGTTGAATCATCTTCAGCAATATCATCCTTCTTTATATTCTCTATGTGAGAATATAAAAATGATGGAGGAGAGAATGATAAGGAATGACACACAAGAGGAAAGGAAATTTGATGAGAATAACCATGATGAAGATTAACTAGTGTTCATAGAAAAACCGAGGTAAAAAGGAACCCGAAGGAACGAAAGACCCTAAAACTAAGTGGATCGAATAAAGATTCAGTAAATAATATCAAAACTGAGCAGTGTAGTTGAAACAATTATCTGTGAAACCATTTCAGATACCAACACAGATATTAGTACATTATTTACATTATTTACATTCAACGGATATTTGTCCTCATCTTGTTTGTAGTTAACACAGCATTTCGGCTGATATAACCTCGAGCCTTCATCGGGTGTCTTGGTGAAATTTCGAACCTGGATTCTCATTCCTAAGGTATTTTCCGATGCTACTATTTATTATTATTATTATTATTATTATTATTATTATTATTATTATTATTATTAAGGCAAAGTGGACCTCGGCAGAATTTGAATTCAGAAATGCCTCACTAGTATAGAAAGACAGGTTAAAAGGAAACGCTGCCTCAAATGACCAATCGTTAATGTGTCCACCGATTACATAGAAACGCCTAACGGGAATAATTCCTGAAGAGATATAACAAGATCTGTATGAGATACGTCTAATGCCTGGTGAGAAGAACGGTCATCGAAAACCAAAGAGAGGAGCAATAGACTCATCACTGATCGATAAAAGGATTTTGAGGAATTGAAGAAAGTGATAGACAAGTTTATGATCATTTCGGTCGATCGATTTCAGAAAAGCATACGATCTATTATTTCAATCGTAAATCAAGCGGATAATCATCGAACTTATGCTAAAAATAAAAGATTGTAAAAATACCCCATTCTACTATAGGCACATGGTTTGAAATTTTGGAAGAGGCGGAGCCACTCGATTATATCGACCCCAATGTCGTAACTGGTACTTATTTTATCGACCTCGAAAGGATGAAAGGAAAAGTCAAACTCGGCGGAATTTAAACTCAGAACGTAAGAAATGCCGCTAAGCATTTTTGCTTGGCGTGCTAACGATTCTTATTTCTTTACTACCCACAAGGGGCTAAACACAGAGGGGACAAACAAGGACAGACAAACGGATTAAGTCGATTATATCGACCCCAGTGCGTAACTTGTACTTAATTTGTCGACCCCGAAAGGATGAAAGGCAAAGTCAACCTCGGTTGAATTTGAACTAAGAACGCAACGTCAGACGAAATACCCATTTCTATAGTAACCACAAGGGGCTAAACACAGAAAGGACAAACAAGGACAGACAAACGGATTAAGTCGATTACATCGACCCCAGTGTGTAACTGGTACTTAATATATCGACCCCGAAAGGATGAAAGGCAAAGTCGACCTCGGCGGAATTTGAACTCAGAACGTAGCGGCAGATGAAACACTGCAAAGCATTTCGCCTGATGTGCTAACGTTTCTGCCAGCTCGCTGCCTTGACATGCTAACGATTCTGCATGCTCACCGCCTTAGAGATTGTAAAAAATAATAATGGAAATAAAATTAATTACAATGCAAAAATTTATTCAGCTAAATGGGATTAATAAGGAAAGTTAAGGCAAAATGTGTGATAGGCATAGTGAGGGCAAAAAATATTTAGATAAAAATTTCAGATTTGTTTTGATTTTAAGCAATTAAATGGAAAATAAACAATTATGTTAGAGAAAAATTTCAGAAGGTGGAAAAGAAAGATATTATAAATGGGTGTTGGTTGTATCGCGAAGAGAAATATTATAACAGTTTATTGGTGAGAGTTAAAATTTGAACAGATTGATCGGAAGGGAAGGGAGCAAATGATGGGAGGAAGATAGAGGTGTGCGGGAGGATATATCGCAGGTAAAAAAATAATCTAGGTTTGAAAGAAGAGAAGAATGGAAGAGTGCTATGGACAAAACGAAGAAAGGATACGAGATTAAGAATAATGTGTGCAAATACTATCAGCCATTAACCAAAGCATTGGCAAGTTAGTTGAGATAGAATAAGATGGGATGGGAATAAATGATCAAAGAAAAGCGATGTGTAATTAGAGCGTACTAACTGATAAAAATATTTAAAAAAAAAAAATTAATTAAGATTATGTGGCTGATTGATATTATTCAATTAATTGGTCGGAATAGGCGCAGACATTGCTGTGTCGTCAAGAAGTTCGCTTTGCACGCACGCGGTTTCGAGTTCAGTTTTATTAACACTTAGTGCTAGTGTCTTCTACTATAGCACCAGTGCCTTATTAGTGTATTCGATAAAAGGAAAGACTTTGGAGTAACCAATTCCTGGAATTCTGATACCTGCGGATTACTGTTCCTATTCATTCTGATTACGCCACTCTAATCTTGATTGGAAATCACCACAATTTGTCCGTGACTCTTCCACTTTTCTCGTCCTCCTTTCACCAATCTCTTTTCTACTTCCACTTTTCTCTTTTTGTCGCCACCAATAACACCTACACCGACATTCTTTACCCATTCCCTTCCGGTCATTTCAATATGTGACCGCGAGTGTATCGTTGGCAATTTTCTTTCTCCGTCTTCCCTTCTTTGGACTAAATTTCTGACGAAGAGCTCCGCTCGAAACGTGAAATCCTTTTTCTTTTCTTTCCTTTACTGAGCATCCAATAACACTGTACTTATTCCACGCTCTCACGTTGTTGTTTTTTCTTGCTTGTTCATGTTTGGATTGACTATATATATATATATATATATATATATATATATAGTTGGAATTTATAGAAACAAAAAGACGAAAGGAAGTGTAGGAACCACAAACAAGTGTATTAGTTTGACGCCCGGGAAAATGAAATGAAGTCTTTTACGTTTCGAGCCTACGCTCTTCAACAGAGAAAATAAACGGAGAGAATGAAAAGAAACTTGTAGATTTAGCGGTCCAGCATGATATGTGTGTATGTGAGTGTGTGTAAGAATGAGTAGAGGCGGATTTTTGAGAGGATAATTTTTTATTTTAATCATCTTAATAATGATGTTTACAGAGAGTGTTGAAAGTTTTGGGGAAATTTCCTCTAATAATGTTTCAGATTTCAGTGATTTCGTTGCTGAATTTGATCTTAACTTTCTCCTTATTATTCTACTATTTTACGGATTGGCACAAGACAGGATGGCTTTCACAAGATCAAAATCAGAACACACACTCTCACACGCTCACACACACATACATCTGATCAGGGTGAGATCTTTGACAAATTTAGTTTAATTCCACCACTGAATCGCAATTTTGTGAAGAGAGAAATTCATCTCTTCAGGCTCAATGACTCTATAAATATATATACTCTACATCATGTATTGAGTGCTATCTTCCTCATTTGCTTATTAAAACCAACATTTTATATACTTTAGTGTGTAACAGTATACATATATCATGCGTGGGTGTAGAAGTCTCGGAGTTTATCTATACACTATGTATGTGTGTCTGTATAGATATACACAAATAAAACTTGCGCATATGTACACATTCGCTCATATTTAGAAACGCCCACGTCCATTCATAAATGTACATGTATACATATATGCACATATATGCATACACACACATACACACATATTCTTGCGTGTATATGCATGTATGTATGTACGTATATATGCATGCATATACGTACATGTATATATATGATTGGGTATGAGCATGTTTATATACATACATGTGTGAGTGTATGTATACATATGTATTACATAGGGATTCATTATATTTATCTCTCGTGATGAAATAACATAAGCTATGTTCAAATAACGTGTCGAAATGTTATCACTAACAACTAATGAATGATATGCAGATGGGCAGAGGATAAAATAAAAGTAATAAACTAGAAACTTTACACTCACATTGACAATTGGTCGAAGAATCAATGGACAAACAGAGAACGCCTTATGTTTACTTGTCTGGCTTGGATCAACATTTTAATATCTTTTTGCGATCTAATAGATATTTATAAAGCTGTACATACACTCTCTAACCTTCTGATTAAAGATATCTCTGGCGTAAAAGGTTTTGTTTAAAAACAAAAAGAGACAGAAAGAGAGAGACGGAGAGAGACAGAGAAGACCATATCATATTTGTCGTTGTTAATATTGTTTTTGAAATATAGGTTTTTGTCTACAGGTGTTTAATCAAAATTATGCCTGATCCAATAAGAAAATATAAATAGTATTTATGTTCGTTTATATTCTGCTTGGTGATGGCAATATATAACCATAGTTTATTTGAGCGATTTCTTTTGTTTTGCCGTAGAATTATGCATGTAATCGTGGTTTAATTACTCCGATCTTATCGTTATGGGTATTGATATTTACCAGTATAACAATGATGATGACAATGATAATCCTTTCTACTAGAGGCGCAAGGTCTGGAATGTTGGGTGAGAGTACTAATCGATTACATCGACCCCAGTGTACAACTGGTACTTATTTCACATATCCTGGAAGGGTGAAAAGCAAAGTCAACCTCGGCGGAATTTGAACCCAGAACGTAAAAACGGATGAAATGCCGACAAGCATTTCGCCCGGCGTGCTAACGATTCTGCCAGCATGCCGCTTTCGCTGATAATAATGATGGCTTCAAATTTTACCACAAGGGCAGCCATTTTGGAGGAGAGAATGAGTCAATGACATCGACTCCACTGTTTCATTAGTACTTAATCTATCGACTCCGAAAGGATGAAAGGATGAAAGTCCACCTCGGCAGAATTTGAACTCAGAACGTAAAGACGGACGAAATGCTTAGTGGCATTTCGTCCGGCATTCTAACGATTCTGCCAACGCACCGCCTTAGTGATAATAATGATAATAATAAATATGGCGGCGAGCTGAAACAATTGTTGGCTCGTCGAACAAAATGTTTAGCGATATTTCTCCTGTATTTACGTTCTGAGTTCAAATAGCACCGAGGTGGACTTTGCTGTTCATCCTCTTGGCATCGATAAACAGCGGATTCGTTGTAATCAACTTACCTTATCCCTCAAAGTTTCAGATCTTGTGCCTATAGTAGAGAGGATGCCCCTTCTGTCTTTACGTTCTGAGTTCAAATGCCGCTAAGGTCGACTTTGCCTTTCATACTTTCGGGGTCGTTAAAACAAATACTAGTTGAGCACTGCAGTTGATTTAATCGACTTAACCCCACTCCCAAAATTTCTGGCCTTGTGCCAAAATTTGAAACCGATATTTCGTCCGGCCCTTTATGTTCACAGCGGAGATCTACTTTGTCTTTGATCTGTTCGAGGTCAGTAAGTATCAATCATTTACTGAGGTCAGTGTAATCGACTTAACCCTCTCCTCGAAATAGCTGGCCTTGTAACGAATTTTGAAACAATATTAAATTGGTAATAATAAAGGCGGCGAGTTGGCAGAAACGTTAGCACGCCGGGCGAAATGCTTAGCGATATTTTGTCTACCGTTACGTTCTGAGTTCAAATACCGCCAAGGTCGACTTTGCCTTTCACGCTTTCGGGGTCCATAAATTAAGTACCAGTTACGCACTCAGGTCTATGTAATCGACTTAATCCCTTTGTATGTCCTTGTTTGCCCCCTCTGCGTGTAGCCCCTTGTGGGCAGTAAAGAAATAAGAAACGTTGGCTCGCTGGGCGAAATGGTTAGCGATATTTCTTCCGTCACTACGTTCTGAGTTCAAATACCACCAAGGTCAATTTTACCTTTCTTCCTTTCGGGGTCGATAAATTAAGTACCAGTTGCATACTGGATCGATCTAATCCGCTGGTCCCCTCCCCCAAAATTTCGGGCCTTGTGCCTAGAGTAGAAAAGAATAATAAAGGCGGTGACCTGGCAGAATCGTTAGCACGCCGGGCGAAATGCTAAGCGGTATTTCGTCTGCGTTACGTTGTGAGTTCAAATTCCGCCGAGGTCGACTTTGCCTTTCATCCTTTCGGGGTCGATAAATTAAGTACCAGCTATGCACTGGGGTCGATGTAATCGACTTAATACCTATGTCTGTCCTTGTTTGTCCCCTCTGTGTTTAGCCCCTTGTGGGTAATAACGAAATAGGTATTTCGTCTGTCGCTACGTTCTCAGTTCTACCGAGGTCGGCTTTGCCTTTCATCCTTTCGGAGTCGATTAAACAAGTACCAGTTACGCTCTGGAGCTGATATAATCGACTTAATCCCTTCCCCCAAATTACATTGATAACAAGAGCACCGAGAGAGCGCAAACCTCCGCCAAGGCAACACCAATATCCTCTCAATGATTATCCACACACGATTTTTAAAATTAGAATATCTTAAATAAACTCGACTACTCTCACAAACGAATATATTAAAAATGGACCCGACCGCTCTCAAAAATTAAGTTAAAAATTAAGTTAAATTAAGGAAAAATAATCCAAAATCCTTGTCCGGTGCCGGATCGATCCCAAAATCTAATCGGTTCGTGCCAGTCACGTGGCCAAACATCTCTGAAAGTTTCATTTGAATCCATCCATCGGTTCTTGAGATATTTTGTCCACGGACAAACAAACACTACTGGAAACAATACCGCTGCCTTTGCTGAGGCGGAGGTAATAATGAATAACAAGGTGTCGAGCTGGGAGAATCATTAGCACGTCGCACAAAGGCTTAGAAGCATATTTATGTAACTCTTTACGTTCTGGGTTCAAGTCTTACCAAGGTCAACTTTGCCTTTCATGCGTTCGGGGTCGATAGAATTGTGTACCAGTGAAATCACTGGAATTGATGTAATCGACACCGCATCCCTTCACAACTGATGGCCTTGAACCTGGAGCGGACTGACCTCTCCGTGTGAGAAAGGCAGTGCGTTGGGATCTCGGTCACTTTTACGTCACAGAAACCTGATGACCACCAGTCTTTCGAGTCCTTGGTCTCGATGAAAAATAAATAATAATAGTTTTGTGTAAAGTTAGTTATAAGTGAAAGTGTGTTTGAATGTGTTTTGTAAGCTTGCGTTTGCAGGAGAAAGAGTGATAAACGTAAAGAAAAGAAAGCGTTTGTTGTTTATATGTATGTGTGTGTGTGTCTGTCTGTACATGTGTGTATATATGTGAGAAAAGAGAGAGACAGACAGACAGACAGACAGACAGACAGTGAGAGACAGAGTTGTGCGTGTGTATATGAATGAGACTGAAAAGACGAGAAGAGAAAGAAATGAAAAGAAAGAGGAAGAAAGGCAAGAAGAAATGAAATCCTGTGAGGACCTAATAAAAATCAGTGACAATTGAAACAAGAATTTAAAACCTTCGTTATTTGTTATTTTTAATTGGTCTGCAACCAGAGAAGATGAAAACGAAGACTACAGGTTGCGGTGAAGGCGGCGGAGGTGGTGTTGATGGCGAATTGCTGCTGCCGTTGTTGTTCGTGGTGGTGGTGGTGGTGGTGATGGTGACGGTGGCGAAGATGACGGTTGTGTTGTGTTGTCGCGTTTATGAGTGGTGGTGGTGGTCGCGGTGGTGGTTGGTGTATGACGTGTGGTGTTCTCGTTGTTGTAGATTCAGCTGATGGGAAATAAGAAGTTACAGTCGGCTTGCTTTACGGTTCTCAAAGAGAGAGAGAGAGAGAACGAGAGAGAGAGAGAGAGAGAGAGAGAGAGAGAGAGAGGGAGAGAGAGAGAGAAAGAGAACGAACGAGAGAGAGAGAGAGAGAGCGAGAGAGCGCGAGAGAGAGAGAGAGAAAGAGAACGAGAAAGAGAGAGAGAAAGAGAACGAGAGAGAGAAAAAAAGAGAACGAGAGAGAGAGAGAGAAAGAGAACGAGAGAAAGAGAACGAGAGAGAGAAAGAGAACGAGAGAGAGAGAGAGAGAAAGAGAACGAGAGAGAGAGAAAAAGAGAACGAGAGAGAGAAAGAGAACGAGAGAAAGAGAGAGAGAAAGAGAACGAGAGAGAGAAAGAGAATGAGAGAGAGAGAGAACGAGAGAGAAAGAAAGAGAACGAGAGAGAGAAAGAGAACGAGAGAGAGAGAGAGAACGAGAGAGAGAACGAGAGAGAGAGAGAGAGAGAGAGAAAGAGAACGAGAGAGAGAGAAAGAGAACGAGAGAGAGAAAGAGAACGAGAGAGAGAGAGAAAGAGAACGAGAGAGAGAGAGAACGAGAGAGAGAGAGAACGAGAGAGAGAGAGAACGAGAGAGAGAGAACGAGAGAGAGAGAGAACGAGAGAGAGAGAGAGAACGAGAGAGAGACTGATAGACAGATAGACAAACAGGCAGATAGATAGACAGACAGACAGACAGAGAGTGAGGTATATCATGAATGTTGTTGGTTTCTTTTTTTCTAGTTATACTGGCTGGTTATACTGATGTTGGTAATGTCGGTGATGCAGTTTGCTCTTAGTAATGGTTTTAGACGGCAAATATTGATAAATAGGACAGTGAGTGGAAATGTAGTCGGTGGCGGCTGGATTTCGATAAATACAATAAAAAAACTAATGTAAATGGGATTAAAATAACTTATTCTTGTATTTAGGCTTATGTTTCTCTTCTATTTCTCTCCTTTTTCTTTTCTCTCTCTATTCATGTATGTATATGTATGTATGTATGTATGTATGTATGTATGTATGTATGTATGTATGTATGTATGTATGTATGTATGTATATATTATGTATGTATTATGTATGTATGTATGTATGTATGTACGTATGCATGTATGCATGTATGCATGTATGTATATGTATATGTATATATGCGTGTGTGTATGTATGAATGTATGCATGTATGTACGTATGCATGTATGTATGATTATGTATATATGCATGTATGTATGTATGTATGTATGTATGCATGTATGTATGTATATGTATGTATTTATGTCATTCAGTTTATTTCAAGATTTCTTGCCAATAGAGAAAGAACCGGTTTCTAACCTAGATTCAAGGCTCCTTCATTGGAATTTCAACATCAACAAGATATTTTTGTTTACTTGTAAGTATGTACGTATGTATGTATCTATGTAGGCGCAGATTTGTATGTTTTATGTATGTATTCTCATGCATATAGTTGCATATCAAGACATACTCATATATATTTAAATGACAAACTTCTGGAAAGTTTTATAGACTTTTACAGTTCCAAGGATGGACTGGATTTGTGGTCTTCGAATTATCTTTCTCCTTTCTGGTTTTGAGAAGCCTAATTTCTAAAGATTAGTAATTAGGCAGTGTTATACGTCCCAGGGCCCCAGTACTTACAGGCATAAACCTGAACTTGTAATCTTGATAGAGTAACTGCAGATTATCTCAATAGTTCAGCATATGTATTCTCTTTTTTACTGATCTTCAGCTTTATATTAGCATCCGCTGGGCAGCTAATTTCCACAACTTTGCACAGTTTGTCTTCTCTATCCCAAATCATTATATCAGGTCTGCTGTGCTTACATTTTATTGAGGTCTTCACTGGTCCATTCCACCAGTATTCTTTTACATTATGAGTGGCTATGGCTTCTACCATACTGTGAGTTCTTATTTTTTTCCTCGCGATTATTCTTCCGACGGATTTCATCATAGAGAGTCCTAGCTACAACATCATGTCTGGGTGGTATCTTCAGTGTTAACTCCACAAAGTCTGCATAGGTTATCACATTTTACTGCTTTTCCTGCATCTCTATCTCTTTTGTGCATCAGGTACTTGGTTGATATTTCCTCTTCTTGGAATGTAAACACATACCCTTCAAAGTGGGAGGTAATAATCCGGCTATTGGTCCATGATAAACTGCTTTGATGATCGATGTTACTATCATTACGGAGCTTTCTACTAACATATCCATGCATAGTCTTCTGCTCCTATAGCATCATCCTTCCATTTGATAATACGTTGCGGTAGAGTCGTGCGACTTCTTTGAACATGTATTCTAGGTTATCAGACAAAGATTCTTGCTCAAGGAGCTGTCTTCCAAGTTTCATGATGTTATCAGTCTCATGTATGCAGACTTGGTCAAGGGATGCACTTTGACACTTGGTGGTTAAAAGATGTTGCCGAAGGGATATGATGTGACATTCAAAGGCATTTTGGATCGATGTTAAACCTCTTCTGCCTTGTTTTCGTTTTAGGTAGAAGCGGTCTAATCACTGTGTATATATATGTATGTGCGTGTGTGTGTACGTATGTGTATGTATATATATATATATATATATATATATATATATATATATATATATATATATATATATTATATATATATATATATATATATATATATATATGTATGTATGTGTATGTATGTATGTATTATTACGTATATGTGTGTATGTATGTAATTACACTCTTCCCTGAAATAGTTATGTCTTTTTAAAGAACAAGTAGAAATATTTTCTCGTATACGTACAATCAATTGATATGCTTCACTGAATTTGCAATTTTTAGATAACGTTCTATGCTTTTATGTACGTACGTACACAATCACACACTCGCGCACACATGCATACATACATACACATGCATATATGCAGTAAACACGTTCGTATCACAATTCTATGAAATTCGAGTTAGACGTAAAGACTAAATGCCGACTATCTCTGACTTCGGGTTGAGCAGTGCTTTACGAGTGTAATTTTTGTTCTTTCCTGAAATGTATATATCTGTGTGTGTGTGTGTTCATTTATATTTATATCACGGTATTACAATGACGTCAGCCCGTTGCATGGTTACCCACTTACAGATGAGTGGACTGGGGCGGCGTGAAATAAAGTGTTTTATTCAGGAATACAACCGTCGGTCTAAGAATCAAAACTACCATCTCGCGATCGTGAGCGCAACATCCTAACAACTATGCCACGCATTTTCTTCTTACTCTCTCTCTCCCTTCCTCTCTCTCTCTCTCTTTCACACACAAACACACACATACATACATACATACATACATAATACATACATAATACATACATACACACGTATATCATCTGTTATTAGCGACAGAAACATTATGCGTTTACCTAGCAATCTGTTTATCATACAGAAAGTAGATATATCGTTGAAAACCTCCTAAACTACGCTATTCGTCTCGGGTAAAAACCATTTATAGACGGATAGAATAAAATTGCAGAACTATATCAGCAGTATCCACTGATATATTTCTGCATTCTTTAAGACAATACGTTTCTAAGAGATGCTTTCCTCGAGACGAATATCACAGTTTAGCAGGCTTTCAACAATGTGTCTGGGTTTAAGTATGACACGCTGATTGCTATTTTGAACTGATACAACTCTCTCGCTAATAATAAAGTTTATTCAGGCTGCCAACTAATTGCAACATCAGTGTCTGTTCAACAATGTTTTACTATATCAGTAGCGGTTGATTATGTCTTGGCAGCGGTTGCCAGTGGCAGTTAGGTGCTGACAAATTGGGGAATATGTATTTATCTATGCCACCATTGCTGCTAAACGACGTCCGTCAGCCACTAGAACTGGTAGTGCGTTTTGTCTTTGGGGAAGGCAGTGCATTTCACTTTATTCTAGTCTACTTAACTGAAAACTAAAACCTATTTCTTTACTACCCACAAGGGGCTAAACACACAGGGGACAAACAAGGACAGACAAACAGATTAAGTCGATTATATCGACCCCAGTGCGTAACTGGTACATATTTAATCGACCCCGAAAGGATGAAAGGCAAAGTCGACCTTGGCGGAATTTGAACTCAGAACGTAGCGGCAGACGAAATACCTATTTCTTTATTACTCACAAGGGGCTAAACATAGAGGGGACAAACAAAGACAAACATAGGTATTAAGTTGATTACATTGAATCCAGTGCGAAACTGAGACTTAATTCATCGACCCCGAAAGGATAAAAGGCAAAGTCGACTTCGGCGAAATTTGAACTCAGAACGTAGCGGCAGACGAAATACCACTAAGTATTTCGTCCGGCGTGCTAACGTTTCTGTCAGCGCGCCGCCTTACTGAAAACAAATACCAGCCGAGTGCTGAGGTAGCTCTCTCTCTCTCTCTCCCTCATGCTGAAACATCCAGAACATTCGTAATGTTTGCAAACAAACATTTGGAAATTTTTACTTACAACGTTAATCAGTGATTCCTTTAAGTATACAATGTGTGTGTGTGTGTGTGTGTGTGTGTGTGTGTGTGTGTGTGTGTGTGTGTGTGTGTGTGTGTGTGTGTGTGTGTGTGTGTGTGTGTGTGTGCGTGTGTGTGTGTGTGTGTGCGTGTGTGTGAAGGAACCAGACGTATTATAGAATTCTTTCTAAGTTGTTTTTATCGTCTGAAATAAATTACTAATAGGTCGTAAAAATACATACTGCGTGTATTAAATACTATCTATCTCTAACCAGATGGAGTACTTTATTATTGATCATACCATCACGGAACACTTTTCTCTCTCTCTCTTTCTCTCTCTCTCTCTCTCTCTCTCTCTCTCTATATATATATATATATATATATATATATATATATATATATATTGGATTTGGTTTACAAGATTCTTTATATGAGTTCGTGTGTTGAAGCATATTCCGTTGTGTCTGGGGAGAGTCATTTTCTTTTTGTACCTTCACACTCACCGGTAAAATTTCAACTTATCCCTTACTTATAATCATCCTAAAATTTTCGTTGCGTCTTGCAACCTTTTCAATAGTCTTGAGTCAAGAGTCAAGACTACTGAAAAGGTTGCAACGAAAATTTTAGGAAAATAAAAATAAGGTATAAGTGGAAATTTTACCGGTGAGTATGTTAAATTATAAGGCACAAAAAGAAAATCACTCTCACCAGACACAACAGTAAACACACGCACACACACACACACACACACACACACCACACACACATACATATATATATAATTTAATTTTAAATTTTAATTTTAAATGAGACTGAGAAATTAGATATTAATTTAATTAACATCGATTTCACAGGAGTGGTCCAGCATAAAAAAACTGAAGGTTCAGTAAAATTGTATTATATACATATACATATATATTAGAGGTAAAGCACTATGTGGACACCCATATGCTAGAAATAGATCCGCTACGGTCTAACCACAAATTTTTCTTCAGAACATTTGTTAGTGGTGAGACCGTAGCGGATCTATTCTAGCATATGGGTGTCCACATAGTGGTTCCCTCTAATATATATATATATATATATATATATATATAGGCTCAGGAGTGGCTATGTGGTAAGTAGCTCCTTACCAACCACATGGTTCCGGTTCAGTCCCAATACGTGGCACTTTGGGCAAGTGTCTTCTACTATAGCCTCGGGCCGACCAAAGCCTTGTGAGTGGATTTGGTAGATGGAAACTGAAAGAAGCCTGTTATGTATATGTATATATATATGTGTGTTTGTGTGTGTGTTTGTCCCCCCAACATCGCTTGAAACCGATGTTCATGTCCCCGTAACTTAGTGGTTCGGCAAAAGAGACCGTTAGAATAAGTACTAGGCTTACAAAGAATAAGTCCCGGGATCGATTTGCTCGACTAAAGGCGGTGCTCCAGCATGGCCGTAGTCAAATGACTGAAACATGTAAAAGAGTAAAAGAGTATGTATATATATATATATATATGATGTATTGAATGTGGTCTCATAACAGCCAAGTTATGTTATCGAAGTGTTTCATGCTCAAAATCTTCCAAGGGTGGTGAAGTAAATTAAGCATCAGCAGACCAGGCTGAACTTAGTAGTATCTGATGATTGTTGATTTACATCATTTTCTGCATGAAGCTATTCTTTAACATAAATCATCTTCCATGAGATTAGATTTATAATATGTTATTAAAAAAAAAGATAACCAAATATTCGAGTATTTTTTTTTTACTCAAAGACAAAAAATTCTACATACAAAACTGACATGAACACGCGCGCACACACACACACACACACACCACACACACACACCACACACACATACATATATATATAATTTAATTTTAAATTTTAAATTTTAAATGAGACTGAGAAATTAGATATTATTTAATTAACATCGATTTCACAGGAGTGGTCCAGCATAAAAAAACTGAAGGTTCAGTAAAATTGTATTATATACATATACATATATATTAGAGGTAAAGCACTATGTGGACACCAATATGCTAGAAATAGATCCGCTACGGTCTAACCACAAATTTTTCTTCAGAACATTTGTTAGTGGTGAGACCGTAGCGGATCTATTTCTAGCATATGGGTGTCCACATAGTGGTTTCCCTCTAATATATATATATATATATATATATATAGGCTCAGGAGTGGCTATGTGGTAAGTAGCTTCCTTACCAACCACATGGTTCCGGTTCAGTCCCAATACGTGGCACTTTGGGCAAGTGTCTTCTACTATAGCCTCGGGCCGACCAAAGCCTTGTGAGTGGATTTGGTAGATGGAAACTGAAAGAAGCCTGTTATGTATATGTATATATATATGTGTGTTTGTGTGTGTGTTTGTCCCCCAACATCGCTTGAAACCGATGTTCATGTCCCCGTAACTTAGTGGTTCGGCAAAAGAGACCGTTAGAATAGTACTAGGCTTACAAAGAATAAGTCCCGGGATCGATTTGCTCGACTAAAGGCGGTGCTCCAGCATGGCCGTAGTCAAATGACTGAAACATGTAAAAGAGTAAAAGAGTATGTAATATATATATATATATGATGTATTGAATGTGGTCTCATAACAGCCAAGTTATGTTATCGAAGTGTTTCATGCTCAAAATCTTCCAAGGGTGGTGAAGTAAATTAAGCATCAGCAGACCAGGCTGAACTTAGTAGTATCTGATGATTGTTGATTTACATCATTTTCTGCATGAAGCTATTCTTTAACATAAATCATCTTCCATGAGATTAGATTTATAATATGTTATTAAAAAAAAAGATAACCAAATATTCGAGTATTTTTTTTTTACTCAAAGACAAAAAATTCTACATACAAAACTGACATGAACACGCGCGCACACACACACACACACACACACACACACACACACACACACACACACATAACATCTGATTCGTCAATTGATGTACGTACTCGAACACGCCCGCAGTTCTAGATGCCTACATGTCTACACTCCTACACGCCAAGGCAAACACATGCAAACATATAACTCATAATTTTAATGTACATATGAATATATGTATATATATCTTAAAGTTACGCTTCATGTCTGAAACAGTGAGATTACTATAGAACACCTACCTAAAATTCTTATTCTGGTTACGGTACGGGTAGTTGATTTTTTTCATCTTGTCTCGGCGGTCATTGACCCAATCAGATTAAATTTGTATTGAGAATAAATAGATGCATATAGCAATGTGTAACCTTATGCCATTACAATCTATAGAGGAACAAATATTATTACACAGTTCTATATTTAAGAGATGAGGAATTATGTACATTATTTATATTATTTACATTCGACGGATATTTTTTACATTATTTACATTCGACGGATAGATGCCTTGGGAAATATTATTATTATATGTTTGAATTTTTGCTTTGTATTTGTACAAGTTCACTCCAAATCTTACCCAGAGACCTCAAGAGACAACATGTCAGAAGTTCGTGTTGGTGTTATTCCTAAGGTGTCACATATTTGGTTTTGCACATAGTATTGTTCTAGAGAACGTTTAAGAAAGCATATGAAAATTATGAGTTTGTTTTAAAATTTGAGATTACCTAGACAGTATTTTATGTAGGATATGGGAAGTTCCCATGAGCACTATCTTTTGGATTTCTGCTATTTTTGAATTTCCTGGTATCTGAGCGAAATAGGAATCAGACCCTTTTGCTATCATTCCCAGGTGTCACATATTTGTCACAATTTTAGCACAGGTTTTCATACGCTTAGCTTTTTATGTACTTATTTCTAGTACGTCTAATTCTGGAATTTTTTATATTTGGAATTCACTTAGATATTCCTGTGCCTGTTTTGTTACTGATTATGATGCTTTCTTGTTTTCATGCTTTGAGACAAGTTTTAACATCCAGTCATCAAGGTTTTTCAGGTAGGTGTATAGGCCAATTGTGGCAATCCTCATTGCTAATTCCAGTTGTAAAAGCCCACGGTCACCCTCTTTCTTGGCAGGTGAAGTCATTCTGTGCCTGCCTTAGTGTGGTGCAGGCAATGCATTGTCAACAATTTCCATATTTTTCTGTCATGATAACATATTTCAGTTATTGACCAGTTAATGATATTGAAGGTGTAAGTCACGACTGGTATGGCTAAAGTATTGATCGCTTCGATCTTGATTCTTGCATTCAGCTCTGTCTTGAGTATTGCACTTACCCTGCGATAACATTCTCTTCTGATCCTTTTCCTCATCACAGTTTGACTCCGTCCCCTTCAAATATCCCTAAGTATCTGTAGCTCTCTGCTGGTTCTAATTACTTTATGACATTCTGCTGGTCAAGATTAACATGAGATGTTTCTGTCATTTTTCCTTTGATAAAGGTAGTCTTTGCAAATTTATCGAGGCTAAATTGCATCCTGATATCATCACTGAATTGTTTAACAATCGCTAGTAATCCCTATAGCAGTTAGTCATTTTTTTGCAAAGAGCATTCAATCATCCATGTAAATGAGATGATTTATATTTTTATCAAATATTTTATAGCCATCTTGTACGCCATCAAGCAATTTCGAGAGAGGTATTAAGACGAGACAAAAGTGGAGTGAGGATCGAGAGTCATCCTGGAAAAGGTCTAGTGCTATTCTTTTGGTTGTTTGCATTCTGAGCCCTTATGATGGAAGGCATCATCTGCTTCAATACCACCACCGGGTACCACGGCACATTTAACAGAATTCACTCTGTAGGAAACATTCACACCAAGGTGGCGACCAGGCGGAAACGTTAGCACGCCGGGTGAAATGCTTAGCGGTATTTCGTCTGCCGCTACGTTCTGAGTTCAAATTCCGCCGAGGTCGACTTTGCCTTTCATCCTTTCGGGGTCGATTAAATAAGTACCAGTTACGCACTGGGGTCGATATAATCGACTTAATCTGTTTGTTTGTCCCCTCTGTGTTTAGCCCCTTGTGTGTAGTAAAGAAATAGGTATTTCATTTGCCACTACGTTCTGAGCTCAAATTCCGTCGGGGTTGACTTTGCCTTTCATCCTTTCTGGGTCGACAATTAAGTACCGGTGAAATACTGGGGTCGATGCAATTGACTATCCCCCTCACTCAAATTTCATGTCTTGTACCTATAGTACTAAAAAAGGAAACATTCACACCTAGGTTTCTATGTGAACATAATTTTCTCATTATCTCTTCGCAGTCTCGAAGCCCTTAAAAAATTAATTCATTACCGTCTGTTCTTTCTCCTCTCTGACTACACGGTAAAAAATATCACTCTCTGTATTCTTGAAAAAGCCTCAACATTTATATGTGTAAAGATAAGGTAGACAGACAGTGAAACAGACAAAAGTATGATGCGTAGTAAGGAGCTTGCTCTCCAACCGTATGGTTCCGGTTTTGGCACCTTGAGCAAGTGTCTTCTATTATAGTCTCGATCCGACCAAAATCTTGTGAGCGGATTCTGTTGCCAGAAATTGAAGGAAGCTTGTCGTATTTGCATACATATGTCCGTTTGTATGTGTGTGTGTGTGTGTGTGAGTGTGTGTGTATGTGTGTGTGTGTGTGTGTGTGAGTGTGTGTGTGAGTGTGTGTGTGTGTGTGTGTGTGTTTATCCCTCAGTAACCTTGACAACTGTTTTTAGTGACTTACGTCTCTGTAAATTAGCGGCCGATGAAATATGAACCAGGCTTAGACAGAATATAAGCATTGGTGTTGATACGTTCGACTAAATATTTCTCAAGGCAGTGCTCCAGCACGGCCTCGGTCTCACGACTGGAACAAGTTAAAGAAAAGGATGAAACATGAATCCAGCTGTAAGATTAATAGAGAATTAAGCAAGCATGAGGCAGGCAGGCAGGCAGGCATACATACATACGGACAGACAGACAGACAGACAGACAGACAGATAGAGAGAGAGAGAGAGAGAGAGAGAGAGAGAGAGAGAGAGAGGAAAAGAGAGGCAGACAGCCAGCTCACCAGTCGGATAGACAGACAAACAGACAAAGAGAATTGGATGAGGGGACAAAAGTTGTTATATTAAATTATTACAATTTCATATTTCTTTAATTAAATTCTCGATTCAAATACTCACGATATTATATTGGACCTAAACAAAAGAAAACAATGAGTGATATTTTAATGAGAAACCTTAAGAGGCATCGGTTTCACTAATTGCATTGTCGTCGGAGATGTTATACTCTTCTCTCCAGAAGCTTGCTCTTCTCTGTTCATTGGAAGCAATCCGAAAATTAAATCACAACGCAATATTTGTGCGCTTTCTGTTTTATTTCGATCCCCAAACGTGTAGAACAAACCATCTTTAATTTTAGTTAAAGCAATATTTAAAGAAACCTAATACTAGTTAATGATGATAAATACGCATGTAGGTGCAGGAGTGGCTGTGTGGTAAGTAGCTTGCTTACCAACCACATGGTTCCGGGTTCAGTCTCACTGCGTGGCACCTTGGGCAAGTGTCTTCTACTATAGCCTCGGGCCAACCAAAGCCTTGTGAGTGGATTTGGTAGATGGAAACTGAAAGAAGCCCGTCGTATATATGTGTATATATATGCATGTGTCTGTGTTTGTCCCCCTAGCATTGCTTGACAACCGATGCTGGTGTGTTTATGTCCCCGTTACTTAGCGGTTCGGCAAAAGAGACCGATAGAATAAGTACTGGGCTTACAAAAGAATAAGTCCCGGGGTCGAGTTGCTCGATTAAAGGCGGTGCTCCAGCATGGCCACAGTCAAATGACTGAAACAAGTAAAAGAGAGTAAAATAGTATGACTGTGGTGGTTAAGAAATGCGTTTTACAAGCCGTGTGGTTTCGGGTTCGGTTCCGCTACACGGCACCTTGAGGAAGAGTCTCCTGCTATAGCCCTGAGGCGACCGATACCTTGTAAGTTAATTCGGTAGATGGAAATTACCTGGAAGACTGCCAGGAATATATATATGTAATTTTTCCCTTGTTTCCGTCAGGGGCATCACCTTCAAGAATATTTTGTCGAATGAATCGGGCCCCAGTACTAATTTCCTTTTATAGCCTGGCACTTATTTTATCGGTCTGTTTTGCCGAACCGCTAAGTGACGGAAATGGAAACACACCAACACCGATTACCACACACACACACACACACACACACACACAACACGCATACACACACACATATTATATATATATATATATATATATATATGCGTGAGTGTGTGTGTGTGTGCATTTGTAAAGCTACAACGAGCTTCCTTCAGTTTCCGTCTACCACATCTAATCACGATTCTTTGCTCGGCTCGGGGCTATAGTAGAAGACATTTGCCCAAGATGCCGTGCAGTGGGACTGACCCCGAAGCAACATGGTTGCAAAGAGAGTTTCTTAACTACATAGCCATGCCTGCGCTTATATCTTGACTTAATAGCCATGCCTGCGCTTATATCTTGACTGAAATGGCAGAATCGTTAGCACGCTGAAAGAAATGTTTAGTGGCATTTCCCCCGTTGCTACTTTCTGAGTTCGAATTTCTCCGAGATCGACTTTGCCTTTGATTCTTTCAGGGTCGATAAATTAAGTACCAGTGTTTCACTGGGGTCAATGTAATCCACTTAAAATTTCAGGCCTTGTAATTTTAGTAGAAAGGATTATTAGTTGGAGAAGCAGTGTCGTTCGAGCGCCGGTCAAAATACCTCGTGGTATTTGTTTCTGCTTTTTACGTTCTCCCTTTAAACTTCACCGAGATTCGGTCAAACTGCAACGAATATCGCAAAGCGCTCAATTTTTTACGAACACGATATATAATTTGAACACAGGAGATATAATTCATAGCCCTTCCTTTCCAGTCAATAAAATGACCAATATTTGCGAAAGTATTTTCAGTTTCTATACAACCGAATGTTTTATAGCGTCTAGTATGTCATATAAAAATGATAAATAACTTGGTAATTGCTATTTTGTTTTTAACAATTGGACAATTTAGTATTTGGTAGTCTCGATAGAATACATAGATAACTTGTAAGTTAATACACAATTTGTAAGTGTGAGTTACAAAACTGAAACCATTATTAAGGAGTTTGGTTCTTATATGTTGATATAATTTATTTTTGATTAGTTCAACCTGTTTAAAATATTCTTTATATTCGTTTTTGCTCTCGAAATTGCAATTATTGAAGGATAAAGTACCGAACAAAAGTGTTGCTTCGAAAATCATATATGAAATAAAACGCTGGCATAATAGAAACTCAGCGACTGTAGTGTTGTCATATAGAAACTTATTCTGTATTTGAAGCCAATAAAGGATGATTCTCTAGGTGGTGACACAGCTTTCTACATATTATAACTAAGTGTCACTCAGATAATGTGCTACGATCTTAAACAAAGGGATAATTCAAAAAGTTGTTGCCTACGTGATTCTACGAAGTCAGATGATCATGGCTCACATATTTTTTATTGTAGATCTCCCAAATCAACGATTATCCAGTGCTAACGACCACAATTGCAACAACAACATTCTTTAAGTTCTTCTGTTGACAATCGAGTTTAGCATTGTCCATTCTAATCAATTCTGTAAACTAGTATCGAGAAATCAGTTAATTACAAAACTATATTTAAAAAATAATTGTCTTGCTCTCAATGAGGAAAACCTGGTTAATTGAATAAATAAGTTTAAAGAACCGCCGAAAATACATCGGTTCGTATGTGCGCAAGATGAGAGGAATGCATTCAAGAAAAACACAATCATATTTTTTTTAAATCTTACACGGTGGTAACCAGATACCACAAGGAAAAAAATCAATTCCGGTACTGATTTTAACGTCCCTTGACTAGCAGAATTGAAATAGCATGAGGTAAAACTAAAATAACCAAGCCAATCTTTTTGTTATTCTATGACCGAATGGATGTGCATGTAACCACCACAAGCTGCGTAGTGTGCGATATCCTTAGAGTGACGTCTTTGGCATGTTCCTGATCTCTACGTCCTATTTCGAAACTGGTGTCTTTGAACAATGGCACAGGGTTTAGTACACATAAAATATATAATAGATGGGGCGAGGGATTTGAAACAATTCCAATTGTTAACCATTCAGTCTGTCCATAATATATTTTTCTAATTTTGGCTCAAGGGCCGCAAATTTTATTGGTAATTATTTCACGGAGCCTGAAAAGACGAACGGCAAAACGGGCCTCAGCGAAATTTGAACTCAGAACGTAAAGATGAACGAAATGCCACTAAGCATTACGTCCGAACTGCTAACGATTCTGCTAGCTCGCTGGTTTAAGTCTAATTAAAATAAACCTTTCTACTATAACCACAAGACCTAAGCTTTTCAGCGCGCACAAACACACACACACATACATCGTATATATATATATATATATATATACATATATATATATATATATATATATATATATATATATATTATATATAT
>NC_043003.1:15930944-15935944 GCF_006345805.1 Octopus sinensis
CATACATACATACTACATTACATACATACATACATACATACATACATACATTACATACATACATACATACATACATACATACATTACATACATACATACCTTACATATATCCATACCATACATACATACATACTACATACATACATACATTACATACATACATACTACATACATACATACATACATTACATACATACATACATACATACATACATACATACATACATACATCATAATACATACATATGCATACATACATACAATACATACATACATTATACATACATACATACATACATACATACATACATACACACATACATACATACATGCATACATACATACATACATACATACATACATACATACATACATACAACATGCATACATACATACATACATACATACATGCAATCATACACACATATATACATACATACATACATACATACATACATACATACATACATACATACATACATACATACATATATAAATGCATATAGACATATGCAATGCTGAAAATAAATATCAATATAAACATGTACAGTTAATTAATTCCATACGTAAATTAATATTA
The DNA here is from genome assembly GCF_006345805.1 of Octopus sinensis. Taxonomy (NCBI): domain Eukaryota; kingdom Metazoa; phylum Mollusca; class Cephalopoda; order Octopoda; family Octopodidae; genus Octopus; species Octopus sinensis. The sequence goes on from NC_043003.1 coordinate 15,931,525, forward strand.
CGTGAAGTAGGTTGCGAAACAACCGTAACCCTATGAAAGTCACGCGGTTAAATAAATATATATACACCTCTTATACGTTTTTACTTTATATACCCACATACTTACATACATACACCTACTTACTTACATACATACACATGCATACGCATACACATGCATACGCATACACATATATGTGCATATTTCAGATTTCAAGTTCCGGGGTCGATAAAATAAGTACCAGTTGAATACCGGCCCTGCGTCAAAATCCGAAACCAGTATTATTACGACGGCGAGCTGGCAGAAACGTTAGCACGCCGGGAAATGTGTAGACGTAGTTCGTCTGCCGTTACGTTCTGGGTTCAAATTCCGCCGATGCCAACTTTGCCTTTCATCCTTTTGGGGTCGATTAAATAAGTACCAGTTACGCACTGGGGTCGATATAATCGACTTAATCCGTTTGTCTGTCCTTGTTTGTCCTCTCTGTGTTTAGCCCCTTGTGGGTAGTAAAGAAATTGGTATTTCGTCTGTCATTACGTTCTGAGTTCAAATTCCGCCGAGGTTGACTTTACCTTTCGGGGTCGATAAAATAATTACAACTTCATCACAAGGACCAATGTAATTGACTACCCTACTCCCATGAAATTTCTGGCCATATGCCAAAATCGAAGCCATTATTATTGTTGTTGGTAAGGCGGCGAGCTGGTAGAATCGTTACCGCACTGCTTAGCGGCATTTCGTCCGTCTTTTCGTTCTGAGTTCAAATTCCGCCGGGGTCGAATTTACCTTTCATTCACTCGAAAGTATAAAATAAGAAGTTCCAGGCCGTGTGGCTATAGTATTATACACGGGGTTATTATTATTGTTGCTGTTATATAACTGGATGTATGACAGAATTGGTAAGTACTGGGTGATGTGACTAGGGGCGGATATTGAACCATAGAATCAAAGGGCGTACCTAATTACCTCAACTATTCACTCTCGATTTACGATTCTGGTAATGATTACAATATATGGGTGCAGGCGTGACTGGGCTGTGTGGTAAGAAGCTTCCTTCCCAACCTCTTGATTCCGGGTTCAGTTCCACAGAGTGGCACCATGGGCAAGTGTCTTCTACTATAGCCTCGGGCCGACCAAAGCCTTGTGAGTAGATTTGGTGGACGGACACTGAAAGAAGCCTGTTATGTGTGTGTGTGTGTGTGTGTGTGTGTGTGTTTGTCCGACCTCCACCGTTTGACAACCGGTGTTGGTGCGTTTGCGTCCTCGTAACGCGGCGGATCAGCAAAAGAGATTAATTAAATAAGTCTCCTTTGCGCCATTTTCAAGCCTATCCAGGCTCACAGGCCCGGTTTCCCGGTTTCTATGGCGTATGTGTTCCCCCCAGCTGGACGGGACGCCAGTCCATCGCAGCGTTACGCAAGAAACAGGAAGAAATAGTGAGAGAAAGTTGGGGCGAAAGAGTACCACAAGGGTCACCACCACCTCCTGCCGGAGCCTCGTGGAGCTTTAGGTGTTTTCGCTCAATAAACACACACAACGCCTGGTCTGGGAATCGAAACCGCGAGTCCGCTGCCCTAACCACTGGGCCACTGCACCTCCACAATTAAATAAGTACCAGGATTAAAAGAAATATAAGCGGTGCTACAGCATGGGCACAGTTTAACGACTGAAACAAGTAAAAGATAAAACCTACCTCCTTGTATTTATATTAGGTCCTTTCTATTGTCATTTTGGGTTGGGTTGAATATATTTTTAACCTGTAAGGGGTAAGATAATACTCTTTGACAAAATCATGACTAATAATGAATTCTATTAAGGGAATCGGACAGCGCATTTAGTCAGGAACCACAATACGTCTAGAGATATTTAGCTATTCCTTATGAAGTAAGCTCAAATCCCAACAGGAATTACTTGGCTATTTAGCAAGTAATGCAGTCAATTATATTACGGAGCCTCCCGGCAGTTGGTATTATTATTACTATCAATAAGGCGTCGAGCTGGCAGAATCGTTAGAACAAAATGGTTAGTGGTATGTCGTCCGGCTTTGCGTTCTGAGATTAAATTCCGCCGAGGTCGAATTTGCCTTTCATCTTCCCGAGGTCAATTAAATAAGTACCAGTTACGTACTGGGGTCAATTTAATCGACTTAATCCCTCTCCCCACCAGATGTCAGGCCTTGTGCCTACAGTAGAAAGGACTATGATTATTATTATTATTATTATTATTATTATTATTATTATTATTATTATATTATTATTATTATCATATTATTATTATTGAGGCAGCCATGGTTGAAACAAGAACAACAAACATTCTTAAAAGGGAAAAGCAGAATGGTCATTCCTTACCCAAGTGACTTTATCTTGTTATGCGCTCATAAGGTAGTTTGATAGTTGAGCTTTGATTGGCTGTATGCAATTTTTTTCCCACAAGAGTTCCGGACCCCATTTATAAACGGGGTCCGAAAATCTTGTGGGAAAAAATTTCATGTGTCGTCCAGTGCATACCAACACCTAGCATCGGGCCGGGGAGTATAACATCTAAATCTATGGCGAAAATAATTTCCAGCTTCAACAATTATATGACTTCTGATTCTGATAATATAACGGCCCTTGTTTCGCAATGAGAACGTTCCATCCTCGTAGCTACCACGTAATCTGCATTCTTCCGGTTGTTAGTATATCGCATGTCAGACGTTGATAAGAAAATATATGCGGAGTAGCATAGTCGTTTGAGTTCGTTACACATTTCCGTAAATATGATTTTTACCTACGTTAAAAATAATGTTTATCATTATCTATCACTGGCACAAATTTATTTCCTACTCTAGGTACACGACCCGAAATTTTCGGGGAGGGAGGCAGTCGATTAGATCGACACCAGTACGCAACTGGTACTCTATCGACCACGAAAAGAAGAGGAGCAAAGTCGACCTCAGCAGAATTAGTACTCAGATCATAAAGACAGACAAAATACCGCTAAGCATTTAGCCCGGCGCGCTAACGTTTCTTATTTCTTTATTGCTCACAAGGGGCTAAACATAGAGGGGACAAACAAGGACAGACAAAGAGAATAATTCGATTACATCGACCCCAGCGCATAACTGGTACTTAATTTATTGACCCCGAAAGGATGAAAAGCAAAGTCAACCTCGGCGGAATTTGAACTCAGGGCGTAAAGACAGACGAAATACCTATTTCTTTACTACCCACAATGGGCTACACACAGAGGGGACAAACAAGGACATACAAACGAGTCAAGTCGATTATATTGACCCCAGTGCGTAACTGGTACTTAATTTATCGACCCCGAAAGGATGAAAGGCAAAGTCGACCGCAGCGGAATTTGAACTCAGAACGTAGCGGCAGACGAAATACCTATTTCTTTATTACCCACAAGGGGCTAAACACAGAGGGGACAAACAAGGACAGACATAGGTATTAAGTCGATTACATCGACCCCAGTGCGTAACTGGTACTTAATTTATCGACCCCGAAAGGATGAAAGGCAAAGTCGACCTCGGGGGAATTTGAACTCACAACGTAACGCAGACGAAATACCGCTAAGCATTTCACCCGGCGTGCTAAAGTTTCTTATTTCTTTATTGCCCACAAGGGGCTAAACAAAAAGGGAACAAACAAGGACAAACAAAGGGATTAAGTCGATTACATCGACTCCAGGGCGTAACTGGTACTTAATTTATCGACCCCGAAAGGACGAAAGGCAAAGTCGACCTCGGCAGAATTTGAACTCCTACGACACGTACTTTTTTGTGAAGAGTATAACGAACTTCACCCTGATGGCCGTATCATTTGATCAAACTTGAAAGTCCCACACTTTTAAGCATGGAAACCATTTCATATATTTAAAATATTTTTTATTCACATTTATTATTCATTCACTCAAAAATATTCTTCTAATGGTCAAGATCTATAAACAATTATTATACAACATCATATTTTTGTACACACACACACACACACACACACATAAATATATTTACACACATACGAGCTTACAAATGCATATATATGTTTATGAGTATCTGTCTATGTATATCTAAGTATATGTGTATCTACATAGCACTTGCTTTTGTGCGTATGTATATATATCTATATATGTGTGAATGTGTGTGGGTATGTGTGCGTCTGTGCATGTGTGTACATTTATGTATGATTGAATAATGCGTGTGCTTTTGTATCTGACATATGGACAACTAGGTTATTACACACACACATACACACACACACACATAAACACGCACACATATGTTCCGATTCGCATCTTGTAAAAATACATGTGTAACATTTTGGCCCCTATTGAGTCCTTATCCAATTAATGTACTTTTTATTATACACATGAATAAAAACATTTATCGTATTGCATAAATATATGTGTGTGTGTGTGAATATATATATATATATATATATGTTTGTACATA
>NC_043003.1:15940944-15950944 GCF_006345805.1 Octopus sinensis
CGACGGGCTTCTTTCAGTTTCCGTCTACCAAATCCTCTTACAAGCCTTTATAGAAACCTACAGAAAAGGAATGAGTCGGGACGATATTCCTGAATAATGGTAAATGCAATTTCAGGGTGGATCGAAGGTAACAGGGGTGGCGAGAAATGAAGTGACACGTGCTCGGGGACTACATGCATAAATTTACGTTCTTTCATTTTTCATTTCTAATTCACCCGAGATCGACTTTCTCTTTCTCTTTTTCATCACTTCTGCATGAATAAAATGCAAACTTATCTTATACTAGAATCAATGCTCTTCGACTATATTTCTTCTCTACAAATTTGTAAACTTGTGATAATCTCTGGCCTAACGATCAAACACACATATTGCATATATCCGAAAGATACACTCGTGCTTCAAACAGTTAGCCTTTCTTTCTTTGTCCCTTTTACCCTATTCCTTACAGTACTTTGATAAAGGGTTCCCCTGAAACATCAGTCTACTTATTTTCCTGGGTTTTTTTTTTGTTTTCGGCGTACACTATGCACAATTTTGTTAATTTTGTGTGGGTGTATGATTATAATTTCTCCATCGCTTTTCAAATTTTTATCTACCTATTCTAACCTTCTGTGGAAGCTCGTGGCTTAGTGGTCAGGATGTCAGCATCAGGATCGTAAGGTTGTGGTTTCGATTCCTGGACCGAGCGACACGTTGTGTTCTTGAGCAAAACACTTCATTTCACGTTGCTCCAGTCACTCACTTGGCAAAAAGGAGTAACGCTGCGATGGACTGGCGTCCCGTCCATTGGGGAACACATACGCCATTGAAACCGGGAAATCTTGCCCATGAGCCTGGCTAGGCTTTAAAAGGGCGCATTCATTTATTCATTCTAACCTACAAGTTATCCAACTATCTATCTCTTTGCTTGTGTGTTATTTTATCTATTTAAGTAAAACCAGCCTTTTATTAGGATTTAAGTGTCACGAATCAGACTTCCAGATATTGGTTTGAGCCACATTCCTATCAGTCGTATCTATCAACGCCAAATCAATTATCTACTCCAGGCTTTTGCTGAGATGTAATCAAACCTCGAAATCTGAGAGCACAGTTTTTGACTTGCATTAAAAGAAGACATTTTGATTGCGAGTTGTTAATCACATCCTTTTGACATCCATATTGCAATAAGAAAATGTTTATTTAATTTTGTTTATATTTCCCTGTTTCTTATTATTTGATTTAGATTTATCGACATTTTGTAACCCACCGTTTCATGCAGAATGTCAATAGTTAACCAGCGAACTATAGGAAATAACCAATATTTATATGGAGGTAGTTCGTCGTTTGATCAATATAATATTTGTATCTCCCAATCAGGATGATATTTCCATAGAACTCACACACACATACACACACACACGCACATGTATATGTTTAACGGATCGAAGTTATATCATTATATCTGCCTACATTGGTTGACTTGAGTCGATGAAATCAAGAAATAATTATATGCCGCTGCGGGCGCGCATGTGTATGTGCGTGCGTGTATGTCACTCAAACTCACACAAAGCCAGACACAAATATCTGAATGCGCACAGACGTACGCATACACAGCATGCACGCACACATACATATGTTCTTCTGAGTTCAAAATCCCGCCGAATCCAACCTGGATTTTCCTCTTTTCGGGGTCGATGAAATAAAACATCAGTCGAGAACACCTAAAAGGAATAATTTCCTTGAACTCAGGAATAGACCTGTATTCCATTCAGTGAGTATTTTGTGATCTCGATGAGTAATACGCCATGGAAACCGAGTCACTGGCCTCAAGAGGAGGTCTAGATGAAAACAACGCATATTGTCCATAGCTACGATAGTCACCTCCATGGTTATGTGTAGTAAGTAGCTTGCTTACGAACCACATGGTTCCGGGTTCAGTCCCACTGCGTGGCATTTTGAGCAAGTGTCTTCTACTATAGCCTCGGACTGACCAAATCCTTGTGGGTGGTTTTGGGAGACGGAAACTGAAAGAAGCCCGTCGTATATATGTATATATGTATATATATATGTATGTATATGTGTGTATATGTTTGTGTCTGTGTTTGTCCCCCAATATCGTTTGACAACCGATGCTAGTGTGTTTACGTCCTCGTAACTTAGCGGTTCGGCAAAAGAGACCGATAGAATAAGTACTAGGCTTACAAAGAATAAGTCCTGTGGTCGATTTGCTCGACTAAAGGCGGTGCTCCAGCATTGCCACAGTCAAATGACTGAAACAAATAAAAGAGTAAAAGAGCAATTCAACTAACTCATTCAAAAATATATACTGGACAATTATTTACAGCGCTTGGTCATGTTATTTCTATTAACTCCATTTACGATCAGGTTTTGTCGGCAAGCTTTGAAAGGTGATGGAATAGTGGCTCGTTAAGAAGCAAGCACGGCGTGACCGTTGGTTACTCATTGTAACTATCGACCTGATATAGGTAATCGAATCGGGTAGCACAAATATGCAATAACTTCGGCTTTCCCATTGATATCACATAAGGCTGGAAGCATCTCAAGGCATTCAAAATATGAGTTAAATACAACAACGTTTTATAAAAGTAAGAATTAAGACACGGATAGGAAGGAATTAACAGATTTGGTTGTCTATATAGAAGGATATGTGGAGGCGCAATGGCCCAGTGGTTAGGTCAGCGGACTCGCGGTCGTAGGATCGCGGTTTCGATTCCCAGACCGGGTGTTGTGAGTGTTTATTGAGCGAAAACACCTAAAGCTCCACGAGGCTCCGGCAGGGGGGGGGGGCGATCCCTGCTGTACTCTTTCGTCGCAAATTTCTCTCACTCTTTCTTCTGTTGGCCTGCTCGCTTAGCCAGCTGGGTGGCGTCATTTGAAGGCTAAAACAATGCGAAGCGCATTGTGACCAGTTATGTGTAGCAATATCTGATAGCCTGGTCGGTCACGGTGATATAGAAGGATACAATCAGAAGTGTACAGCATGACGTCGAATGATAAAGATGTTCAGATCTACCACACACAGACACACACACAGACACTCACGTGTGAATGTAATATAATATACATGTTTGTATATACATAGATGTATATGCGTGTGTGTGTCTTTGTGTCTGTGTTTGTCTGACCAGCACCGATTGTCAAACGGCGTACCTTTGTTGATGTTACCTATTTCTTTATTACCCACAAGGGGCTAAACATAGAGGGGACAAACAAGGACAGACATAGGTATTAAGTCGATTACATCGACCTCAGTGCGTAACTGGTACTTGATTTATCGACCCCGAAAGGATGAAAGGCAAAGTCGACCTCGGCGGAATTTGAACTCAGAACGTAACGACAGACGAAATACGGCTACGCATTTCGCCCGGCGTGCTAACGTTTCCGCCAGCTCGCCGCCTATTGTTGACGTTACCGTAACTTAGCAATCCGACAAAACAGACGGATGGAATAATTTCCAGACGGATAGGATAACTTCCAGGCGGTTAGAATAATTTATGAGCCGCACACAAGTGTACAAGTGGCTCAGACGTTTCCAAGATGGTCGAAAAAAATGTCGATAGTGACGAACGTTCTGGGAGACGCGCAACCGGCAGAACTGAGAAAAACATCGCAGATGTGAGTGCAGCTCTGAGGGGAAATCATAGGTGAGTTATTAGAGGATGTGCAGATTATCACATAGTCATGCATGAGCCTAAATGTGTGTGTGTGTTTCAGCGTGCGTGCTTGTAACATATGCAAAGGTTAAAATTGCCAATAAATCTATGAGGTAAAATTTTTCAGGGTTACAATATTAGTCTATATGATTATATACACACACACACACAAAAAAAAATCGGAAATTTCACCAAAACAAACAAATACGTGTTCAAATTTCCTATAATCGCCAAGACAAGATTCTCCTTCATACAGGTAAATTGTACGCAGCCAACACAAGTTACACTAGGCTTTCTATATTCCTACTAACGTTAGAATTACTCTGAGAGAATTCAAGTGTGTTACAATTACAGTAGTGCAGAAATGTAGGAGTCGAGATTCATGCGTCTATTTAGAGATACATAATTGTATGAGCATCTAATGATGAGGTGGCAATTTTTAGAACCACAACATTGGTAGTCGTGATTATTATGAAACAAATTTAAGAAAAATCTCGGAATCTCTATGGAAAATTATATAAATATACACATTACCGAAAATCGTCTCAACGATCGGTATTTACCGACAATTTTCGTCACCAAAGATTGAAAAAAGTGAAGCAGTAGGGTAGCAGTTTTCTATGAGGAGAAAATGACATTGTCATTCAATATATATATACATATGCGTGTGTGTGTGTGCATGCATGCATACATAGATACTTATATGCTTATGTGAGTATATATGTGTCTGTACAACCATCTCTCTGTCTCGTGTAATGTGAAGTAAGTTTTGAACTGTTCTGAATCAAAGATTTTATCTAGTTTTAACACACAATAGAATTCATGCATTTCCTTCCCTCTCGATTCGATAAGCTGTCTCCTGTTGATGCAGGTGAAGTCTTTTAGAGGTGTATGAAACTAAATAAATTGATTGGCAGCTTATTTTACTGTACTTTTCTCATAGGATCCCTCACCCTATTTCCACGACTTATACGTGACCGAGGTTGCCACACACCCCTATGAACGAGGCACCAGTCTGTTACAGGGTTGAAAGCCAGCAATTTCTGAGAAGAAGGAAAAGTCGATTACGTTGACTCCACTACTTGATTCGTACTTTATTTTATCAACCTCGAAAGGATAAAAGGCAAAGTTGACCTTGGCAGAATTTGAACTCAGAAAACAAAGAGCCTTATGAAATGCAGTTATGCATTTTGTCCGATTCTGCCGCTTATGTTATTGTTATTTATTGTTATTTATTTATTATAACAACAACGAAGGCGGCGAGCTGGCAGAACCGTTAGCACGCCAGGCGAAATGCTAAGCAGTATTTCGTCTGCCGCTACGTTCTGAGTTCAAATTCCGCCGAGGTCGACTTTGCCTTTCATCCTTTCGGGGTCGATTAAATAATTACCAGTTATGCACTGGGGTCGATGTAAATGACTTAATCCGTTTGTCTGTCGTTGTTTGTCCCTTGTGTTTAGCCTCTTGTAGGTAGTAAAGCAACAGGTATTTCGTCTGCCACTACGTTCTGAGTTCAAATTCCGCCGAGGTCGACTTTGCCCTTCATCCTTTCGGGGTCGATTAAATAAGTACCAGTTACGCACTGGGGTCGATATAATGAACTTAATCCGTTTGTCTGTCCTTGTTTTTCCTCTCTCTGTTTAGCCCCTTGTGGGTAGTAAAGAAATAAGTATTTCGTCTGCTGTTATGTTCTGAGTTCAAATTCCGCCGAGGTCGACTTTGCTTTACATTCTTTCAGGATCGATAAATTAAGTACCAGTTATGCACTGGGATCGATGTAATAAAATTAATTTCTTTGACTATCCTTCTTTGTCCCCTCTATGTTTAGCCCCTTGGGGGTAATAAAGAAATAAGAATTTTTAGCGCATAGTATAGAGGGCTTAGCGACATTTGTTTCGGATCTTTACCTTGTATATTTGACTGTCACCGCCGAGGTCAACTTTGCTCTTTACCATTCCGAGATCGATAAAATAAAATACCAGTTAAGTATTGCGGTCGATGTAATCTACTCACTCCTTCCCCAATGTTGCTGCCCTCTATCAAAGTTAGACAGAAATTCACCATATCGAAACGATAGATTTAAACTTCGAAAATCGAATGCTGGGACCAAATATTATTATGCATTTTTCTACAGCTGCCTTTTGCTGTGATTAATATATTATAGTGTTAAAGAGGCGAGCTGGCAGAATCGGGAGCACGCCGGGTGAAATGCTTCATGGCATTTCGTCCGTCGCTATGTTGAGTTCAAATTCCGCCGAGGTCAACTTTGTCTTTCATCCTTTTGGGGTTGATAAAATAAGTACCAGTTAAACACTGGGGTCCATGTAATTGAATTATCCCCTCCCAGGAAATTGCAGGCCTTGTGTCAATATTTGGAATCACTATGATTATATGATATCACATATTATATGATTATACGATTACGATATTACATATTATATGATTATATGATATAACATAAAATTATATGCTTATATGATTTATTTCAAAACAGGAAAATAAGTTCAATGTTAATAAATTTCTGATTTGATACTAATTTAAGGATAAATAGGAGCATAAAACAAAATCACTTGTACAAGATTTCCATGAAACTAGAATGAAAAGTTGTTTTTAAAGAAATAGGTCAATATCTATAACTAGCAGTAACAAAGATTCTTTTGATAGAAATTTTCATTAAAGCTTATATATTCATAACCGTATAAATAAAACCCGATAAACAACTATTTAAATGTATGCTTCGAAGTCTATTTAAAATTTATTGACTAAGCGTTATTATTAAGTCAAACCATAGAAAATCTTCAAACTTATCACAAAAGACATTACATGCCTTTTGTCGAACTGTATTACCAGTGGGCAAAATCTTTATTTTGAACTGTGATGAGAATTATTGTCTAAGTGCTGATATCACATAAAGACCTCTGCGACATTTTGGTGCCGAATTTACAACTGTTGGCCGATGGTATCTCGTAATCTGTTACAACTTCAAATATATTATTCGGAAAATAAAAGCCGCAGCTGTATCATTCTTCTGTTATCTGTAGGCAGTACTTTCATCACAATCAATGAGTATACACTTTGTATTACACTATTATTCAATCAGATTTAGTCATATGTTATACAGACTTCCTTAAAACTTCTAAACTTTCGTAAACACATTAGAAAATTCCGAAATTCCACAATTCAACATATTAATATATATTACCCAAATGAAAAAGTTAACATTAATACATTATCTATTAATTATGTTGATTTCTCTGTCAACATCCGCTTTCGTTTCCTTACAGCTAATTGATATTCTTTTCTACTCTTTGGGGGAGAGGGCCGGTCGATTACATCGACCCCAGTGCGTAATTGGTACTTAATTTATCAACCTCGAAAGAGTAAAAGTCAATGTCGACCTCGACGGAAATTGAACTGAGAACGTAGCAGCAGACGAAATACCGCTAAACATTTCGCCCGGCGCGCTAAAGTTTCTTATTTCTTTATTGCTCAAAAGGGGCTAAACACAGAGGGGACGAACAAGGATAGACAAAGGTATTAAGTCGATGACATCGACCCCAGTGCGTAACTGGTACTTAATTTATCGAACCCAAATGGATGAAAGGCAAAATCGACCTCGGCGGAATTTGAACTCAGAACGTAACGACAGACGAAATACCGCCAAGCATTTCGCCCGGCGTGATAACGTTTCTGCCAGCTCGCCGCCTTCTTACAGCCAATTGATATTGTAAAAGATTTAATGCGCTCAACATATATTGATTTGTTGCTTCATGGGTCCCCATCCGTGGCAAAGCCAACATCTTTGTTAAGTATAATATTACATCTGATTAGATCAACGGGTGCTAATTGGTTTCCATTAAAAATTTTGGTGTTAAAAACTTATGCGCAATGAATTGGTTATATTTTTGTTATACACAAAATATTTTAACAATTTTTAATGCAATTCTCAATAATATTTAATTACAAAAATACGATAGGATTTTTCAAACATGGAATGGTTATGAGGTGTCCGTCCGATTGAAATAGTAGTCAAAGTTGTCTATAGGCAAAAAAGGTTACTACCCACTGGATTAGATCATCATTATCTCCGCCACACACGATAAGGCTCTGTAGCTTGGCTTAGAGAACAGACGGCTAATTTTCCTTAATATTGCCTAGCTCTTGTTTAGTCTAATTGGTCGAAGGCGTTCTTCGATGCTCAGTTTGTTTTAATATATCTTCCGAAATATGGTAAGGAATGAGACATAAATAAATCCAAATATTAAATAAGATGATATGGCAATATATAATACTTTTACTATAGTTCCTCGAGTTCCCAACATAAAATTGAGCCAATATTGATTCTAACATTTTGAATTGGAGAAAGTGATAACAACTATAAGCATTTTCTTGTTGAAATATTTAGTTTCTGGCGTGTGAACAACTTTCAAATAACAGCTGGAACTCTGTATACGACTCTTGAGACCAAACTTCTCGATTATCCTAGCCTCTACAACTACAGTCAAGTAACTATGTTTTGTAAATTATACTCTTTGCGGACAAGTCATTATCTAAATTTGTGTCACTCTAAAATTACATACAAAAAGAAAGCTAGGTATCGCCGTAAAAAGTCCCTTTTTTACAATAGGACAAATTTATATTATTTGCTCTCAACCGAAGCAAGGCTCTATGACCTCACTTTGTCATCTCTTCAATTAGAGTTCGTTAACGTTTACCAGCAGAATTTCATCTCAGTATAAAAGTGCCATGTACACGTTGCTTTTTATCTTTTAGCATTAAAGGCTACCGGCAAGGAAGGCGAGCTGGCTGAATCGTTACTGCGCCAGGAAAAAGGCTTAGCGGCATTTCTTCTGTCTTTAGGTCCTGAGTTGAAATGCCGCCGGGGTCGACTTTGTTTTTCATCCTTTCGGGGTCGAGAAAAATAAGTACCAGTTGAGAACTGGGGGTCGATAAAATCGTTCTACTCCCTTCCCTGAAATTGCCGATTTTATTCCAAAATTTGAAATCAATATATATTTCTTTACTACCCACAAGGGGCTAAACATAGAGGGGACAAACGACGACAGACAAATGGATTAAGTCGATTACATCGACCCCAGTGTGTAACTGGTACTTAATTTATCGACCCCGAAAGGATGAAAGGCAAAGTCGACCTCGGCGGAATTTGAACTCTGAACGTAACGGCAGACGAGATACCGCTAAGCATTTCGCCCGGCGTGCTAACGACTCTGCCAGCTCGCCGCCTTGAAATCAATATAGGTTACCGATCATCAGACAACGACTGTGTCTTACTTTTATCGATGCTAACGTTTGTCCATGATCAAGAAGATCTTAAACTTTCGTCGACACATTATCAACAGAATATCGAAAACTCTGTACAGCGTTAGGTAATAAAGAACAGATACGACACAGAAGATTATAAAATATCTCCCCGATCCCGAAGTCGAGGGTTATTGTTTTACGACGTTTGTTATGTGATATCTTAGAGAACGGCATTGAATAATCTCTGAGAACGAAACTAAGAACTGATCAATTTAAATCTTAGATAGGTAGGGGTGAAGTTTATTATTACTTTACACTTTCTAGCTTATGCTGCCAGTTAGAATTTTCTTACACGACAATGAATAAGTTTGATAGTCGAGGGTTCGTCGGAATATTTCGCTTACTTATTAATGAAGGTCTAGATTAGATTATAGATAAGTAGATTCTATTTTGCTTCACTGAATTTATCTCAATTAATTCTGACAACGTTACTGAATAAATGAAAAAATGTTAAATACCTTACGGGAAATTTCGATTTCGTTTTACCTTTACTCTCATTATCTAACATTTTTCACATTTTTCACTATTTCTCTCTATTTCTTTTCACTCTGGTATTTCTCTCATTCCATTTCTCATCGTACCATCCACACACAGATATATCTATTGTTTCACACTCAATTTAAAGAAGGAGTCCCAATGCGGCCGCTCGGCTTAACAAAATTGTTGCCAAATCTCCTTCAAATTCTACCCTGCCTACATAAAAGTCAATGAAATAACATAGAGAAATATACGTGTATCAAATACCCTACAATCTAAATTCGTGATTTATTAAAATTATATCCGTCTCAAGATGATGTATCATAATTACCAAGAGGCAATTAAAACCAAATCCACTTGAGAAGCTTAGAGATTCAAGTTTTCTCCAAAACTATCATGCCATTAGAAAATGGATATGCTTGTTGTCTGATCATATAAAGTAATTGTGATTATAATATGTCAGAAAATAAAACAAAGTGACGTCGGCTTCAATGCCGGCCGCACGATGTGAGTTCGTTACCCAAATATTTTCTCCGTATTCCTGTGCC
>NC_043003.1:15953444-15983444 GCF_006345805.1 Octopus sinensis
CAAGGAGAGAAAAAAATGTGTGTAGTGGCTACCGATCTATCATGGCGACTGCCGGGCAGAAGGGTCACACAGGAGTGCGAAGAAGTAGGGGAGATAACAAAGTAAAGATGCCCCCCCAACACGAAGGTGCGTGTGTGTATAAGAGAGTATGTATGTATCGACTGCGCCCCCCCCACAAATTTCAGGCCTTGTGCCTAAAGTAGAAAGAATTTTATGGATACTGAAAGGCCATCGTATATATATATATGTGTGTGTGTGTGTGTGTGTGTGTATGTATGTGTGTGGTGTGTGTATGTATGTGTGTGTGTGTGTGTGTATGTATGTGTGTGTGTGTTTTGTGTTTGTCATCTCATACCACTTCACAGCAGACGTTTTGTTTACGTAACTTAGCGGTTCAGCATAAAGAGACCGATAGAATAAGTACCAGGCTTTTGAAAAAGAAAATACGAACTGGAGTTTGCTTGGTTCGACTAAAGCCTGTAAAGGCATACTCCAACATGGCCATAGCCCATTCACTGAACCACGTAAAAGATTAAAGGAATGATAAACGATAAAACGGAGATAGATAGGAAGGGAAAAAGAAAGAAAGGAAGGAAGAAAGAAAGGAAGGAAGAAAGAAAGAAAGGAAGGAAGGAAGGAAGAAAGAAAGAAAGAAACAAGGGAAAAAGGAAATTAGATCATAGACGTTACATGCAGTAAAATGGCTAAAGATTTAAGAGATCAGAATTTTATCAGATTTTCTAACTTTTGGAGTTAAATTTAGTTGTTAATATAAGTTATCCAAGCAAGGAAACAAGATTATTGGTTATATAATAGCAAGATAAATTTAACACCGTTATTTAATCATAATAAAATATCGAGATTATATTCTCTATCTGCCGCCATATATACAAATATATATGGCGGTATATGTGTGTCTGTGTATATACATATATATACATATATATATATATATATATATATATATATGATTTCGTATCATATCATATATCATATGTTAATATTTATGTCATTCACATTTGCGCTTCGGGCATATTTGCAGCAAAACCTCACAAAATTTCTCGAAGCTTATTTCAACGATCTTTCCATTAAATACACACACACACACACACACACACACACACACACATACACACACACACACATACACAGACACACACACATACACGGACACACACACACATACACGGACACACACACACACACACACATACACGGACACACATACACAAGCACACACACATACAGTACTCGTGAATGTTGGCGTTATGTTATAGGAATATGTATTGAGGCAATAGGTTCCAGCGAAGTATGGATATAGCGTTCACTCGGCAAGGAAGCATAGGTAGTGTCCACTTCTCTGCAGATTAAACACGCATAAACACGCAACATATACGTATATACATACATACATACATACATACATACATACATACATACATATATATATATATATATATAATATATAATATTATATTATATTATATTATATTATATTATATTATATCATATTATATCATATTATATATGTTCGGAGGCATATTTACGTGCACTCTTATCAAATTACACTATTCTGTTTAGCCACCAAGTACACACACACACACAAACACACAAAAAAACACACATTCTCTCTCACTCTCCCTCTGTATATATACACACACACACAAACATATGCACATATATTATAGAAAGACTTTCGCCGGCCCGAGGCTATAGAAGATATCTGCTCAAGATTCCATGCAGTGGAACTGAACACAGAACCATGTACTTTGGGAAACAGACTTCTTACCACACAGCCACACCTGTTTAATTTAGCATGTGTTACCCAAAGTGATTACACCAGGCTTGAAAAAACCGTTAATGCATAGTTACCAGAAAACAGGTGTTGTACCTGTGTATATTTGTGGTTTCCTCGTTATTGCTTTACTTGTTTCAGTCATTTGACTCCGGCCATGCTGGAGCACCACCTTAAAGGGGTTTTCAGTTGAAGAAATCTACCTCAGAACTTATTCTTTGTAAGCCTAGTACTTATTCTGTTGCTCTTCTTTGTCGAGCCGCTAATTCACGGCGACGTAAACACACGAACATCGGTTGCCAAGCGAAGGTGTGTGGACAAACACAGACACAAAGACACAAACTCATTAACATATATATCTTCCATTAGGTACGTTTTGCTTTCGTATCGCTTCACACCTCTTGGCTGCATAGTTCCAGCCACGCCTGATGAACGTACTTCTGTACGTGAAACTATTAGTAGCGGATATAATGCATGTAATATGAAGCATTTATAGTTATATAAATGAATTACAACCCTTACACCCCTATATATATATATATATATATATATATATATATATATATCTCGGAGACCCTCTTCGGTCATGAATGACCATGGGATTGCACCTAGAAAGTTACCCTCCGAGGCACAAATCCAGGCAAGGTTGTTTATGGAAGACTAGCAGTCGCCCATCTCCACGCCACTGATGTTATCCAAGGGAAAGGCAAAGGGGCCGATACAGCTTGGCATCAGTGACACCGCAACTCATGTCTACAGCTGAGTGAACTGGAGTAACGTGAAATAAAGTGTCTTGCTCAAGAACACAACACGCAGCTCGGTCCGGGACTCGAACTCACAACCTCACGGTCGTAAGATCGACGCTCTAAACTCTAACCACTGAGCCATGCGCCTTCACCAAATATGTATGTATATATATATCTATGAGATATTTAGAAATTTAATATTTCTGATATATCTATATCTATATATATATATACACACACACACACACACACACACACACACACCACACACACACACACAACACACACACACACACACATATATATATATATATGTGTGTGTGTGTGTGTGTGTGTGGTGTGTGTGTGTGTGTGTGTGTGTGTGTGGTGTATATATATATATATTATAGAGAGCATTTATGTATAGTAATGCCCTCTATATATATAAAATTGGTGAATTTTTCTCTTATGAGCTTTTTCACGCTAACTACTTGATAAATTCATATATAGATTTTATCCTATTTTAAAATTATATATATATATATATATATCCCCACTGCCTCCACCCACAGCTTCCTATTCAGGGTTATATAGCAGATCCAAAAGTGCTGTTCCTTTGAAAGCATTGCTCGAGGCAGACCGCCTCTATCTCTCCCCGCTCCTAGCTATATTAATGATTTAGTTACAGCTCTTTGTGTTCTGTGTTCAAGTCCCGCAGAGTTCAACTTCGTCTTTCATATTTTCAGAGTCGATAATACAATGAAGTATCAATCCAGCACTAAACTCTCTCGCCCTATTTTGAACCTTGTATCTATGTAAGAAACAAATATTTACTTCGGACCACTTGCTACATTTAGATATGTATCTGAGAAAATGTCTGGAAACAGTCTCTATTTATTGAAAGAGAATTATTACACAAACAGAATAGAGAACAGACTAAATATCAGCCTTTTTAACATACAGTTAGTGGTTTATTTAAGACTGTCGCTGTTGGATTTAGGCACAATAAAGCTCTTATAAAAACCGATTTTTCTTTATTAACGGAGTTGACCAATATAGTGTAATATCAACCCTAAGAATTGGGGAAATCACTGATACATTGCGAGATGCGAGGGTTATTGCATTTGAACTATGAAGTTAACCACATCAGCTGTATAGAAAGCCATAGAAGGGGAATAAATTAATACGGTTAACCAGTCGAGCCGTATGATTTGGATGAAGTGGTTGAATAAACAAACGCTTTTGTAATAATAATTACAGTTATTTGAAGAAATCTGATAGCAAATCTGGAGGAAAATGATACACGAGGGAAGAAACGGAAAGAATAGTGAATGAGTGAAGAATATGAAGAAAACAGAAGCTGAGAATGGACGAGTAAAGCTAGAAGAATGAGACGGGATTTTGAAAAAGAGGTACAGAATAGTAGAAAGAAGCAAAGTATATTTCCAGACTTCTGGGAGATTTGAAAGACAAAGGAAGACGTTGAGGTGAAAAAGTGATGGAGGAAATAGGGTAGTTCTTTTATTCTTTTATTCTTTTATATGTTTCAGTCATTTGTCTGCAGCCATGCTGGAGCACCGTCTTTAGTCGAACAAATCGACCCCGGGACTTATTCTTTGTAAGCTTAGTACTTATACTATCGGTTTCTTTTGCCGAACCGCTAAGTTACCAACTTCGGTTGTCAAGCGATGGTAGGGGGACACAAACACAGACACACAAACATACAAACTTTCAAACACACACACACATACATACAAATATATATATATATATATATATATATGTATATATATATACACATATATATATACACATATACAACGGGCTTCTTTCAGTTTCCGTCTACCAAATCCACTCACAAGGCTTTGGTCGGCCTGCGGATATAGTAGAAGCCACTTGTCCAAGGTGCCACGCGGCGGAAGTGAACCCGGAACCATGTGGTTGGTAAGCAAGCTACTTACTTCACAGCCACTCCTGCGCTTATATATATGTGTGTGTGTGTGTGTGTGTTTGGAGAGATAGAGAGAGAGAGAGAAAGAAAGAGAGACAGACAGATAAACAGACAGTCAGACAGAGGGAGATAGAGAAAGAGTTAAAGAAAGATGAAAACATAAAGAGACAAAAAATGAGAAATCAAAAAAAAACAAATAAAAAAGGAAACTAGAAGCGAAATTCGTGGAAAGGTTTGAGTCTCTGTTCGCCTTCATTAAATTATCGTTAGAAGAAAACGGTAGGTATTCGAAGCCTAAGAGTCCATTGATGTAATTTCAGCATCGATTTAAAAGGTAATTCTCCTACAAATAAAATCACGATACATTACTTCGATTACATTTTTTACCAGTTCTATGAATGTTTTTAAATGTGGCTGCGTGGTAAGAAGCTTGCTGCCAAACCACAAGTATCTGGGTTCAGTCTCACTGTGTATCACCTTGAGCAAGTATCTTCTATTATGGTCTCGGGCCGACCAAAGCCTTGTGAGTGGATTTGGTAGACAAAAACTGAAAGAAGCCCGTCGAGTATGGATAAATGTATGTGTCTGTCTGTCTGTGTTGGTCCCCCATCACTACTCGACAACCGGTGCTGGTGTGTTCACGATCCCGTAAGCCAGCAGCTCGGTAAAAGAGACCGATAGAGTAAGTACAAGGCTTAAAAAATAATTAAGTATTGAGCTCGATTCGTACGGCTAAAATTCTTCTAGACGGTGCCCCAGCATGGCCGCATCCTAATAACGAAAACAAATGAAAGATATAATGTTTGACGATATTTTTTTTAAAAAGACGTGTGTCTGAACTGAATATTATATTCAATATTATAAAATATTAGCTAACAGAGGAAGCTTGTACGCGGCTGCTCAATGTGCCGACATCTAGATCTTTCTACTCTAGGCAATTGATTAGATCGACCCAGTACACAACTGATACTTAATTTAGAGAGTCCTGCTGACATCTAAATGAAATACCAAAACATAATATATAATGTAGTCCTACGTATTCTATGCCTCCATAAAAAAACCATTAACATAGTTTGAATATCTTTGACAATATCACTGTTGTATCGAGCTCAATTAAGACGAATCTGCAATTGTTTTGCTGAAGTTGGTGTGAAACTGACTCAAAAGCAGAACTAAGTATTCGTTATATTTTTTTCCAATATCAATGTGTTTTCACGTTAAAAAATACTGTTGTTTAAGTTGGTGAGCCGGCAGAATTGTTTTACACACCAGGCAAATGCTTATTTCGTCCGCCTTTATGTTTTGAGTTCACATTCCGCTCAGGTCACCTTTGTCTGTGTTTGAAATCAATAATATTGTCCCCTATATTTAGGTTTTGTTTTTGCTTTTTCCTTTAGTCCTAGGTTTCATGAGGTCACTTGTCCGGTTTCCATAACGTTTAAGTGAATGAGATCATAACATTCTCTAGAAAGGGACACAGGCCAGCAACTTTGAGAGGAGGGGGACGCATTGATTACATCGCCCCCGCCCCGCCCAGTACTGGGCTCATCCTTTATTTTACCGATTCCAATAGAATGGAAGGTAAGTTAACCTCGGTAGAATTCGAACTCAGAAAGTAAAGATCCGGAAGAAGTGCTACTGAGCATTTGGTATCACTAGTTAATGAATCTTCCAGCTCACCGCTTCATTTATGTTGCGATTACCAGAATCTAATCCCAAGGTCACTATTTATGTTATCACTCATCATTCATGGTTGTGACTGAGCAAATGAACGATAAAAAGCTCCCCAAACTTCACCGTCTTAGCATTTTCTTGAAGATATAGACTACCAAGAACTACATTACTCAATGTGCTCTTTCTTACTGAGAGTGGAACAGAGAGGACGGAAGTTTTTGAAAATTTCACAAAATGATTAATTTTAGCTGTAAACAAATTTTATTGACATCAATGTGTTTTTACTGAATTAACATTTGTCAAAATCAAGTGTGGAAAACAACATCCATCATGTGATGGCCTTTTTCATCGATGCATTTCCGAAGGCGTTATTGGAAGTTGGCCTCCACTCTCTCCAGCCTTGCTCTGTTGATTTGGGCGATTTCCACGCGAATAGCTACCTTTATATCATCCAATGTACGGGGCTTGTGCGCATACATACGTGCCTTGAGGTTTCCCCACAAGAAATAATCACACATCAGGGGATTGAGGGGGCCAAGGAATGTCAGCAAACCTGGAAATGATGCGGTCACCGGAGAGAGGGCGAAGAACGTCTACTGATGCTTAGGTTGTGTGATCCGTTGCCCCATCCTGCTGAAACCACAAGGCATACGTTTTCGTTGTCATTCAGGCACAAAGAAGTTGTTTATTATCTCGATGTAATGCTCGGAATTCACAGTTACAGCATTTCCATTATTGTCTTCAAAAAAGGTAAGGACCAATGACGAGAGCTTTTCAAACAGCACACCAGACCGACACTTTTGTGCTGTACTGTGGTCTTTCGTGCATTTTCCTCGGATTTTCAAGAGCCCAATAACGATTCACCAGGCCATTGAGAGGAAAATGTGTTTCATCACTCATTAAAAAAAGGAGGTTGTCATTTGCCTCAAAAATTGCTTCCATCTGACGTCGAAGTTAAGCCGCTGCCCATAGTCCCATGGTTTTAACTGTTGTCCAATGGCCAATTTGTACGGGTGGAAATGCAGGTCTTCGTGCAAAATACGCCTTACCGATCGATTAACGAAGACAAGTTCAGTGGAATGCCTCCGAACAGAACGATTCAGATTCCGTATCAAAGCTCGTCTGACGCGTTCCACATTTTTTGGACTCCGTACCGTTCGTGGCCCCTTCACCAGTTTCCTGTGTACCTCGTGTACGAAGTGCACTCACCCAACGTAAGATTGTGTTACGGGTGGGAACAGCTTTATTCCGGTGCATGTTGAAGTGGCGCCGAAACTCACGTTGAACTGCTGTGACAGACTCGATATTCTTCACGTAACTGTCGTAGGATAACACGCAATGCTCCATCATCCATAGCACCATGGTCTTACCTGAAAAGAAGAACAAATGCTAAGAGACCACGGACCGAATGGTACCTGTCGAACGTATTTCTCTCTCCCTGGGGCTGAATAATAGCCATTTCAAAAACGTCCGTTCTCTCTGCTTCACCCTGTATATAAAACGACAGGTAGGGATTTGAAGTATATTTACCTGCTATTTCTAGCAGGTCTAGCGAAAAGTTTTCAGTTTGACCCGATTTTATTGTTCCCAATGCCAAATTAGCCAATATTAAGTGGGATTATAATCAAGGATGTGACCATTCTATTTCTACCAGTTTAATATGCTTAATTACAATGTCTGATCTTCCTTCATATTTTAGACAGCAGAGTGTGATTCGAGAGAATCTTCTAGCAGACAGCTTTAACGGTTGTGTAAAGGATCTCTCATTGGTTCTTCCTACTGATGATGTTTGTGAGGTTAGCTGAAAAAGATATTATTTATTAACAAGATCTGTGCACAATTAATTCTCAATTTTCACTGCTGAATACTTAGAACTGACACGTAAATGAAATGAAATTTTCCATTTCTTCGCTCAAATTCTTTCTTTCTTTATTATTATTATTATTTTTATTATCATCATCATCATCATCATCATCATCATCATCATTATCAGGAGGGGAATGGAGAAAGGATTTTGTCGTTTTCTTCTTTTTACATTTTAAACGATTAAATGCATGTATTTTCTCAAAGGATTTTTTTTTGAAAAAAGAATTTAAATGCTTCATTCCTATAAAGAATACAACACTGTGAAAAACACAACACAAATCTTGTTATTTCAAGATAATTTTACAGGTTAATCGGCAAAGACAGTTGCAATTATCGAAGCAGTAACACAATTTGCGAAGCTCTAGATCGGCAACGAAATATAACTTGAGCAGAA
Source organism: Octopus sinensis (assembly GCF_006345805.1). Lineage (NCBI taxonomy): Eukaryota > Metazoa > Mollusca > Cephalopoda > Octopoda > Octopodidae > Octopus > Octopus sinensis. The sequence continues at coordinate 15,961,850 of NC_043003.1, forward strand.
CAACCGGACAGAAAGTCAATTTAACCAAAGCAAATTTAACAGCCGAATACAAATGATGCATTAAGAGTGTTTGCTCCTTACAGTTGCATTGGCGTGTTATAGGTGGACTTAGGATTTCTTTAAGCAGGGTTTCAAATCCTGTTATTGATGTTGCTCTGCAAAACAAATTGAAAATTTAACCCCAATATTGGCACAAACACATGACACACACATACATTCATGCATGCATTAAATAAACTTGATATAGTGACTTGGGATAGAGAAGAGAAACTGTGTACACCTCTGAAAACCAGCTACCCAGCGGATGTTTAAAAAAAACAAAGATCAACGAAAAATAAAATACCTACGCCGAACTACTGAGGAATCTACAGGTATTCTACCCAGATTACAAGTTGAGGTTTATACCAGTAATTATTGGTGCACTAGGATGTGTAACATACTGCCTAAGTACCAGTCTTAAGAAATTAGGCTTCTCAAAATATTTTACGCCGCGGGAAAAAAGTGTTTTGTTGAGAATCCAATAATCTAACAACCTAGAAACAAAGGTAGGTAACAATTTGTCAGTGAATTACACAATATAAATGGGTAAAATTTCCGAGGCTCCACCACACCCTACCCCGTTTCTCGGACCACAAAAAGGGTTTTGCAGCATATTAGGAGGCTAGAGTAGTTGATTCCACGTAAAAATCATTTTTTTTTCTTAGTTAAAATCGTGCGAATGTTATCTAAAAATTTGCCTGGAGTTTTTCATAGTAAATTTGAGATTAAAAATAAATGTTTTCCATAGTCTTAATCTCCGCATTTTCCCACGTACATTGAAAGATAGATGGTGAAAAGATCAATGGGTATGGGGGTAAAATTTCGGAGGTTTCCACCACACCACACCCCGTTTTTCGAAACCACAAAAAGAGTTTTGTAGCATATTAGGAGGCGGGGTCGTTGATTCCACGCAAAAGATCCGTGTTTTTTTTTCTTAGTGAAAATCGTGCAAGTGTTAATCCAAAAATTTACCAACCTTTTTCCATTCATTTCTGTTTATGAAATTCTCTGTACGTAATTTTGCTTTCTCGGTGGTCAAGGCAAATGATGACTTGCAAAGCAACAGTGCCTTAATGCTGACATTGGATACAATGACCTGCAAGTAATCTATAAATGGAAGAATAAAAGTATGTAAGACCTTTCTCAAGTTCAAAATATGAATTTGTTTTTGTTATCTATATCCCAAAAACGGAGCCATGTTTCGCTGAGAGAACAGCTCGTTTCTTACAGAAAGATTTCAAATGAAAAAATAAGAGAACATTCATGAATAACGTAATACATATTTATAAATACATATATATACATACATACACAAATGCAGATATATATCACTCTCAATCGTGAAAGAAAGTTCATAGAAAAGAAGCTTAGACTTAAGACTCAGCGTGAAAAACTCTGTTGTCGAAAAAAGAAAATTTGCACGAACCAGTATAAACCACAAGTTTGATTCCAATCCACAAGCTGTGTGGGAGAGTGATAAGAAACGATATCTTAGCAAAAGAAGGACTTCCCAGGGTGATCTAAGATCATTCAGGTATGGGATCTGGAACGAAAGGAAAGATTTTAACTGGAAGAAAGCATGACTTGATACAACAAACAAGAATACTGTATTGAGATCGACATTAAAACCTGTACGATTGAAACGGAAATTTTAATCAAAATTGTGGGGAAGCTGCATACAGGGACCGCACAGTTAGTCTTTCTTCATTTAATAATACAAAATTTGTTATTTTTGTCGAGACTAATATATATATATATATATATATATATAGGGATTGGACAACGTATAGACATTTATAATTAACTTTCGATTACATCAAAAACATTTGTATTCTTAATGAGTTTATTAAATTGTAATTATTCTGTGTATAAACTGAAAATTGACTTATTACATTGATCGATTGAGAATCGATAAAATGTGAAAATAACAATCGAAGTCTAAATAATTTCAGCTTAAAATCATATAAATATAATTATATGTATATATGTATGTATGTATATTTGTGTGCATGTATGTGTGTATGTATGTAATTATTCAGTTGTATTTCAAAATTTCTTGCCAATAGAGAAAGAGCTGGTTTCTAACCTAGGTTCAAGGCTCCTTCATTGGTATTTCAATATCAACAACAGGGTTCTTTTGTATGTATGTATGTATGTATGTATGTATGTATGTATGTATGTATGTTTGTGTATGCTTTGTTTTATATATGTTTTCTCATGTATGTATGTCTTTTCATGTATGTATGTCCTCTCATGTATGTATGTATGTATTTATGTACGCATGTATGTATGTGTAAGTGTACACATGTGCGTGTATATGTATGTTGTCCGAGTGTCTGTGATGAGGAATTATATACGTTATCATTGGTCAACCAGAATCACATCTAAGTAGTATATATGATAATTACAAGAAGAAAAAATGTCAAATATCCTTTTCTACTCTAAGCACAAGGCCCGAAATGTTGGGAGAGGGGGCCAGTCAATTAAATCGACCCCAGTTCGCAACTAGTACTTAATTATCGACCGCGAAATGCTGATAGGCAAATTCGACCTCGGCGGAATTTGAACTCAGAACGTAAAGAGAGACCAAATATCGCTAAGTATTTCGTCCGGCGTGCTAACGTTTCTGCCAGCTCGCCACCTTAAGAATATCAAATTTCATCTAAAAATTGGTTTAAAAATGGAATTGTAATAACTCTTTTTTTACTACAGGCGCAAAACCTGAAATTTTGGAGGAACGTGACAGTTGATTACATCGACCCCAGAAACCAACTGGTACTTATTTCATCGGGCTCGATAGGACGAACGGCAAAGTCGACATCGGCGAAATTTGAACTCAGAACTTAAAGCCGGTAACAATGACACAAAGCATTTTGCCAGAGGAATACCCTAAATTAGAATTGTAATAATCTGATCTACTATAGGCATAAGGAGTGAAATTTGGAAGGAGGAGTGTGTCAAGGCGGGTGACAGCGTCCTTAGTAGTTGACTGGTATTTATTGCATTGAAGGGCGGCGAGCTGGCAGAATCGTTAGCACGCCGGGTGAAATGCTTAGCTGTATTTCGTCTGCCGTTACGTTCTGAGTTCAAATTCCGCCGAGGTCGACTTAGCCTTTCATCCTTTCGGGATCGATTAAATGAGTACCAGTTATGCACTGGGGTCGATATAATCGACTTAATCCGTTTGTCTGTCCTTGTTTGTCCTCTCTGTGTTTAGCCCCTTGTGGGTAGTAAAGAAATAGTCCTTGTTTGTCCTCTCTGTATTTAGCCCCTTGTGGGTAGTAAAGAAATAGGTATTTCGTCTGCCGCTACGTTCTGAGTTCAAATTCCACCGAGGTCGACTTTGCCTTTCATCCTTTCGGGGTCGATTAAATGAGTACCAGTTATGCACTGGGGTCGATATAATCGACTTAATCCGTTTGTCTGTCCTTGTTTGTCCTCTCTGTGTTTAGCCCCTTGTGGGCAGTAAAGAAATAGGCATTTACTGCATTGATACCGAAAGGATGAAAGACAAAATAGAAGAAGAAGGAGAAGAAGAAGAAGAGAAGAAGAAGAAGAAGAAGAAGAAGAAAAAGAAGAAAAAGAAGAAGAAGAAAAAGAAGAAGAAGATAGCGTAAAGTGTTTTGAATAAACAAAAGAAAGAGGGAGCGAAGAAAGAAATAAGAATGGAACACTTGAGAAGGCAATCTCTAGAGTAAGATGTTTCTCGATGGCAGTTTCGTGGGGGTAGGGACGTTAGAGACAGAATTACTCCCACTTACTGTTTTCTTTACATATAACTTATCATTGAGAAAGGTAAATCTGTTATACAATATTTCCACAAAGCACTCATTTAATTTTAAAGGAGGTTTTTATTTCAGAAAAAATATTAAACCACATTCCCTTTAAAACAAACTTAAATGTAGCTAGAACGAATGATCTAGGTAGCTAAAATCGAAATTTATATAGAAATAATTACTTTTGTGATATGTTTTATATAAGTTTGTTCTGTGCTTTCAGAGGTGCATATTATAATTCAAAATAGCTCCTTAATACCCTGTACATATCGTAAATAAAAACAGAGGCAAAAATCTTTTCAAGGACCTTTATTTATAGTTTTAAAAGGACTGGTTTGCTTTGTATTATCAGAGAGTTTAACATTTGAAACAGCTCTTAACATTATGTTCACGTATAGAGACGAAAATCTTTAGGATTCTAAATAACTGAAAGCAAGAAGGACAGAAATAAAACGTGTATCACAGGACTTTATTGTTTTTAGTCTTAAAGGTTATTTATTTACACTTTGAAAAAGGGATATATTGCTCTCAGTATCGTAAGAGAGAGATTTCCAGTCGAAGTATCCCATAATACTATATTTACATATAAATAAGGCAGAGACGGAAATCTTCCAGAATGCAAATATTCCAGATCAGAAAAGCAGAAATAAAATGTACATCGCATCACAGGGATTTACTGCTTTTAAGTCTTAAAGAAAATTTATTTACAGTTTCAAAAAAGGGGATATTTTGCTCTGTTCACATATAAATTGATTGTAAATAATGAAAAACAAAAAAAAAACAGATTGCATCGAAAAGATAATTTAAGTGCAACTGCCACGAAGCTAGTCCCTAAGAGTTAGATTATGTTCGCGATTGTTGACTACATCTTTGAATTCTTGTATTACGGTAATTAACTTCCTTTACTTTTCTAGGGAATGGTTCTCGTCAAGAATTTTTGCTCGCGTTCATTTTCAACGTGGTAGTGTTGTGTTTTTCTTAATTCTTGTATAATTCTATGGGCGCCTGAATTAGAATTCTAATAAAATACTACTTATCTTCATCATCATCATCATTATCGTCGTCGTCATCGTCATCTCATCATCTTCATCAACATCACTACAATCATCATCAACCGCTGTGCATTACTGTCTCGAGTCTTAGGATCAATAGGCATTACTCAAAAACACAACACACCACCCAGTACGGGAATCGAAACCGCGACCTCGAGATATTGTTTGCTCTCACCTAACCATTAGTTGTTTTTTTTTCTTATATAATTTTGTTGGGTGTTGAGGATACACAGATATCCATTCTTCATTGCATACCAAAAAACTATGTCGAAAATAATATCAGTGATCGATGTCCAAGGCATATATTTTCAAGTTTCTGATTGTTTAGACGTACGAGGCATTAATTCATAAAAAGCCAGATTTCATAACATGGGACAGATGCCAAACTAGTTTAACAAAACTAGAATTTTCATCGTTGCTGAATCGCATGGTCCATCCATTTGTCTCAGTTTACCGCTAAAAGCTTTGACATAAATAGCAGAAAAGACTAATTACATTACCCTGAAATTCGCTTTTAGAAGCCCTGATCACATCTAAATGAAACTCTGCCATCGTTGCATAAGGATTTAATTCCGATTCATGTTCTTCTCCAAAATCTACTAACTCTTCAAATAAGTTTTATAAAGCATTTTGGATGTTTGTACTCAGGCGCATGACCCAGTGGTTAAAGCGTCGGGTTCACAACCATGATGTAGTGAGTTCGATTCCCAGTCCAGGCTGTGTGTTGTGTTCTTGAGCAAGACACTTTATTTCAAATTTGCTCCAGTTCACTAAACTGTATAAATGAGTTGCAACGTCACTGGTACCTAGATATATCGGCCTTTGCCTTTCCCTTGTATAACATCGGTGGCGTGGAAAGGGGAGGCTGGTCCGCATGGGTGACTGCTGGTCTCCCATAAACAACCTTGCCCGGACTTGTGCCTCGGAGGGGAACTTTCTAGGTGCAAACACATGATCATCTGAGAAAATTTCTCGCTTTACTTTCTAGGTATATTTTCTTGGTCATTCGTGACTGAGGGGGGTCTTTACCCTTTAATAAGAGGATAGGTAAAACAATTACAGTTCCAACAGGAACATCAATAGTATACAGTTCATAAAAAGTTCGCAAAGGCGGTGAGCTGGCAGAAACGTTAGCACGCCGGGCGAAATGCTTCGCGGTATTTCCTCTGCCGTTACGTTCTGAGTTCAAATTCCGCCGAGGTCGACTTTGTCTTTCATCCTTTCGAGGTCGATAAATTAAGTACCAGTTTCGCACTGGGGTCGATGTAATCGACTTAATCCCTTTGTCTGTCTTTGTTTGTCCCCTCTATGTTTAGCCCCTTGTGGGCAGTAAAGAAATATATACAGTTCATAAAATAACATGCAGCTGAAGAGAGCTGTGAAAGTGCTAACCAAGTATTTCACTATTAGGTGATATTTTGTATCAGGGGCGTAGGCAAAACTGTATGATTAAGAAGCCCGCTTTGCAACAACGGCATTTGGGATTCAATCCGACTGATCGACACGTTGGGCAAGAGTCTTTTACTATAACCCTGGAGCCGAACATTGCTTTGTGAATGAATTTTGTTGGCGGAAATTGTGTCGAATCCCGTCGCATGTGTATGTGTGTGTCTTCGTGTCTGTATTTGTTTCCTCACCTACATCATTTAACAACCGGTGTCGATTTGTTTACATCCATATAAATTAATGGTTTAGCAAAAGAAACTAATAGAATAAGCACCAAGCTTAAATAGTACACAGTGAAGTCGATCTATTCGACTAAGTCCCTTCAAGGCGTGGCCGCAGTCCAATGGCTGAAGCAAGTGGCACTCCGTCGGTTGCGACGACGAGGGTTCCAATTGATCCGATCAACGGAACAGCCTGCTCGTGAAATTAACGTGCAAGTAGCTGAACATTCCACAGACACGTGAACCCTTAATAGAGTTCTCGGGGAGATTCAGTGTGACATAGAGTGGGACAAAGCTGACCCTTCGAAATACAGCAATAACAGAAATAGAAAGAAAGAGTGAGAGAAAGTTGTGGTGAAAGAGTACAGTAGAGTTCGCCACCAGCCCCTGCCGGAGCCTCGTGGAACTTTAAGTGTTTTTGCTAAATAAACATTCACAACGCACGTATGGGAATCGAAACTGCCAGTCCGCTGCCCTAACCACTGGACTATGCTGAAGCAAGTAACAGACAAAAGAAGCAGAAGCGAACTTCTATAGCAACAGGTGTCTGTTCAAGAGGTCTCTAAGCTAGCTATAATTTTTTATTTTAATTCTGATGATATCAGACGCCACCATGATCAAGAAAATATACATGCAAATATTTGAATAATTTCACAAAGGAGGTGTTTTGTATGTTTTGACTGTGTTTCTAAATCGAAATAATTGCTGCGCAAGTAATTGGAAGATGCTTGACTTTTACAATATTTTTGCTAAATGCTTCCCAATTGCAAGTCTACATACAACAGGGTTGTCGTAATCATGTGGCTGTTACTGTTTCCTCAGTACCAACAATAATAATATTCTTTCAAAATATATTTTGTTTTTATCTCTAACCATTAAGAATCCTCGTACATCTAACACATAACAGTTTTTATGTGATACCACGATTTTACAGATCTCTTTCAATTTGTGTTGAATATGAGAACAACACCTCAACTGTTTTCCTTATATTGCAGAGCGTTGGAACAATTTCGAAGATCTTTTTATACTGCGGCAAAGCCTACAATAAAATATATATAGTGATGGATAAAACTGGGGCGAGCAATAAACCTTAGAAAGATAAAGCCCTCGGATAAAAGAACTGGATATATATTAAGCTTTTTAACAGAAGCAGCAAACAGAGTAATCGACGCTTAGGGTAAAAATAAAAGGAAAGTCAAAAAAGAAATGATCCGCAAGGTGAACGTCTTTTATCCGATAACCGCATGGTTAATGTATGAACTGAGGCGTGTTTATATTAAAGCTATACGGCGAAAAGGTGGAAAAGGTGATCATTCGGTATTTTGAGCTTCTGGCATTAGGTTGGTCCGAATGTTGTTTGTAATAAAATGAATTATACGATAAGGAAGCTGTTTGGATTGCCGGTTATGTCTTCAAAGTAATGGGAACGGTGCTTAAATATCAAATACAAGTTTTTATACTCTGATACATACACACACACACTCTCTCTCTTTCTCTTTCCCTCTCTCTTTCTCTCTCTCACACACACACACTCATGTCTGTGTAGTATTACATGAATATATTTCGCTACTGCCCCTGTCACTTCCTCTCCTGAAGCTTTCAGTCATACTGTAACATGTTTTATCCTTCACTCGCCCTAGGACACTGGGTGTATCTCGGCAAGTGATTGTAAGAAGAAGAAGAAGAAGAAGAAGAAGAGGAGAAGGAGGAATACAAGCGCCGCCATGATAAAGTATATATATATATATACTTAGCGGTTCGGCAAAAGAGACCGTTAGAATAAGTACTGGGCTTACAAAGAATAAGTCCCGGGGTCGATTTGCTCGACTAAAGGCGGTGCTCCAGCATGGCCGCAGTCAAATGACTGAAACAAGTAAAAGAGTAAAAAAGAGTATATATATGATGGATTCTTTAAGTCATGAAAGACAAATGAAGATTCAGTAAAATAAAGCGGTAATCATGTCCTATGCTTGCTTGCTTGCTTGCTTGAGACAGCATTCACCCGGGGTGGGTTAAGCTGGCTTCATTCAACCTCAATGCTGCATCTCTCACAAACGCCGACCGGGCCTGGCGATTTGAGGCTAATGACCACGTGATCTCCAGCCACTCCTTATTCCAGCGGCGAACGCCGTAGACATGGGAACCTAGGTTGGGTTCCAGATCAGCCTTGACTGTCATCAGCCAGGTTTTTCGTTGTCTCCCACATCGTTTTCGCCAACCCCGAAGGGAAGCTGGGGCAATTGCTTCGTAGATTAATTCTCCTGGTTGACGACAGAGGGCATGACCCAGCCAACGCAGATGTCTCGTTAGGATGACTTGTTGGAGGGAGGTAATTTTGCACTGGTGTCGCACTGAATTGTTGGAGACAAAGTGATGCCATCGGACACGAAGGACATCAATCATATCCTATGGACACGAATGTGTCTCCTGAGGCCTGCTGGTGCCTAGCAAACCTTTTGGAAAATGGGATAAGTTGAGGGCAAGTTTGCCTGAATGCTTGTGGATCATTTCTTACGTGTTTTCTTGAGTGGACGGAATTTTTATGTCAACCAAATCCATCCACGAGGCATTATTTGGCCCGGAGCCATATAAGAACACACATGCTTGAGGTGATATGCAATGGGACTGAACGCAGAATCGTTATTCCCCAGAATCCTCTCACAACACAACCACACCTCCGCCTATGTGAATACCGTATAGAGAAAATGGGTTTATTGTAAACACACAAATCAACTTATTTCTAGATAATATAAGACAATGAGCCAAAAACGGAAACAATTCTCACCAGATTCAGAAGCCTTTTTTGTCGCCTCCGAGCAGCATTTGATTACGTAATGAGATCTGAATAAATTACCAAACAACGAAATCAAGCTAATTTAATTGTAGCTGACATGACATGTTAAATGAGGGATAGGTTTGATTTATATACGCAGCACGGGAAATAGCCTGGCATTATATTCCATGTGTTAGCTTTCTGTCAAATCTCTGGTTGATTCATCCAGATTATAATATTTAAACTAATATTATACATACATATGTGTGTGTGTGTATGTGTGTGTGTTTATAGATACACGTGTGTGTACGTATGTGAGGGTGTGCATACATTCACTTGAACGGTTACAAAATCGCTGACTTCTCTGTGAGTATGGAAACATGGCTGCCAGATTATTAATTTAGTTTCGATTCTAGAATTTATTATCCTTCTTTCCGTAACTGAGCACTCCTTCTTCCGGATAGTTATTGAATTACTCTCTCACTCTCTCTCTCTCTGTCTATATATCTTTATCTCTCTCTCCCTCTCTCTCTCTCTCTCTATATATATATATATATATATATATATATATATATATATATATATATATATATATATATATAAAATATTATTAGAGACAAAACCACTATTTTGCAAAACAAACAAGGAAAGACTTAATCAATACATAAAATTTTAATAAATAGTCAAAAAAACCGCCACTACAATTGTTCTTGTCTTGATCGACAATCTTCAGGTGGACTTCCAATAAGTCAGTTTCAAATTATGAAGTCATAATTTGAAACTGACTTATTGGAAGTCCACCTGAAGATTGTCGATCAAGACAAGAAACAATTGTAGTGGCGGTTTTTTTGACTATTTATTAAAATTTTATGTATTGATTAAGTCTTTCCTTATTTGTTTTGCAAAATAGTGGTTTTGTCTCTAATAATATTTTATAATATTTTACTATAAAATTGGATTTAATCCTAAATCTGATTTTTTCCCTGTAAATTTGGATTTATCCCTAATATTTATTATTTATATATATATATATATATATATATATATATATATATATATATATATATATATATATATATATATATACATATATACATACATATATACATACACACACATATATATATATATACATGCACATATATATGCATATGTATTAGTATATATATAAGTATATACATATATATATATATATATATATAACACACACACGCACACATATATATATATACATATATACATATATGTATATATACATATATATATATAAATATGCATATACATGTTTATATGTATACATATATACATATATATGTACGGATATATATTTGAGTGTGTGTATGTATGCATGTATGTATACATGCATGGTCACATTAATCTAGGGATTATAATACAGCAAAACCTACTATTCAATTCTACTGGACTAGACATGAGAAAAGTTATAATATTATAATAACAATTAATACTAACATTATATATATATTTTTTCTATTTCATAACTATCACCGCGGGATTATCCAGCTTCACTGAATTTCAAAAATAGATGTAAAAATATACTCAAATCCCAAAAATAAAACATGTAAATCACACAATCCGAATCAATAAACTTAAATATATATTTCCGTCTTTGTGAAATAAAATATTTGTTTTACTTCAAATAGACGTTTTACAGTAATATTGTATAATTAACTCCATTCATTGCTTAAGCTATCTTTTTATTTTAATAACTAGCAGTATCGCCCGGCGTTGCTCGGGTTTGTTTCGACCATTTAGAATTGAAATTTTTGAAAAATAAAAAGTTTGCATTATGTAGCTTGTTATTCTCTTTAAGTGTACATTTTTTGGGATGAAATACACCGAAAAATGGCGACACAGTAGTCAAAAAATCGTAAAAAATAGGGATTGTCATAGAAAAAAAGCACCTTTTTGATGTAAATAATTTTTGGTCTTAACATGGTCCGATTTGAATTTTTTTTCTTCTACGGAAGGAAGAGAAAGCCTTCTTCTATCATACTCTCAATTTTGGTCAACTTACGCCGCAGGGTCTTGGAGGAGATAGTGTTAGTTGAAGGCTACCAAATATGCTATACACAGACAACTTCAGCTTTATATATTGAGAGATTAACTCCATTCATTGCTTAAGCTATTTTATTTTAATAATCGTGTTGTTTTTCTTCTACTTGTTTCAGTCATTGGACTACGACCTTGCTGGGACACCGCATTGAAGGGTTTAGTTAAAGAAATCGATCCCAGTTTGAATGGTTTATTTAGCTTGGTATTCGTTTTATTGATCTCTGTTGCTGAATCGTTATGTTACGTGAACGTAAACAAACCAACCCCAGTTTTCAAGGGTGGTGCGGTGACAAATACAGCTACAAAGACACACACACGCACATGAAAGGTTTCCATGCAATTTCCGTTATCAAATTTATTGATTATTTGGGGGCTTAAATAAAAGACACTTACCCAAAGTGTTGGGTTGTGCGATTGAGCTTGAACCCCTGTGTTTCCAAATGCTCGACCTTCAGTACTTATTGATAGCATCAGAGCATACAACATGAGAAGTTAGTTTGCTGTCATCAAACTGTACATAAACACTATATGTATGTATGTATGTATGTATGTACGTATGCATGTATGTATGTATGTAGGTGTCTGTGTGCGTGTGTACTCCTTGTATCAAGCTAAGAAGCGGCCCGCGATTCCATAATTTTTTATCCGAGTCAAATGGAACAAACTGCTACTCATCTTTGTTAGAGTATCTGTGTAAATGGAGTTTCGACCTGATAGTTTGTACTAGCATTAATTGACATAAGTTGTAGTAATGAAGTCCAAACCAAATAGTTATATTTTGAGAACATAAAATATGTATGTTTCAGGCTTGTGTAATGTATAATGGTTTCAAATTTTGCCACAGGGGCAGCCATTTTGAGGGAGGAGATAAGTCGTTTACATCGACCTCAGTGTTCCACTTGTACTTAATTTATCGACCCTGAAAGGATGAAAGGCAAAGTCAACCTCGGCGGAATTTGAACTCAGAACGTAACGGCAGACGAAATACGGCTACGCAATTCGCCCGGCGCGCTAACGTTTCTGCCAGCTCGCCGCCATGCCTGCGTAATATATGATAGAAAATGCATTTGTGTATTCAAAAATGTGTGCCTAATTGTTTGTAACTTAGGCACAATGCCAGAAATTTGAGAGTATGTGAGGTACAGTAGACCATCTCGAACTTGTCCCTTGACTGTCACATGAAATTATTGAACAGGAACTGTTGAAGGACAAAGCGAACACCACAGGACTTGAACTCAGAATATAAAGAAGCCAATTACACAGTGTAAAGCGTTTTATCTGTCGCTCTAACTACACCGTCAATCTACCGTCATATTCATACCCGGTTAATGAAAAAGTCCCTTCGGATTAAATTGCCTTTGCAGTGAGAAGCATTTAGAGAATTACCTTCCATTTTTTCTTAATCGAGAGAAAATTTAGCTGTCAAAATAACTCAAAATGTAGTCCCACTCATTAAATTTTTTTCCTCAAAATATCGCCCACCTTTGCTCTGCAGACATTTATCATAAAATCATAATCCAAATGGAAGAGTCAGAAGACAGTAACAGTTACTTAAAACGAGAGGAATGTATAACAGAAATAAACGAAATAAACGCCACAAATGTTTTCTTTTTAAATATATATTCCAATCGTCTCAGATACATGATGAAAAATTACAAAAATATTCTACAATATGCAATTAAAACTAATCTTACACAATATATATTCTCGTTCTTCATATAGTTTAAACGCTTTAATATATTGGTTTAAATTTTGGCACAAAACCACTGATTGACGGGTGGGGTTAGTTGATTATATTGACCCCTCTGCTCAATCGATACTTATTTTATCTATCTTGAAAGGATGCAAAGCAAAGCCGACTTTGGAAGAATTTGAACGCAGAGCGTAAAGACGGACAAAATGCCACTAAACATTTGCCCGGCGTGCTAACGATTCTGCCAGCTCGCCGCCTTAATAATAATAATAATAATAATAATAATAATAATAATAATAATAATAATAATAATGATAATAATAATAATAATAATAATAAAATAATAATAATAATAATAATAATAATCCTCACTACTTTTAGCACAAGGTCAGAAATATTGGAAAAGAAGTTTTCAATGTAAATATTTACAAGGCATTATTTATCGTTTTATAGGCCGTGGTTTGAGACATTCCACCCACTCCTACACATATACGTGCGCGTAAAAAATATTAGCCCACGCTGTCTGGAAAGTTTATAAAATTCTGTATGGCATCGACAATATGAATGTTTATATCTATATAAATACAACATATGCGTATATGCTTGTGCATTTTTGAGCGCGAGTGTGCATATATATATATACACATATATATATAGGTATGTATGTGAGTGTATGTTATGTTTATGCATGGGCTTATACGTCGGTACATCCGTCGCACACTTGTTTTCAAGACGGTCCACTTCCTGTCATCAAGTCTAATATACAAACAAACTGGAATTACCGAGGCGTGTCCCATAATTTCCTGCAATAAGCTGTGTCTGTCTACCTCCCCCCCTCTCTCTCTCTCTCTCTCTCTCAAATTATCTGGTATTTTCTTCAATCAATTTCCCAATATTTCTTATGATATTTCACACCTAAAAAACACTGCGAAAACAATGCATCTCTCCACCCACCGCACCCCAACACACACACACACACACACATACACAATATTCGGTAAACATCCATTTCATAGTGAAAACACTATAAGAGACTTGTTTTCCTGAATGTATCACCACAAGCGGAGGCTTGGTGATTATAATTGATAACAATTATTTTCCCGTCCTTAATTATCATTAGAGCTATGTTTAAGCTCAGCTCATTCTAGCTCACGTTTATCTAATCGGAATACTAAGACTGAGACCGAAACGGTGACGAAAATTTTCCCTTCGTCTTTTAGTCTAATTAGCGGCTAAAAGCAGGTGTGTTAGCGGCTGGAATAACGTAAATAACGGTTTGGAGTTTGTCGTGATGTAGGTTGTCTACTAATTAAGTGGTTTCTTTAACAATTTGTCTCGTCTCGTTATCTGTAACAGTTACTGGTCGATGTTGAGTTGTTGCGTTGGAAACCTTCCTGTGGATCGACTCTGAGACTCGTAATTGAATCCGTTATACATAATTCGAGATTGCAATACAGTAATCACCAGACTATCGCGGGTGTTACGTTCTAGAAACCCCCTGCGATAAGCCATTTTTCTCTCTCTTCTACTTGGAAGTATTTTCATGTTTGTAAATGTAAAATTTGCGAAGTAGAAACAGAAAAGTACTGCATATTTTTTTTTATTTTTGTAATTTGTATGTGTTTATTTGATTATAAATGCAAAACAACACCACAGAGGAATCGACGTAAGCTTAAACAATAAACCGCGATTGGTAAACCGCGATAGGTGAACCGCGATAGGTGAACCGCGATGTGGTGGGCTATTACTGTAGTCTCAAATAACAGAATTACAGTATTTCTCTGATTGTTTCACAGCAACGTAGTTTTGAGTTGAGTCCCACAGCACGGCATCTTGGAAAATTTCTTCTACCATAGCCTCGAGGTCGAAAAATGTGAGTGTGCGTGTGTGTATACATACATATATATATATATATATATATATATATATATATATATATAATAATCAAAATAAGCAACAGGATATCAAGAGGTGATGCAGAACGACCGTTTGAAGTGAATCCATTTAATTGAACAATGCAATCATTACATCTATTTAAATGCAGGGCTAACCTTTTCAATTAAATGGAGTCGTTTGCAACGATTGTACTGCATCACCTCTTGATATCCTGTTACTCATTTTGATTTGACTAGTACCGATAGTCAAATTTTGAGTAGTACCGATAATACCGCACTGAATTGGTGCTTCAACTTAAGTACCTAATTCAACCGAATTATATATATATATATATATATTATATATATATATATATATATATAAGTTAATAAAAGGAGTTGAACGAAGATGTTATTAAAATTCTTTTACTTTCGACATATGTAACATATGGTAGCTGTTTATTGAATTTTCCATGTTAACGGTAAACAAAGGATAATTCATTCATCCATTTAAATATATATATATATAATATATATATATATATATATATATATATATATATATAAGAGATAATGGTGTCATTGAGACCCAAATGTGTCAGGTAATACTGAATAAGTGCCATAGGCCGACCATAGTTAAGTTCCAGATTCGGTAATATTGCGAATAAAGGGTTCAACGTTGGTTCTATGTCAGCGTGTGTATATAAGAATTTTTTGCATAATGAGATAAAAAAACCAAGGCTGTATAGATATTAGACCATTTATAGATAGAAGGTCTTACAGCTGTTTCTAGGATATTAATTAATAATATCCCTTCATCGGAGAAGGTGTGAGAGGAAAAGTTAAGTCAAAGCTAGATTAGATGTGATACAAATAGAGAGTGAGGTGGAGGAAAGAAAATAGATGTGAGATATGTAGGGATATTGAAGTTGTAAATGCATTTTATAGGCAGAATGGTATATATGCAATATTCCAATATCCTTTGAGTAAAATCCAAAAGTCCAACAGAGTTTAAAATAGGTCCTTCGAAATATAGAGTTTAAATACAAGCCTTCGACTCTGCAACACTGTATATAAATTCTCTACTGGGAATAACCAAGTTTAAAAATCTGCTGGATCTCACTCATAAGAGAATCTTATATTGCTTATAAACTTTATATTTGAAAGAACTCATTTTAAACTCTGTTGGACTTTTGACTTTACTCAAAGGATATTTGAATATTGCATATATACCATTCTGCCTATAAAATGCATTTACAACTTCAATTCCCATACATAACTTACATCTTTTTTCTTTCCTCCACCTCACTCTCTATTTGTATCACATCTAATCTAGCTATGACTTAACTTTTCCCCTCACACCTTCTCCGATGAAGGGATATTATTAATTAATATCCTAGAAACAGCTGTAAGACCTATCTATAAATGGTCTAATATCTATACAGCCTTGGCTTTTTTATCTTATTACGCAAAAACTTCTTATATATATACATACATATACATATGTATATATATATATATTATATATATATATATATATATATATATATATATATATTATATATATATATATATATATATTATATATATATATATATGTGTATGTATGTATATGTGTGTATATTAGACCATTCGGACACATATGACAGCTAAAAACAACCACGTGGATCCTGTTGATACCAGTTAGAAACAATTATGAACTTTTTTATTACGCTTAACTTTAAATTTACACCTAGTATGCTTACTCCCCACATAACACCACCACCTGGATTCTGTTGAGACTAGTAAGAAACAATTATGAAATTTTTATTACACTTAACTTTTTAAAATATTTTTGATAAGGTTCGTTTTTTCAAGAAGAACCAAAACATGTAAAAGTTCTAAGAAAATAAAAATTTATCTTATATACTGGCGTTTTCAAACTTCTTTTTTATAAATATATACCCACTCGTATACGATCTACACTTATTATAAATATATATATATACTTACATACAGACATATATGTGCATGTGTATATATATATACATATATATATATATATATATATAAAAAGGAGATGTGGAACACGAGTTGTGATATATAAAAAAAGGAAATGAAGAAAATGCTGACAAAATAATTTAAGTAATTTAATTAGGTGAGAGTTCTTATTACCGGTTACGCATTTGTTATGCTTATCAAAAATATTTTTTTAAGAGAGATAGAGTTCCTTTCTGATAGATTTTATAGTTTTAGTCATTTTAAATTTATATCTTAAAAATATTGATTTTTTTAGATCTGAAATCCACCTGATGAATGTCCTTTGAAGAGACATGAAACAATTGTAGTGGCGAATTTAATTTTATTTACTTTATATTAAATTTTTTTATGAATTGTATTAAATCTTTCTTTGTTTGATTTGCAAAATAGTGGTTTTGTCTCTAATTAATATTATATAATATTTTACTATATAATTGGATTCAATCCTAAATCTGATTTTTCCCTGTAAATTTGGATTTATTCCCTAATATTTATTATTATATATATATATATATATATATATATATATATATATATAAATATACACACATATACATATATATATATATGTATGTATGTATGTATATATTCGTGTGTGTGTGTCGGTGTATGTGCTTCATTAAATACACGACTATGTTCAAGTTTTTATTTTTACTTTTGTATAAGTTTCCATATTATTGGCTTTTTACACTTGGTTTGGAATACTATAATACCTGAATCCATACATGGCGTTACTAAGCCTTCGTAGTCGTATTTTCAATAATTGTATTGAATATATTTGGTTATTTTAGACTACAATTACTAGAGTCATACATTGGAAACAGAAATGGGTGGGTGGGTGTCTGAGTAAGTGACAACAAGAGAAATTGTTACTAAAATGGTTGGCACGACGGACAGTGTGCCTTATCGGCATTGTACCCGTGTTTACGTTCAGAGTTCAAATTCCGTCAAAGGCGTCTTTGCCTTTCATCTTTTCAAGATCGATAAATTACGTACTAGATGGGTACTGGGGTCGATGTAATCGACTAGTCCCCTCCCCCAAAATTTCAGGTCTTGTGTCTATAGTAAAGACTACTACTACTACTACTATTGTCATTATTGTCTTTGCAGAACTTCTAACGCTGGGGATGTACTACTGAGCCAGCTGTTCACTACAAGTGAACTAAGGTAACACCTCTTATTTTTTGAGCACCTTCCGGAGTATTCGAGCGTTTCTAAGCAGTGCTGTTTTCTGCAAGTGCTCCACCCTTATTGCAGCCCCTATTTGTTCCATGTACTTCTCAAGATTTTTACTCAATATTGCCAGGGCTCCGACAGTTATTGGTACTACTACTACCTTTTCCAGCGACTACAACTTCTTAACCTCCCAAATTAACCTATCATATCTATCGACTTTTCTTTCTTCCTTATCGTATACCTTGTTGTCAGCTGGGCATGCTATATCTATGATCCAACATAGTTTGTTTTCTTTCTCAATTAACACTATGACTGCTTTCCTATTCTCTATCTCATGGCCGCACTGAATCATATTCCATACATTCTGAGTTCAAACCCCACCACCGAAGTCAACTTTGTCTCTCACCCCTTATAGATAGATAAAATGAAGTGTCAGTTGCGCATTGGGCTGGATTGTACAGACTCAAATTTCAGTTGCGCATTGGGCTGGATTGTACAGACTCAAATTTCATTAGCTATATCAAAACAATTATTATTGTTGTTGTTGTTTTTGGTGGCGGTAGTGGGGGGAGGTGTTCGTCGTCGTCGTCGTCGTCGTCGTCGTCGTAGTAGTAGTAGTAGTAGTAGTAGTAGTAGTAGTAGTAGTAGTAGTATGATTAGCAATCGTTGATAAAAATAAAAAGCTTAGAAATTTGTAGCTTCAGTGGTTTTGTGATAATAGAACAGACAGAAATCTAATCAATCAGAAAAGAAAGGAAAGAAACAATGAAGGTAACATACAAGTATTATATAAAGAAACAAGAAGAACTTTCGGAGGGTTACTAGCCAGGGGGCGGTAACTCTTGTTTATATATTGATTAAAAACTGAACTTTATTTTAATTATTATAAACTTTTGTTAAGACCAGACAAAGAAAATATTTACTGTTATTGCCCGAGGCTTTATTCTACTTTATTTAAGTTTTGTTGGGTACGTCTCTGTGTCCAATTATGATAATAAATATTTAACTCTCAGTTATGTTTGTTTCTGCAGAAATTTTGATCTATTAGTAGATTTGTTTTGTCGTTGATAGTGTACAACCCTATCTGGGGTAACTCAACATACGGCCACACGTTACTTTTTGTTTTTTGTCCTTTACTTGTTTCAGTCATAGGACTGCGTCAATGGTAGGGCACGACCTTGATGGGTTTAGTCCAGGCCTGGCCAATTCGAATTACATTGCGTGCCACTTTAATCACAGAAAGCTCTCCGAGGGTCGCTTGTATACTGACAGAATTAAAAGCATTTTGCTTTCTCATACTATTATTACGATAATAAATTAATGATTATTGATACAACATGAAATATTATCGTTGCAAAAACAGTGCTATCTTTCTTTTTTTACTTTTTATTAAAATCCTTAATTTTTGATAAAATTTTTAAAATGTTTGTTTAAATAAACCCATTTCAAGAAAGTATCAAGTGGACCGCTAGATAAAAGTCTGCGGCTACATGCGACCCGCGGACCTCAAGTTGGCCAGCCCTGGTTTAATCGAACGAATCAACTTATTTTTATTTTTATTTATTTGTCTTATCTGTCACAATTCTATCGCACACTTGCCGAAATGTTAAGTGACGGGGATGCAAGCAAACCGAAACCGGTTGTCAAGCTGTGTGGTGGGTGACATACACGAACA
Source organism: Octopus sinensis (assembly GCF_006345805.1). Classification (NCBI taxonomy): domain Eukaryota; kingdom Metazoa; phylum Mollusca; class Cephalopoda; order Octopoda; family Octopodidae; genus Octopus; species Octopus sinensis. The sequence goes on from NC_043003.1 coordinate 15,981,667, forward strand.
CATACACACACATAGCACATACATACACACCTCACACACCACACACATGCATACTGCATACACACCACACACACACATACACATCCACATGCACACCACGTACACACATACACCACACACAAACACACTCACACACACACGTACGCATGTGTATGTTTATACGAAGGTCTTAGTTTCCGTTTAGCAAATTCATTGACAGGGTACCGGTCTTGCCGCGGATATTGCAGAAGTCACTTGCCCAAGGTTGCGCGCCATGGGACCAAACTCAAAATCACGTGTTTGCAAGGGAAGCTTCTGAACCACTCAACCGTACTCTTCTTCGATATTGCTTAAAACTCCACACTTCAGTAAAATCTTGTTAAATAGTTAGATCTCTCATTAGAAGGATTTCAACTGTGACAGTTCCATCATTTTTCTGACACTGTTAGAAAAATTCCATTATCTAAGGAGTCGTTGAAATTTTATTAACGTTAGGTTGTATTTAGGAGTTAGGTGGCAGCCATTTCCTGTAGGTCAGCAATCAACGTGATGAAAGCAGATGTAGCCATGAAAATCTAACAAATCATTCTGTAACCAGTAGCGTTGTTAATCTCTACGTCACACACACACAAATGCATACGGAAATACGTACGTACGTACATACATACATTCTGTGAATGTATGTACGTTTGTAGGTTATTATCTTCAGGACATAAAGTGGTTTCGACGTCTGCGCAGCTCTTTTTATAGCAGGCAGTTCGTGAATGTGTATAAATATAAGGCGTCCGCTATTAAAAAGAGAGCAGCGCAGAAGTCAAAAACCACTCATCTGCAAAATTAAAACTAGATATCCTGGAAGTGCTGCATGAGTCTGTTGTGTAAAATACTCGATTATCAAGCATGCGAGCTGGTAAAATCGCTGCAGCATCAGTAAAACAAATGCTTTGTGACCTTTGCTTTGGCTCTCATATATTCTGAATTCAAATGTCGCCAAAGTTGACCTTACCTTTCCCCCTTTTAGGGTTGAGAAAATAAGTACTAGTTGAGCACTAGGGCCTTGTGCTTATATTAAATAGATTTATTATTAATACTATTAGTTATTTCTTTATTTCCCACAGGGAGCTAAACATAGAGGGGATAAACAAGACAGACAAAGGGGTTAAGTCGATTAGATCAACCCCAGTGCGTAACTGGTACTTATTTAATCGACCCCGAAAGGATGAAAGGCAAAGTCTACCTTGGCGGAATTTCAACTCAGAACGAAATACCGACAGACAAAATACGTATTTCTTTACTACCCACAAGAGGTTAAACACAGAGGGGACAAACAAGGACAGACAAACGGCAGACGAAATACTGCTAAGCGTTTCGCCAGGTGTGCTAACAATTCTGCCAGCTCACCACTCATTATTATTATTATTATTATTATTATATTATTATTATTATTATTATTGAGTGAGAGAGAGAGAGAGAGAGAGCAGTGGATGCCATCAAAGTGACACTGGGCTAAAATATACGAAGCCCAATATACCCATCATGACTACCCGTCTGATAAGGGTACACCAGGCACATGCATCACAACCATATGTGCGCGACATGGTGATCTCATATCAAGATAAACAGCACATGACCTTGCAGGTGGGGCCCAGTTAGAATTTTCTTCAGGTTGAGTAGCCCATCCCGCTCAAAAGGTCCCTGAATAAGGGTTGTTTAAGGATGTTGAAAGAACCACCCATGTTTCCAGAGGTGAATTATTCAAACCCCAAAGAATCCCTCTCAACACATGGCTATGATGCTCC
>NC_043003.1:15993444-16005944 GCF_006345805.1 Octopus sinensis
ACTTTTGTATCGATTGATGAATTTAGGAGATAACTATCTGGAAATTAGAGGTATTACTCTCACAGTCCTTTTAAAGTTGATATAGAATTTGCAGCGTAGTGTAATACAATTACATCCCTATCGTCTAATCGTCTACAAGCTAAGTACAATCGCTTTAGCTCTAGAGTTAATGGAAGCTAAATGTGATCTTGTATATACCCCTATGTGTACAGACATAGATGTATATAATACATACACACACACAGATATATAAATAAATACACACACACACACACATATATATATACATAAATATGTGTATGTATGTATATATATATATATGTGTGTGTGTGTGTGTGTGTGTATGCATAAGTACATATATATATAATATATATATATATATATATATATAAATATGTATATATGTGTGTATGTATATCTATCTCTCTACATATATGTGTATGTATATGTGTGTGAGTGTGTTTGTATGTATGTATGTATGTATGTATGTATGTATGTATGTATGTATGTATTGCTATTAGGCAGAAATGTTTGGTACACACAAAAGTTGGTTTTATAAAGATTACAAATTACTATAATGAGGTACTATCACGAAGTATTTTTGCGAATAAAATAAATACATTAGAAATAATGATAAAAACATTCGTAAACAAAAAAACAATACACATTATAGAAAACTATATATTATGGTACATCACCCCTTGTAATCGACAAGTAAGTAATTGCATTAGTAGAAATTTCCTAAATTATGAAGACAAACATTTCCGCAACTATCGGAAATAGTATAAAAATTTCAACAATCAAAATATTAAAGTTAAGTATTCTACAGCTTGTAAGTGTAACTTTACCTTTGTCTATGCACACAAGATTCGCCCGTTCAACAATTGATACTCCCATTCAAATAAGTAAATGTATGAACACTAACAGATATCATTTCAATGAAAAATATTTGACCAGCGCTAGGATTTGTTGTGTTAAGTGTTATGTATACATAACAACGTATTAATGAATATATATATACAACGGGAAGGCGGTGAGCTGGCAGAAACGTTGGCACGTTCTGAGTTCAAATTCCGCTGAGGTCGACTTTGCCTTTCATCTTTTTGGGGTCGGGTCGATAAATTAAGTATCAGTTATACACTGGGGTAGATGTAATCGACTTAATCCCTTTGTCTGTTCTTGTTTGTCCCCTCTATGTTTAGTTCCTTGTGGGCAATAAAGAAATAAGAAACGTTTGCTCGTTCTGAGTTCAAATTCCGCTAAGGTCGACTTTGCATTTCATCCTTTCGGGATCGATAAATTAAATACCAGTTGCGTACTGTACTCGATCTCATCGACTGGCCACCTCCCTCAAAATTTCTAGGCCTTGTGTCTAGAATAGAAAAGAATATATTGCATGTTCCAAGGCGGGGAGCAGGCAGAAACGTTAGCACGCCGGGCGTAATGCTTAGCGGTATTTCGTCTGCCGCTACGTTCCGCCGAGGTCAACTTTGCCTTTCATCCTTTCGGGGTCAATTAAATAAGTACCAGTTACGCACTGGGGTCGATATAATCGACTTAATCCGTTTGTCCTTGTTTGTCCCCTCTGTGTGTAGTCCCTTGTGAGCAGTAAAGAAATAGGTATTTCGTCTGTCTTTACGTTCTGAGTTCAAATTCCGCGGAGGTCGACTATGCCTTTCATATTTTCGGGGTCGATAAATTGAGTACCAGTTGCGTACTGGGGACGATGTAATCGACTGGCCCCCTCCCCAACAATTTTCTAATTAATTTATACCGTCACAATTAATTCTTTGAAATCTTTTATCCTTTCCATTCTGACTTCACCTCTTTCTATATTCTCCTTCTATCTATCTATCTTTCTATCTATCTACTAATCACTAGATAAATATTCTTATATCACAAATTGTTATATAGTTTACCGTAAAGAAATCCTTCTTATGCCTTTATGATTTATCGCCAGCACCCTTCCCTCTTCGTCTTTCAATCACTAATATATCGCTGCTATTATGCAAAAGTGTCTTAAGTCCAAAACAATGCTTTTCAGAAAACGAACAAATAGTTTCACCATTCCATTTCTTTTTTACATTAGCAAAACCCTTGTACTACACTTTGACAATTTTCATCTGAAGCAAAGAATGAGAACGAAATAGAGAAGAAAGAGAAAATATGGGTTATAAGGCAATTTCAGCTGCTACTGGCATTCGGATTTCATCTGTCACTCAACGAACTTTTGTTATTTAGCTGTGCGTTTCCATTGGTTAACTATATTAAAGGTCTCCAAAACAAAGTTGAAAATAGCTGACTCACCTCCAAGTTTTAATGAAAAGTGTGAGTCAATCTAAGCTTATGAAACTGGACTTCCTATGGCCTAAGTGAATCAAAACTCAACCATCAGTAATCACTATTCCCCCGTGGAACACGTACCTTAAAATCCGGCGAGGCGTCCACACAGCCATGATCGTGTAGCTAGTTTTTTGTATAGTTTTTTGTATAGTTGTCTCGAATTTCCTTCCAGTTAGTTCAGGAATTCCGGAGCAAATGAAGTGGATGTCCAATTTAATCCTTCTATAATTCGAGGGAAACAGAAGTCAGGACTCGAACAGAGATGGCAATTTTTCAGTTGATTCTCAAAGCGTAGGATTCTACCGCACATAACTGCATGGAGTAATGTCGCTGTTTTAAATTCATTCCCATAAAGAGAGATTTCAGAATTTGGAAGTCTGTTCTTGCAATGTTTAGGTAAAAGACAAAAAATGTGTTTCCCTATGCAAATATTTTTCACAGTTTGTCTGCCTACAGAAAAATGTCCATGAAAATTCCCCTTCGCATTCCACGAAAGAAACAAAATTCTAAACAATATTATTACCAGAACAAGTGTATAAAGAAGTGTATAAAAACGCACGTACGTTATAGAAAGAAAAAATGAATGTAAAGTTATTCTTATTTGAAACAGTACCATTAATATATAGAAAAAACTAATAGTGTTTCCTGGTGTCAACAACATCAGTGACATTCATATAGACATGATTATAACGCCATGCTAGGAAAAAGAATAATTTTCAGAATGGCAGTTTTTCATGCATAAACATGTACAAGACAGACAGACTTTATATAACTAACCTCAAAGGAAAAAGCGGTGCATTGACAAAGGTATATTAGGCAACAAATTTCTTGAATGTATCATCTATTTATGTATCGTTAGAAATGGCATGTTCTTTCAGTTGTTCTCAAAACAACCGGAAGACGCCCACCGTGAGCGTTGTAAGGTTTACGTTATTCTTTGAGTGCTCTGGAAATTTATGCCTCAACTAAGTTAAAACTGAAAGTTATATGCCTTGCCGCGGATTTGTGTCCAGTACGTGGGCAGAATGATATTCGGGGGCATCGGTAACGAATTTCATCACTAGTTCGTTGTAGCCTTCGGGTTGTAATAGTGCAAAGTCGATGCACAGATAACAAACAGTGATAAGTCATGATGGGCAACATAATAAACTTACAATTAATAATGAGTCTCGAAAATGAAAAGTTCACAAACGAGCATTGAGCATATGAGCAGAGATAAATAGAGTGGGATTGATAGTTAGATGGAAAAGGCCTGTCGCTGTAGGCTCGATAGTATGAGATACTTGAAAGACCTTTTGCTTCGAAAGCTCGAGAAGCGATAGAAAGGATGGAGAAGAACAACAGGTTCAAGTCTTTAGACTTTCACTAGTTACAGGTATCGGAGCTGGAATTCTTATAGCGTCTCTACCGCATCACAGTTTGCAGCTTTGAGTGTAGGCTGAAATTCCACCCTTAACTCACTCCTAAATGAGAAAAGGTAAGATAGCATCCTCCCAGTAGCACTTCTCCATCGTCTTGTGGAGAAGGAAGAATAGCAAGCTCATTTAGGGGCCAAGCCAAGGATTAAAAGCATTAAGGATAACTATAAAAATAGGAAACTCTTAGTCTCTTTAAAAAAAAGCAATGTGTGGAATAAAAATTTACCTGAAGCAAGTGAACACTTAATTCATACGCACACCAAGTCATTCATCTATAACTTCCATCAATATTCCAGTTAATCCGTAGTACTATCATTATGTACACTTGTTTACCTACTATGCATTATTATATCAACTATTTATCAAAGTTTTGAAACAGCTGTAAAGATATGTTTAACTCCTGTAAGATATATGTAACATCCCCAATAACTGATTACTTTACATGTACAGTTCATCATCTTTTTTTATTATATGTATACATACAGAAATAGATTAATAAAGAAATAGAGAAATAAATATAGATACGCGAATATATACACATACACATACGAACAAACATACAAAAATACATACACAAGTATAGCAGACGCAAGTACATATGGTATGTGCTTGCATATGTATATGTCAGTTTTCGCGTGTTCAAGTGTGTATATATCAGTTGTACATCTATCCATAAGCAAAGATACAAATCAATGGAATATAAATAAAAAGACGGCGATATTTGAGAAATTCCGATGCTATTTTATTAGAGAGACTATAAAAAGATGTAATTTAGCGTCATTAAATTTCGATTCCACTTGATTCTTCACCCATAAAACTCCATCAATCTAGCGGCCAAATACTCACTCGAAATGCATGATGAGTCTATCGGTCTCTCAATTTATCCCTGTCTACGTCTATTTAATTATCAAATGCACAGATTAACACCCATTATAGATATATGCGTAGATATCTTTTTATGAATGTGTGTGTGTTGCACAGACTTCAGGTCTGCACGTCTATTTATGTATATATATATATAGGTGTATATATATATATATATATATAATATATATATATATATACACACAAAGTAGTAAATAAATGGCACAACTAAGTACCGATATTTACTGGAATAATAATCATATATATATATATATATATATATATATATATATATATATATATATATATATATATATATATATATATATTATATATATATATATATATATATATATGATTATTTATTGTGTGTGTGTAGGTAGGTATATATATGTATATATCGCCCATTAATGATAATACATTGCAACTTCAAATTTGATGCTCATCTTAATCCATGACTTCCTCAAATGACAGCTTTACATGTTTTGTTTTCTTTTGGGTTTTTTTTTACTATTCGTGCTATATGTGGGATGTTATCATGTAGAATTAAGCTACATTTTGAGTAACCATGCTGTGATGGATATAACATTTTATAGATATGGAAGCATTTCGTTAAGGAATATATATATAGAAACGAAAAATATGGAAATTTTCATATGTTTCACACTATTATATGGTGAAGAAATATGGACATTGGTGAAAACTCTGACAAAACTGGAACTTTTGAAATTTGTACATATAGAAGGATGTTAAAAATAACTTGGACAAAACATTAAGCTAATAAAGAAGTGCTACAATTACTAAATACAAAAAGATCATTACTCTGTTATTAAAAAGAGGAAGCTAACATACTTTGGTCAAATAATAGTAAGAGCATAAAGTATACAAAGACTGTTACCAGAAGGAAAGATAAATGGCAAACGCTTGAGAGAAACACCTAAAACAACCTGGCTTGATATCATCTACGACTTGACTAAATTATCATATAGCAAATATGTAAGAATGGCAGAGAAAAAAAAACTGAAAAGAGATCCTTGTTATTCAACCTGCAGAGAGCAGATAACACCTGATGATGTTCAGTTAAAATAGCGTTAGTTGAAAGTTTTAAAAAATAGCAATGAATATATGTCACAGTTCAAAAGGATTGATAATCATTGTGTTGTACGTACCCGTACCCAAAATATTAATGTCTAAAACGACCAAACGCACCCAACTATAAATAGTTAACATGATTTGTTAACATGATTTGTTGGAACATAATTTGTGATGATTTGTTTTGTTTTTCACCGAAAAAAAAAGGCAAGGAGCCTTTATAGGGTTGGTTATGGTACCCTCGTCAAACTTAAAGCAATTCCACGTGTGTCGCTGAGGGAATGCGGGATACCGCTTAATTGAGATACACACTAGGAAATACACTGCCATTATTCATATAGTTTAACCATGAAGCGGTGTTGCGAAAGAAGAAAAAATTTTTAGATCAGTTGAAATATATTAGGGATATTTCGTTTTTGGATTTGGTTTGCAAGATTCTTTATATGAGTTCGTGTGTTGAAGCATATTCTGTTGTGTCTGGGGAGAGTCATTTTCATTTTGTGCCTTATTATGTAACACACTCACCGGTAAGATTTCCACTTATTTTTATAGTCCCAAAATTTCGTTGCGTCTTGCAACCTTTTCAATAGTTGACGCAACGAAAATTTTAGGAAAATATGAATAAGAAAAAAGTGGAAATTTTAACGGTGAGTGTGTTACATAATAAAGCACACAAAAAAAAAAATAACACTCCCCAGACACAATAGAATATTAGGGATAGTTGTCCCGTAAAAATGTTATTTTCATTATGGTTTGCCATGGAGAAAATTCTCGCGTTAGGCAACAAGTATTAAAGCAACAACAATGATTTAGAGCACTTCATGTATATCGATGAATGCATTTAAAACTCTTCAAATGTCGCCAGTCGAATTATCGTTACACCGAGCGGAATAACCGTGAAAAGACTCCGGAAGCCGTAGTTTCCTTTTGGAAAACCTATGAAAATTATCTAGAGACTGTGAGTGACGACCGCCAAACTCCAACATATTATATAGTAAGTAAGTATGCAAAGTATATTGTGAAATAAACAGGCATTTATATCAGTTGTCTTTTTACAAGTCAAATATATCAGAACCATATATGAACGGTTCTAAGGCGGCGAGCTGGCAGAAACGTAAGCACGCCGGGCGAAATGCGTAGCCGTATTTCGTCTGTCGTTACGTTGTGACTTCAAATTCCGCCGCGGTGGACTTTGCCTTTCATCCTTTCGGGGTCGATAAATTAAGTACCAGTTACGCACTGGGGTCGATGTAATCGACTTAATACCTATGTCTGTCCTTGTTTGTCCCCTCTGTGTTTAGCCCCTTGTGGGTAGTAAAGAAATAGGTATTTCGTCTGCCGCTACGTTCTGAGTTGAAATTCCACCGAGGTCGACTTTGCTTTTCATCCTTTCGGGGTCGATTAAATAAAGTACCAGTTCGCCCTGGGGTCGGTGTAATCGACTTAATCTCTTCGTCTGTCCGTGTTTGTTCCCTCTATGTTTAGCCCCTTGTGGGTAGTAAAGAAATGGGTATTTCGTCTGCCGCTACGTTCTGAGTTCAAATTCCGCCGAGGTCGACTTTGCCTTTCATCCTTTCAGTGTCGATTAAATAAAGTACCAGTTCGCCCTGGCGTCGATGTAATCGACTTAATCCCTTTGTCTGTCCGTGTTTGTCCCCTCTATGTTTAGCCCCTTGTGGGCAGTAAAGAAAAATATATGAACTCTTCTAAGAATTTGTTTAAATTTCCTCTGGATTTTCTATAAACCAATAGATTCTAAGTCATCCTGCTTACTTTCTACGTATTTTCTACCACATCATCTGCCACCGATGCTGTTTTATTCATTATTGAACACCATATTACGCTTTAGCATATACATTTCTCATAAACCACTTCCGCTGTAATGCATTCTTCATCAGTAATATTATGTATCTCATATACACGACGACAGAATCAAAGTTTCATCATAAAATCCACCAAGTTGTTATTAATTTATAACTATTTGTTGGTTTATTTGTGTATTTGTTTTTCTTTGCTGGAGATATAAAGTGATAAAATATTGCTTTCTATCGATAATAGCTAACGAATGTGATTTCTGTCGAATTTGCTTCGGATATTCGCAAGTGTGTGAGTAAACATACATAAAAGTGAAATATATAAGTATTCAATATTGTTTAAACTTAATCACAACATATGCCTATATATATATATATATATATATTATATAGATATATATATATATATATATATGTATGTCTGTGTGTATGTGTATATATATATGTCAGTGTGTATGTGTATATATATATGCATGTAAATATGTATGTATATATATATATATATATAATATATATATATATACATATATATATATATGTATATATATATATATATATATATATATATATATATACATACATACATATTACATATACATATATATACACATACATATATACAACATATATATATATACATACAAACATATATATATATACCATACATACAAATATATACATATATACAAACATATATATATACATATAATATGTATCTATATATATACATACAAACATATATATATATACATACAAACATATACATACATACATACAAACATATATGTAGACATATATATACATATATATACCACATATATATGTATATATACATATACATATGTATGTGTGTATATATATATATATATTTTAATTTATATATATATATATATATATATATATATATATATATAATATATATATATATAGAGAGAGAGAGAAAGAGGGGAGTGATATATATGTATATACGTTATGCATGTATGTTCGCTGGTATATAAATATGTCTGTGCGATGTGTATATGTATGTATGCTACAACAGTTTTGATAACTATTTGATATAATTATAATACATCTTATTAAATCTAATACTGCACTATATAATCTGTTATATCTATCAAACGCATACACTCAGGCATACACATATACTAATATACATACAAATACACTCACACACACACACACACACACACACATACATACGCATACAGATGCACATAAATTATACATTTATGCATATCATACGGTGTATGGCAACCTCTATTTGGAAAGCAGCTCAGTATTTGGGTACATTATATATTTTTATTGAGGGATTTAAAGGTATATTCCTCACGTTAATTAACCAGTTAGAAGGAAGAATCGTCTGTAATAAAGTTCGTTTCTGAGTCATGATATCCCACTTTCAATTCACAACGTGGCATCGAGGGTAAGTGTGACATGTAGGGTTAGTCTTGTGACCACTCATTCCTTGAATGAAGCTGGTAGACGGGATTGATTAATTGATTATAATTACCATCATTTTTTATTCCATTTTAATGCATTTTTCGCTATTATATAAGGGAAGTAACTCTCTAAAAATGTCTACGATGAGTCAACGTAAAAAAAATTACCATAATTTTTTATTCCATTTTTAATGCATTTTTTTGTTTTTTTTTGCTATAACTCTCTAAAAATGCTTATATAGTTATTTCCCTTACAAACCCGAGCAACGCCGGGCGATACTGCTAGTTCTATATATATATATATATGTGTGTGTGTGTGTGTATGTGTGTGTGTGTGTGTGTGTGTGTGTGTGTTGTGTTGGTGTGTGTGTTGTGTGCAATCGTCATCAAAGTGATTAAGGGTGAAAATCAGCATCAGCGTTGCTAGAAATAAAGTCAAAGCAATTCTTAGCCACGGGCAAATCATTTATCTATTGACTGACAATAGAGAACAACCTCCGTACAGCAAGCGAGGAGTATCAAATCATGGATGATTTCGGAGTGAACTCAGTGACATCAGTGATACTTACGCTGTTGCCTAGGGTTAAATTGAACGTGCCTTGTCAGTTAATAGAAAATACCATGGGAATCGGTGACTGATTCGATAAAATAGTAAAGTGAAAATTATTGGTGCTGGTCTGCACCCTTAGTCACTTTAGTGACGATTGTACCTGGACCTTTTGGCTTTTAAATTAAGCATTAACCACCTTAATAACATTGGACAACAAAGATTTTGCCACTGGGGGAAACGTAGATGTTTTACACTAAATCGAGGATGCTGGTTACGAATTCGCACTCGGAATTCTTCTCGCACGTCCAGATTTTGACATCCCAATGCGCAAGATTATAACTATACTTTTCCTAGTTAAACGCAGTATTATTAAATTTGATGTGGAGGCGCAATGGCCCAGTGGTTAGGGCAGCGGACTCGCGGTCATAGGATCGCGGTTTCGATTCCCAGACCGGGCGTTGTGAGTGTTTATTGAGCGAAAACACCTAAAGCTCCACGAGGCTCCGGCAGGGGATGGTGGTGATCCCTGCTGTACTCTTTCACCACAACTTTCTCTCACTCTTACTTCCTGTTTCTGTTGTACCTGTATTTCAAAGGGCCGGCCTTGTCACTCTCTGTGTCACGCTGAATATCTCCGAGAACTACGTTAAGGGTACACGTGTCTGTGGAGTGCTCAGCCACTTACACGTTAATTTCACGAGCAGGCTGTTCCGTTGATTCGGATCAACCGGAACCCTCGTCGTCGTAACCGACGGAGTGCTTCCACCATTAAATTTGATAAAATGAAGGCAGTCTTAATTCAAAATTAAAGAAATAACAGCAATAAAGCAAACAGTGAGAAAGTTCATTATTTAGTTTAGCAATAGATGGCGCTGACGTATTGTGTGTGTGTGTGCGTACACACATAAATGGGTTAAGGTTTACTACACTGGTTTCAGACGCGTTTTTATTGATGGATAAACCGATTACATAATGAAAATATCCGTTTATTTTTATGTCAGGTGATTTAAAAACTTAAAATATAAAATTTAAATTTTAAAATACGGTTCACAAAAAAATATCATGATATGGAATATATGTTGACTCTTTCATTTCGGCAATAAGTAAAAGAGGATATTACTGATATATTTTGATTTGCTCATGTGCATGTATATGTAAATATTAGCGCATTTCGTATATGCATTGATATATGTGCATAAGGTATATACGCGGATATCTCGATCCTAACTCGGTGTCATTATTTTCAAAATACCATGATTCTAATAAATCCTGCACATAATTTATAAATATACTTATATATATATGTGTGTGTATACGTATAAATTTATATATATATCTATATATATATATTATATATATTATATATATAATAAATATATATATATATACCTATATATATATATACATATATACATATAAATTTATTTATTAATATGCACACACATATATATATATATACATATATACATTAAATTTATTTATTATATGCACACACATATACATATATATATATATGTATGTATACATATATATATAAACACACATATATATATATATTAATATATATGTATATATAAATAATATATATGTGTTATATAATATACGTATATATATGTAAATATAGATAAATATATACGTATATATATTTATATATAAATATATATGTATATATATACATATATATTTATATATATTCATATTTTTATATACATATGCATACATATATTTAAATATATATACGCATATACAATTCTATAGATAGATAGATATAGATAGATAGATAGATAGATAGATAGATAGATAGATAGATAGATAGATAGATAGATAGATAGATAGATAGATAGATAGATAGATAGAAAACTTCACATATACAGACATAGAAGATACATATAAATGCAAAAATTCAATTGAAATTTTGTATACAATTTATTTATCGTTAGAAAATGTTTGGAATGTTAAAACAAATACGTTTGCTTATTACCTGTACAACCTTGGCTTGGATATAACATTTTTCTCTCTCTCTACATTTCACATTTATCATTTATTTTGACAAAATCCCGGGAACATATTTCTTGGAAATGGCGAAAAAATTATTCTGTATTAATGAGAATTTTTGCCTGAGATCTCACGAGTCAACAAAACTGCAAAAATAATATGAATCTGAAATTTATATGTCAAAATTACTGATGTATATGCGAAACGGCATATATTTTCTTTTAATAAGAATATATCTTTTACATACACATGTAAAATATTGATATATCTGGAATAAAGCACAGATGGAAGATCTGCAATTTGTATAGTCTTGCGAGTATTATCTTGTTTTACGAGTGACTTCACTCGTGTTGATGGTACGTAAAAAGCAACCAGTACACTCTGTAAAGTTGTTGGTGTTAGGAAAAGCCTCCAGTCGTAAGAAACCATATCAAAGTAGACACTGGAGTTCGACGCATTCCTCTGGCTCATTGGTTCCTGCCGAGTCTTGCAGCCCATGGAGGGGAGGCAAAATGACATTAAACGATGATAACGATGTATATATATATATAATATATATATATATCTATATATATATACATACACACACATGAAGGGATATTATTAATTGATATCCTAGAAACAGCTGTAAGACCTTCTATCTATAAACACTATAATATCTATACAACCTTGGTTCTTTTATCTTATTACGCAAAAAAATTCTTATATATATATGTGTGTGTGTGTGTGTGCATATGTGTGTCTGTGTATGTGTGTGTGTTTGTGTATGTATGTATGCATGTATGTATGTATGTATGTACACTATATGTAAAATATAATACGTATTTATATGTACATTGTTTACATTATTTACATTTAACGGATATTTGTCCTCATCTTGTTTGTTGTTAACACAACTCCAGCCTTCATCAGGTATCTTGGGGAAATTTCGATACTGGGTTCTCATTCCTAAGGTATTTTTCGACGTTGTCGTTGTTGTTTTATT
>NC_043003.1:16010944-16013444 GCF_006345805.1 Octopus sinensis
TTGGAATTTCAAATTAAGTGTATTCAGGTGCTTAGTGATGTCAACAAAGAAAGCCAAATGTACAAAAATCGAATTATGAAACATCTGTTTGCTTCGTAGCCATGAACATCTATTTCTTCCCTAAGCGCAAAGAACCTCTCCAAAACTTTACCGCGACTTAGCCAGCGTGCCTCAGAGTGATAAAGCATCTCTCCATATTCACTATCCATTTGCTCCAGGAAGGTCTTGAATTGGCAATGATTCAAACTGCGTGTTCTGATGGTATTTATGATTTTGACCACGGCATCCATGACATTTCACAGCTTCACTGCTTTTCCACAGAGAGGCTCTTGGTGAATCAGGCAATGAACAAGTACAATAGGTTGACAGCCAAGTTCAAGTTGCTTTGACTTAACTAAACCAATCACGCTGCCACAGTTTTCAGAACATAAGTCGGAGAGCTGGCAGAATCGTTAGCACGCCGGGCGAAATGCTTAGCGGTATTTCGTCTGCCGTTACGTTCTGAGTTCAAATTCCGCCGAGGTCAACTTTGCCTTTCATTCTTTCGGGGTCGATAAATTAAGTACTAGTTACGCACTGGGGTCGATGTAATCGATTTAATCCGTTTGTCTGCCCTTGTTTGTTCCTTCTATATTTAGCCCCTTGTGGGCAATAAAGAAACAGTTTTCAGAGCACATCGCAGGTGCTTCATCAGTTGCTAAGGACACAAGCTTCTCCCACTCCAAACCAGAACCTTCAACGGAACTTTCCAACACTTTAAAAACATCTCTTCCTGCTGCCGTGTTTTTCAGTTGAACTAAGTCAAAAGTTCCTCGGTCATTTTGAGATCTTTGTCAATGCCACGAATGAAAATTGCAAAAAATGCAGAGTGTTAGCAGAAAGATTAATTTCAGAAAAAATTTTCCCTTTTTTCCGGACAGAGAACTTGGGCAACATTCACCAAACAGTCTTCCACGAATTGACCTTCAGTAAATGGGTGTGATGTCCTTGCAATCATTTGACTGATTACAAAGCTGGCGTTTACAACATCTTCTGACGATCTGTGTACCTTGTTGAAAACATGTCTCTGTTGTGATAGAGATGATTTCAGTAGACAAAGTTTATCATGCCTTAATATCCTTTCGAACTTGTCAAGTGAAATGTAGTGCCGCTTGATGTTGTACTCTTTGGGAACGACAATCGTCTGCAGGCAAATAAGACAATGAATCTGGCATTTCCCATTTGCACGTGCTTGACTCTGGATCACAAAGTAGCTATCGTCCCAACGTTCTTGAAATATTTTCATCCAATATTTTCTTTTTTGTTTTTCCTTCAGAAGCCATCTTGATGGAGAGTGATTTTACTCAATGTCCTTTTGTTTTATTATTACTCAAAAGTTGGTATGCTTCCAATTCTAACTGAAAAGAAATGAAAAAGGAATCCGGATTAGATAAATTATATTATTATATTATATATAAAGGCGGCGAGCTGGCAGAAACGTTAGCACGCCGGGCGAAATGCGTAGCCGTATTTTGTCTGCCGTTACGTTCTGAGTTCAAATTCCGTCGAGGTCGACTTTGCCTTTCCTCCTTTCGGGTCGAAAATAAGTACCAGTTACGCACTGGGGTCGATGTAATCGACTTAAATCCGTTGTCTGTCCTTGTTTGTCCCCTCTGTGTTTAGCCCTTGTGGGTAGTAAAGAATATATATTTTATATATATATATATATTATATATATATATATATTATATATATATATATATAAAAAATAGTAAAGTGTGAAAAAACGAAGAAGGCTTAAATGTTAAAAAATATATATTTTGTGTCAAATGTCTGGAGAATATTGGAAAAAGTTTTTTCCTTTCCTTAAAATGACATAATTTTAAAATTTTTAAAGAAAATTACCGTTTCGCGTGTAGCTTTTCAAATTTCTTGTCACGTTATGTTTATATTGCATGGAGTTATCGTTGTGTTTATTTTCAGGAGATTCTAAATAAGGGGAGAGTCGGGTAGTGAGTGATTTCTTCCGGTGTAAGGGAGATAATCGCTTAAAATTTTTTTCCTTTTCCTTGTTAATTTCTCTGTGTCAGTATGTTCGGATGGTTGAGTCTGGGTTTGTACTTTTCATGAAGAATGTCCTTGTTCAGTCTCATTTGTGTGATGATCCGAAAGCACATGGTAAAATGGGAAGATTAAAAATGGTGCAGTAGTGCTTTGCGCATTTCTCAATGTGCTCACTAAAAGGTATCATTCTATATTCTGGGAATGCAATCTGTTTTCTATCTATCTATATATCTATCTATCTATATCTATATATATATATATATATATATATATATATCTAATTATATATATATATATATTATATATATATATACAGGCCTGTAGCCAGAAGAAAATTCAGGAAGGTGGGGGGAGAAGTTTGGGGGGGGGGAGTTGGGGGACGGGAGGAGGAGTTCCTAAATACCTTTCCAGAGAGCAAAAAAAAAGCTCTCAGTGGGTACTCACCTATAAATTGCCA
>NC_043003.1:16020944-16023212 GCF_006345805.1 Octopus sinensis
TGAATTTTGGTTGTTCTCTGTGCACTTCATGAGTAATTAGTTACACCATTAGTTTTCTAACAAACGAACAAAAAAACTGCTTCGTTACTAATTAATAATTTCAAAAGGATTTTTTTCTTTATTTTACAAATGCTAACGAGGTGTAAAATATTGTCAAATACATCCCATTTGTGCTTCTAAATACCACTCGCTACATAAATTTGACTAATTCGCTTGATACAGAGTTTTGATGTTTTAACGATGTTATTTGATGGACAATATTCATTTTGGAAACAAAACACTTTTTATAACCAATGTAATTCGATAGACACGCGCGCGAATACATAAACGTAGCTATGTATACATATGTGTGTGTGTGTGTGTGTGTGTGTGTGTGTGTGTAAGTATATATGTATATGGCATATAGAAATTCTATTTTATAAAGTATTTCAACTTTAGCTTCAAAAAGTCAAAAAGTCGAAATCGATAATAAAGCAAAATGTTACGCATGAGTCATAAATAACGAATTAGCATTAATGCTTTAAATTATAAAGTTAAACATGAACTATGTAGAAAGAAACTATACATTCATTAAAATCATTAGGAATACGTATGTCTACTAATCAAAGCTAATAAAAGAAAAACAGTGGGACGCGAAACGTCAATAATACCTAAAAGCAATACGTTATGTAATATATAAGCGAGGCGGTGAGCTGGCAGAAACGTTAGCACGCTTAGCGGTATTTCGTCTGCCATTACGTTCTGAGTTCAAATTCTGCCAAGGTCGACTTTGCCTTTCATCCTTTCGGGGTCGATTAAATAAGTACCAGTTATGCACTGGAGTTGATATAATCGACTTAATCTGTTTGTCTGTCCTTGTTTGTCCCCTCTTGTGGGTAGTAAAGAAATAGGTATTTCTTCTGCCGCTACGACTTTGCCTTTCATCCTTTCGGGGTCGATTAAATAAGTACCATTTACGCACTGTGGTCCATATAATCGGCTTAATCCGTTTGTCTGTCCTTGTTTGTCCTCTCTGTGTTTAGCTCCTTGTGGGTAGTAAAAGAAATAGGTATTTCGCCCGTCGCTACGTTCTGAGTTCAAATTTCGCCGAAGTCTTAAACCCTTTGTATGTCCTTGTTCGTCCCCCTCCTGTGTTTAGCTCCTTGTGGATAGTAAAGAAATAGGTATTTTGTCTGTGTTTACGTTCTCAGTTGAAAATTGAGGTCGACTTCGCCTTTCATCCTTTCGGGGTCGATAAATTAAGTACCAGTTGCGTACTGGGTCGATTTAATCAACTGGACCCCTCTCCTCCAAAAATTTCACGCCTTATGTCTATAGTAGAAAAAGATGTATTATATAAGCAGTATACATCTAGTATATAACCAGTACTGTATTGTGTAATATATCAAGTCTTTGTTTCGTTTTATGAAATAAAATTTAATTTTCAATACATTTTAGAATTTATCGCTCAATTGAAAGTTGAATCTTCAATCAACATTAACAGGCTTAATTTAAAACAAATTTACATTAATTTTCTTCTCCCGACGGGTAGGCACTAAGTGTAATACAAACATACGTGCTTATAAATAAATGTTGCGTTATAAGTGATGTATTAGTATTTAATAATTTCAAAAGAAATCCTTAGGTAAATTATGTAAAATGGCGCAGTGTACTAAATGTGGCGTAAAATGCTGTCAATTAATTCAGATTTGTAGCTTTCAAATAACTTGCACTACATAAATTCGATCTCTTTGGCCGCACCGCTAATTTACTGCGAGGTAAACAAACAATACCTGTTTTCAAACGGATGGTGTGACCAACACGGACGCAAAGACACATACGCATAGATATATATATATTATATACATATTAATATGTGTGTGTATGTGTAAATATATATATATATATCTTATATATATATATATTTCTTTACTACCCACAAGGGCGAAACACAGAGGGGACAAACAAGGACAGACAGAGGGATTAAGTCGATTACATCGACCCCAGTGCGTAATGGTACTTATTATCGACCCCAAGGATGTGAAAGGCAAAGTCGACCTCGGCGGAAAATTGAACCCGGAACGTAACGACATACGAAATACGGCTACGCATTCGCCCGGCGTGCTAAGTTTCTGCCAGTTCGCCGCCTTACACATACATACACCGGCACACACGCACGCACACAAATACATGCATAAGACTTTCTCACTTACGAGAGTTAAACTAATACATCTATTTGTTGTTTACACACCCGTCTTCGTCTTTTGTTTTTTGGTTTGGTAATTCTCA
>NC_043003.1:16023312-16028312 GCF_006345805.1 Octopus sinensis
TGAAATAAATATTAACAGGATTATCCTTGAAAAGAAAAGTTAGTTAAAATCTGTTGATAATATCAGCATACTACATTATATATGTCTAAAGAGGCTTCCCTATAAAATAGGGTTAGAGGGCACCCAGAAAAATCCTTTCACAAGTGAAATGTTTTGTTTACATTTTTCCAAGAACATTTTTTTCTATTTCGGTTCCAATGTGTGTTTGTATATTTCCGGTATATAATGTTTGTAATCATTTCACTAATAATTTTACTTGAACTCATTGGAAGGTTTGCTGAATGGGACCTGGATCTTAGTGCTGTCCGTCAAGGAGTTTTCCAGTCATGGAAAATGACTCGGTGGAATAGTAAGGAAGGAAAGGAGGCCTTTATTCCGTGCATCAACCTCCGTTCCAATGAGACAACCCTTCCCTTTAGTATGAGTAGACGACAGCTTCCCGTTACTCTAGCATTTGAAATGACTGTAAAAGAAGAAGAAGAAGAAGAAGAAGAAGAAGAAGAAGAAGAAGAAGAAGAAGAAGAAGAAGAAGAAGAAGAAGAAGAAGAAGAAGAAGAAGAAGAAGAAGAAGAAGAAGAAGAAGAAGAAGAAGAAGAAGTCACTATACTCTGGGATTTTCCAGTCAACACCGACAGAACGATCCAGGCTAATCGACCAGACATAGTAATTAAGGACTGGAAAGAAAATACTTGTACACTCATAGAGGTAAGTGTTCCCACTGATAAAAATATATCAGTAAAGGAATTTTTTAAATTAAGTAAATATCATATAATTGAAATACAAATGATGCGGTTTCTTAAAGCGAGAACTGTTCCTGCTATTGCAGATGCCCTAGGTATGATAAAAAAAATGGGATTTCAGAAACATCTAGATAAGATCCCAGGAGAACCATGTCTCAAAGAAATTCAAAAGACTGTGGTGGCATGTATTGCCCGCATCCTTAGAAAAATTTTATCAATTTAAATGTTTGTGTTGTATTATATGAAGATAGTTGTGTTGTATTATATGAAAATATTTCGCTATTCCAATGAAGGAGGCTTGGATCTATGTTAGAAACCGGCTCTTTCTCTGATAGTAAGAAATCTTGAAATAAAACTGAATAATGACATACATACATATATATATAGACACATAGATACATAGATACATACATGCATACATACATGCATGCATACACACAATAATATACATGGTGATTCCTTCATCTTCACAGATGATTGCTGTCTCTTTGAGCTTCCTCATAGTCAATAGTATTTCTAACTTTCCGTCCATCATGTTCTCAGATGACTATTCAGTCTCGTTGCAGATCTGCATGTTTTGAAGCATAGGTGACAGACGAATATTGTACGTTAGTGAGCACTTCCAACTTGTTAGGGCTACACATATCGACAGTATTTCATCGTCATATGTCTTTCAGTAAATGGAATGACAAATAAGATGACCATAAAGCGACATCTGTACATCATTGGATTATAGAGACAAATATTTATACAACACCAGTACCATTCTCTGAGTCTCTATGATTGGTACCTAATGAAAGACCCAAGCCACAGGTTTAATATCAAAGTATTTCTCTCCAAGAAGGACGTTGTGACGTCCTCCTTGAAGAGAGATCCTTCTTGTGACGTCCTACTTGTGAGGTCCTTCTTGGAGGCGGCGAGTTGGCAAAAACGTTAGCATGCTGGGCGAAATGCTTAGCGGTATTTCGTCTGCTGTTACGTTCTGAGTTCAAATTCTGCCGAGGTCGACTTTGCCTTCCATCCTTTCGGGGTCGATAAATTAAGTACCAGTTACGCACTGGGGTCGATGTAATCGACTTAATCCGTTTGTCTGTTCTTGTTTGTCATCTCTGTGTTTAGCCCCTTGTAGGTAGTCAATAAATAGGTATTTCGTCTGCTGTTACGTTCTGAGTAAAAATTCCGCCGAGGTCAACTTTGCCTTTCATCCTTTCGGGGTCGATAAATTAAGTACCATTACGCACTGGGGTCGATATAATCGACTAAATCCGTCTGTCTCTCCATGTGTGTCCCCTCTGTGTTTAGCCCTTTGTGAGCAATATAGAAATAAGAAGGACGTTGTGACATCATCAAGGGGTCACACACTCCCAGTTCTTTTACTGTGCACTCTGACACCAACCAAGGTATCCCAGTTTTGGGTTAACTAGCATATTTGATGACATATATACATACATGCATGTATACATACATAAATACGTGCATAAACCCACCTCACACATATACCTATGCATAAACGTATATACTCCACTATGTGATGTTTACGAGTTACTGAAACATCCTTGTTTTTTCTATAATCCGTGACACGTGAACTATTTATCTGAGTCAAAATTCAATATTTCAATGATTCTATTTTTTCTATGTTCTATATTTCTCACTTCATCCCATCCTTACCGAGCCATCCCACGTGCCTATCAAATATCAAAGCCGCGAGTCATTTAGCAGACGACAGTTCTAATAATTTCTCAGTGAACAGCAGAAGGTCTATTTTCGTATCTTCTCTTTTCCTTCTTTTCAATTGTTGTTGTTATAGTTTTTATTATTCCACTTCTTCGCATTATTATTATCATTATTATTATTATTATTATTACTACCGCTGCTGCTACTACTATTACTTTCTATACTTGTTTTATTGCTCTTCACTCCCGGGTTTCTCCATAGCTGGTGACGTGTTATTTCGTCGTGCGCGGGTAGTGCAGCTGAGAAAGCTTGAATAACTATACTTCTTTTTTCATTGCTTTTCACTTCAGGGTGTTTGCTACGCTTGCTACATTCTCCTCGTCTGCTGTGCTTTCGGTGTACGATATGAGCGCCATGTTATTTATGGTTTTAAAATTATCGTGAATATCCCTTCACTGAGAACAAAATCACTTTTATGGCCAATGGCTTTGTTGAATTTCTTTATATATTTGTTCTTATTGATGTCACTGATACAAATTGCAGATGTTATTCCACTCTATATATAATGATATCAGCGATGATATCAAACCTCCATTTTTCGTTATTATTATTATTATTATTATTATTATTATTATTATTATTATTAGTTCTCTGAAAATGTTTATTTCTTTTATGGATACCTTTTGTGGGTTTTATGACTGCAAACTACTATTCGATGCTAACCAATATATTATTTGTAGCGTTCATTAATCGACCAATTTTTATCCAAGTCCCGTTTGTAATTTCATTTTTATTACCGTCTGTCTAATTGTTAGTTATCATTGTCCAGTCAACAATAGTTGAGTGGCTTGAAAAGTCTTTCATGCATGTTGGTCAGTCTGTTTGTGCTATCATTTTGCAATAACGCATAATGCTGCTTAAAACCGTTTTTCTGACGACAAAGCTAAAATCTTGAATGGGAGGCAGTTGGAGGGTGTACTACTGGAAGAAACTGTCTGAGTTTGTGTGGTAATTTAATGATTGTTATTGCGGCTACACATGGTTTCGTTTGATAGGTCTATTTAATAACGATACCCTCCATAACATCACGAAAGAAAAAAAGACATAAATCTACTTTTGGATATGGAACAATTTGTTTAATGCAAATCAAATTGCTAATATAATCCAATTGATTAGAGATAAAAGGTAATTTTTTATGCAATAAAATAGCAAAATGGATACATTCTCAAAGTCGTCTGCTAAATATATAATAATTCCTAACAATAGCAACGGCCGCCATTATCGTTAGCTCCACCACCACTACCACGACCATAAAGATAACAACAAAAGCAATAACAACAACGAAAAGTAATAAAACAAAACAGGATGTTTTTAATGTTGTTAGCTTCTTTGCGTGGGAGAGTTGATAAGAAGATATTCCCACCATCTTTTCGATCTGTAATAAGTCAATATTATACTTGATATAGGTGAAATGATATAGGATTATGCAAATATATAAATATAATTCAAGGTTGCTTGCAGGCTGACGGAATATTACTAATTTGATTTAGTGAAATAGGAGAAAGATAGATACGGCTCTTTTGAGAGAATATGATGTTCATGCATTTCTGAAAGATCTTAACGACATAAAGGTTTAAAGAACGCCATTTTTGTTTAACCCTTTCGTCTACTTTTGTCCTTTTTTATGTTTAACTGTTTTCATACACACAAGTATATCATCTAAGTGTATAGTATCCATACTTAATCCGATCTCTCATGCATACACACACACACACACACACACGTATGTATGAATGCGTGTGCGCGTATATATATATATATAATATATATATATATATGCATATATATGTATATATATATATATCTATATATATATATATATGTGTATTCTTTTATTTGTTTCAGTCATTTGGCTGCGGCCATGCAGGAGCACCGCCTTTAATCGAGCAAATCGACCCCAGGACTTATTCTTTGTAAGCCTAGTACTTATGTTATCTGGCTCTTTTGCCAAACGGCTAAGTTACGGGGACGTAAACACACCAACATGAGTAAGAGTTGGACGGGTAATCACTATAAGCTGTTGTTTGGAATAGTTCACGCGTGTGCTGAGGTTAGTTAAAGG
This sequence comes from Octopus sinensis, assembly GCF_006345805.1. NCBI lineage: Eukaryota > Metazoa > Mollusca > Cephalopoda > Octopoda > Octopodidae > Octopus > Octopus sinensis. The sequence continues at coordinate 16,027,849 of NC_043003.1, forward strand.
ATTTTTATATTTAGATATAACTGCGGTACTTATGTGTACTCATGACTTTTGCTTCGGCTTTTTTTCCATGGGCGCATGTAAGTATTTCATTTATTTCTTATCGTATTTTCTACTGAAGAGGAAAAAATCTATGAGATTAATTCCGAAATTGATTCAATATAGAAATAACAAACTTTTTAAAAGAATTCTATTGACTAGCTTCCCGATTTCAGTACAACGTATTTCTGTAGTGGGTATATAATATGTGGAAATTAACGATTTAAAAGTCTGTTATCAGCATATTGGCATAGAACTAATTTTCTTTTGCCCTTGTTTATAAGTTGTTTATAATTTTAACCTTTAAAGGTATTTAATATGCTGCCACTTTTTGATGAAATTCTTTCTGTAAAAAACTTCATCCTATATTAGTAGTATATATATATATATATATATATATATATATATATATATATATATATATATAC
>NC_043003.1:16030812-16068312 GCF_006345805.1 Octopus sinensis
GTCTTGTAAATTTATTACATTCCAACGACCGTTAACATGTTTCTTTTATTTTTCTTATCCTTATCTCAACCGCAATAAACTGGATGGCTGGTCATCTGAAGTTAACGCTAAGCTTATTGAAGACAATAGGTTTTTATGGTTCCTTTTGTCATCCCCACCTCTGATATCATAGATAAAGTGTTGCACCTAAATAAGATTACTTGCCACACAAATGAGGACACGAGTCCTGCAGGTGATTTCCGATTCTACAAAGAAACCATCAGTGTGAGACTCTGGCTAGAATTGTGCGTAAGATTCTGGCTAGAAACTTCCAGCAAACACCCTTTGTTGGTCCCCATCGCCATAGGACATTCAACTCACCTTCAAACTACTTCCACAATGTAAAGACCCCACCTTTATTCTATCAATCTGTTTTGCCGAACTGCTAATTCACGGGAACGTAAGCAAACCAACTTTGTTTGTCAAACGGTGGTGAGAGGCAAACACAAAGACAAACACGACACGGGCTTCCACACATTTTCCGTCTTCCAAATCTACTCACGATGCTTTGGTTGGCCGAGGGTATAGTAGAAAATACTTGCCCAATGTGGTATGCTGTGGGATTGAACCTGGAACTATGTGGTTGGGAAGCAAGCCTCTTACCATACAGCTATACCTGAAGGAAGCTCAAAATATTTTATTCTAAGGAAAGTGAGAGAGAGAGAGAGCCAGAGAGAGAGAGAGAGAGTCAGAGAGAAGGAGTGAGTGAGAGAGAGAGAAAGAGCCAGAGAGAGGGAGTGAGTGAGAGAGTGAGAGAGAATGTTAGACAGCCAGAGAACGAAAGAGAGAGAGAGAGAACGAGAGAGTGGGAGAGAGAGCAAAGAGAAAGAGAGAATGAGAGTAAAAGAAAATTATAAAGAAATGTAGAAATCAAAGAGAGGCAGAGAGACTGAGATAAAGACAAAACGTGTTTCTATGTAGGAAAATTCTAAGGAAAGCGAGATAGAGAGAGAGACAGACAGAGAGAGCGAGAGAGAAAATGAATGAGAGAGAGAGTGACAGACAACCAGAGAATGAAAGAGAGAGAGAGAGAGAATTAAGAATTTAATTGACTAAGCAATACTTCATTTCATCGATAATCAAAACGATTATCTCCCTCCGGCCTTGATCATACGATCATTATTTGGACCCCCGAATCGGGTAGACTTTTGTTTTCTTGAAAGCAAAACACTTATTTTCGCGTTGCTCTGATCTCTTCAAAATGTGACATGTGACACACTGTGCGCCTGTTCAGGAAACGTCGATTTGATGGAGGGAGGGAGAGAGGGAGCTAATGTAGAACACAAGCATTTGATCACTATAACCATTTGCGCAAAAGCTGTGAAGCAGGAAATTGCGGAACCCTTCACCTATCGTCTTCTGTAGGAGAGTTAAGAAAAGAGAAGGCAAAACAGAAAAATGGTTTATGGGAAATAAGTGGTACGAGCTTGTGTCACCACTGAGCCATGTGTCTTCGTTTCTACAATAAACTTGTTTTAAGATGCATGGGCTTGTGTCACCCTCTCGTCCAAAAAGCCTAACTCCCTGTGCATATCAAGTTCTGAGTTCAAATTCTGCCGAAGTCGACTTTGCCTTTCATCCTTTCGCGGTCGATAAAATAAGTACCAGTTGCATAATGAGGTCGATCTAATCGACTGGTCCCCTCACCCTAGATTTCAGGCCTTGTGCCTCTAGTAAAAAGGATTATTATTATTATTTTTATTATTATTATTAGTAGTAGTAGTAGTAGTAGTAGTAGTAGTAGTAGTAGTAGTAGTAGTAGTAGTAGTGGTGGTGGTGGTGGTGGTGGTGGTGGTAGTAGTAGTAGTAGTAGTAGTAGTAGTGGTGGTGGTGGTGGTGGTGGTGGTGGTAGTAGTAGTAGTAGTAGTAGTAGTAGTAGTTTACGGCTGACACTGCGTTCGATTCCCGTTGGTGACCTCTCTGTTATTTTCCGATGACGATAGTGGGTTCGATTCCCGCTGGCAATCTGTATTATTTTTTCCGCTTACGATACTGGGTTCGATTCCCGCTGGCGACCTCTCTATTATGTTTCTGCTTACGATACTGTGTTCGATTTCCGCTGGCGATCTTTCTATTATTTTCTGCTGGCGATACTGAGTTCGATTCCCGCTGGTGATCTTATCATTTTCCGTAAGTTCTGTCGAGATCGACTTTGCATTTCACCCTTCCAGATTTCAAGATATTAGTACCAGTCGAGAACTAGGCTCGTCGACTGTTCCCCCCCCCCCCTCCACCCTACTAAAATTGATGGCTTTGTGCCAAAACGATACAGAACTATTATTATTGAATGCTGTCGTGTGTAGATGTATCTTCGCCTCGCTGCCAGAATTTCTGAGTTTTTATCAAGAACAACAGAAAAAAAAAACAATTCCTTTTGGATAATTTCTCAGCAGTAACTGGAAAATCTTGGATGTCTTCATACCACTTTCCGAGAGAGGCAGAGACACAGAGACATACAAGTCTTGTATTTTTGATATAAGTTTATTTTTTCTCTTTATTTGAAATCACGGTTGGCTTCTAGTCAGCGATATTCCTCCTAAAAAATTTTTTTAAATGAGAAAACAGAAAGAGACAAATAGTTAATATGAATATAAGTAACTATGAAGAACAAAGAAAAGCGTAATAAAACAAGAAATTAACGTCAGAACAAGTCTTACTCGTTGTACAGGGGAAAAAAAAACTATTTCAAGTGTTAAAGACATCAATTTGAAATGTTTGAATGCACTCATATGTCCTATCCGTGTGGATCGACCTATTCCGGAGCATGCTCACCCTTTTTTCAGTCTCATCATCATTATCATCAACACTACTTATCGCATCACTGGTGAATTTATATATATATATATATATATAATATATATATATATACATATATATATGTATGTAGATAGATAGATGGATGTATCTACACACATATATATATATGCATGTATATATATATGTGTATATATATGTGTATGTATATATATATATATCTATGTGTGTGTGTGTGTGTGTGTGTGTGTATAAACGATGACATTAAACGATGATGATGATATTGATTATATATATATATATATAATGTCTGTTGTCCATGCTAGCATTGGTTGGACAGTTTGACCAGGGCTGGTAAGCTGGAAGGTTGTACCAGATTCCAGTCTGATTTGGAAATGGATTTTCTACGGCTGGATACCTTTCCTAACTCCAAACACTCCAAGAGTGTAATGGGTGTTTTTACATGTCACCGGCACGGGTGCTATTTGCGTGACACCAGACTTATTTTACGTAACACCGGTATCTGCCACGACTGCGATTTTGCTCGGCTTGATGGGTATTCTTCTCAAGCACAGCATAATGCCAAAGATCTCCTGTCAGGTGTCGCAGATGAACCAACTTCGCGGCAGGGGGTGCAGATGAGGGCATTTGCATCAAAGTCTTTCATGCACCAAATGTTGATTGCTAAAAAGCATTTGTGAAGTAAAATTATGTAGCAACACCAATGGCGGTGCCCCAGCATGGCCACAGCTCGTGAGCTGAAACCAGATGAAATTTTAAAAAAATAAATAAATATACGATGTGAGACAGGGAAGTTGACTTCTACAACACTTAGGGTCTGCGTAGCCAGATCCTTATGGCCAAGTAAGATCACAAAGCTATCTCTAGAGCAGATATAAGGTCGATCATACCAGTGACGGAGAGGAAAAGGCCCGACCAGTACAGGCGTCGTAAAAAAAAATTCAGTTTTGCCCTGAAGAGGCGGAAAGCGGGAAAAGAAGTCGGCACACAACACTATGGGCAGCGGCAACAACAGGTCACCCGAGACGAAGACTATGGCTGTCGCTCCTTCCATCACCAGTCAGTATGTCGAGCACGGTATGAGCTGAAACAAAGACAAATGAAATCACCTCAGCATCAATATCAGCCACAACAGAGGCCGACGAGGCAGTGTATGGAGAAGCTGAACGTTCTCGTGCAACAGTGGTTCTCAATTTATGTTTACTAAATTATCTAATTACAGACATTTCAATTAATTTATCATAATATTCACAAATCCCTAAGTCATAATTATATTATTGTATAATATTGGTTTTCAACAAATAACAAAAGTATTGTAAATAAAATTACAAATAATTATTATAAATACAAATTCAGTGAAATTCTATAAAGCTATAGACTTATGACGATATAAATTTATAATAAATAATATAAAATTTCTTTAATTCATATGGCTATAATTGAAATAATATAATTATATATAACAATTAAAAGCTATTATTTTTCTTATATTTATACAGTCTTATATATATCTAATAACCGAAGAATCATTTATTTTAAATATCCAGATAGATTTATTCCATGTACAACAAGCAAGTGTGGCGATAGGCAGGAGAGGGAACCTAATGAAAAGCAGAAACCATCGGGTTGAGGGAATAATATGACAGGCAGTGGCTGCGTGGTAAGTAGCTTACTTACTAACCACATGGTTCCGGGTTCAGTCCCACTGAGTGGCACCTTGGGTAAGTGTATTCTACTATAGCCTCGGGCCGACCAAAGCCTTGTGAGTGGATTTGGTAGACGGAAACTGAAAGAAGCCCGCCGTATATATGTATATGTATATATTTATATATGTGTGTTTGTGCGTCTGTGTTTGTACCCCCAACATCGCTTGACAACCGATGCTGGTGTGTTTACGTCCCCGTAACTTAGCGGTTCGGCAAAAGAGAACGATAGAATAAATACTAGGCTTACAAAGAATAAGTCCTGGGGATCGATTTGTCCGACTAAAGGCAGTGCTCCAGCATGGCCGCAGTCTAATGACTGAAACAAGTAAAAGAGTAAAGAGTATGGGCGAAAACAGAATGTGCTGTAACTAAAGGCAAGCATGATGTTAGACCGTCAAGAAGAGGCACTTTTTTTCTTGAAGCTGCGTTGGTTTCGCGGTTGCCCAGATCAGTAGCGAGAACGTAAGGGATCTCCTAAACGACATGAGAAAGCAAGAAGCGTATCATATAGATTAAAAGACAAGAGAACTGGTAAGAATATTTTGAAAGACAAAACGGAAACTTGAAAGTTCGAAAGTACCGGGTTGCAGTAAGTGAACGAATGGGAAGGAGATTAGAGCCGTGAAGCAGCCTGATCCTGCTCCTGTGATAACTTCTCGCCCCTTCGTCTGCGGGTCTCCCTTATTCGTTTTAGTGAATATTTTATATATCTTAACATACTCTATTGTTTTTGCTTCGGGCCACATTTAATTCATAAATGTGTCTATTTATGTAAGTATTATGTCTTCTATTTCTGCATGTATGTACACACTTATATGGTTTGTACACTCTATAAAATACTTTTTCTTTGGTATGTATGGGACCTTGTGACCGATAAAGACAATATCATCATCATCGTCATCATCATCATTATTATTATTTATTTTTGCCTGAAGAAGCGGAAATCGGGAAAACAAGTCGGCACACAACACTATGGGCAGCGGCAACAACAGGTCACCCAAGACGAAGATTATGGCTCGTCGTTCCTTCCATACCATCACCAGTCAGTGTGTCGAGCACGGTATGAGCTGAAACAAAGACAAATGAAATCACCTCAGCCTGAATGATAATGTAGTTATTTATCTCAAGGCTGGGTGACAAGTCTCCTCAAATCTCAGGAATCTTTCTCATAATTCTTGCAGAATATAGAATGGTACTTTTCCGCGGGTCGACAATGCAAATTTCAATTCCAACTGCTTTCAGTCTTCTAGGTAGCATTTGGGTGTTGTGCCAAATGCACCAATTACTACTGGAATTATTGTGGTCTTGGTCTTCCATAGTCTCCTCACCTACCGGGCTAATTCCTGATATTTATCAATCTTTTCAATTTCTTTGGTATCGACTCTGCGATGTCATAGGGAGTTGAAAAATATATAATCTTACCCTGTTTATTTTGTCTTCTATGATCATGTCCGCTGTTCTTGCTTTAGTAGTATGATCAGTTTTTATCGGGAAATCCCACAATATTATGTAATTTACATTTTCTTTCACAACCTCTGGTTCGTGTTCATTCCCCTTTTCTACTGCTTTGATGCTATACACTTGACTAGCATCCCAATGCACTCTTTGCCTGCACAATCATGTCAGCGTTTATACTCCTTTTCTGCTAATATACCGCACTCGTTTAAAATGCGATTGTCACTTTCGTTTCTTTTACCCAAAGCCACGAGGTTTTCAGCCCCCCTCCCACTCCCTCGCCTCGTAAAAAGAATAGGTGAAGACGCGTAACTTTGTGGTTAAGGTATTGCACTCACGCTCAATCGATCATGAGTTCGATCCCTGGACCCAGCAGTGCGTTGTATTCTTACCAGTCCATTGGTAACCTTGTGATGGAATAGACTTCCATTTCGCGGGAATATTGGCCTACTCGCCTAGCCAGTACGATGGCATCATTCGAAAGTTAAAACAATTCGAAAAGCATTGTGACTAGCGATGTATAACAGCATCCGATTGTACGGTCGATACCAGAATAAAGAATAGAGGAAAATGTTGAACAGTTGTAAGTTATCACCTATTTAATAAAGAGATTCTTATAGGAATGAGTTTCTTTTTGATTTAAATTTATGAACTATTCCATAAATTAGAGTTGTTGTTTTTTATTACTGAACTCTATAAGATGTGTGAACGGAAAAAATTAAAATTTTTGTTGATTATTTTCATTCATGCTTTATGATTTCTGGGTCACCCACAAAAAAAAATTTCTGATTGTTTATTTGATAGCTGACCAATAAAGTGTATTGACCTGCTAATTGTTATAAAAATATCACTTTATTCGAAGGCAATGGATGGCTCCTAAACATAGCAACTTTTAATAAATATTACGTCAAAGCGAAATGAACTGAATATTGCATTACAAAATAATAACAGAAATATTATCGTCAAGATCTTTTCCACAAATTCTTTTAAAATGAAACTTTTTTGCGGAAAAACCAGCTTTTCCAAAAATATTACAGTTTTAATAATTAAAAATGGATCTGATAAGATGAGTTTAACTTCGAGTAAAAGCTATGTTAATTATGATTTTCCATGTTTTTTTTAAAGAAAATCTATTTTACCTCTTTAAAAAAAAACAATGATTTTAATAAGATTTCTGTAATGGGTTTGTTTGTTTGCTTGTTTGCTTTTTGTAGTTGTTTTTGAATTTTGTACTCTTTCCATTTGGTTGCAAATAACATGGAATCGGAATATTGGTGATTTACAGATGCAGATTAATTGCTTACAAAGCGACATTGTTTTAAAAAAACCTACCAGAATTCTGATATGTGGAGATTATTGAGTGATAATAAGTATCCACAATTGAGGAATGTTTATCATCGGATTTTTTAATGCTTTCAAAGTCCATATTTGTACGAAGCATCTTTTTCTCACATGAATCATGCTAAATCAAAATATCGAACATAAATGACTAACAACTATTTCGACAATTATCATTGTGATTAGTTATTAGTAATTATCAACCTGATTACGTGAAAATTGCAGGACATTACAAGATGTCAACATGCACATTAATTTCAATAAAATAATTACTTTCTAAAAATATATTCTCCATCTGTCCTCAGTCGTTAGTTTACGAATACTTTTTTGAAATGCACGCATACGAAAATTCACAGGTATACATATATGCATAAATACATACATAGATAAATACATGCATAGATAAATGCATACATATATGCATACATAAATACATACATAAATACATAAATATATACATATATGCATACATAAATACATACATAAATACATAAATACATAAATACATACATATATTCGTACATAAATACAAACATAAATACATGCATACATACATACATGCATGCATACATACATACATGCATACATAAATTCATACATAAATACATACATACCTACACACGCTCACAAAGACACACACACACAGGTAAACAAATACATGAAATCTTGAAATAAATCTGAATAATGACATACAAACATACATGCATACATACCTACATACATAAACATGCATACATACATACACACACATACATACACACACATACATACGTACGAACGCACACACATGCATTCACATACATACATACACGATGATGAAATTCCAATGAAGGATCCTTGGGTCTAGGCTGGAAATCAGTTCTTTCTAAATTGGCAAGAAATCTTGAAATAAAACTGAATACTGACTTACAAACATATATGCATACATACATAGCTACAAATATACTTACATTCACACATTCATACATACACAAATACATACATATGTAAACACATACATGTATATACATACATACATTCATACATGATGTTGAAATTCCAATGAAGGAGGTTTGGATCTAGGCTAGAAACAAACTCGTTCTCTATTGGCAAAATATCTTGAAATAAAACTGAATAATTGCATGCATACGCACAGGTATACATACATATATACACACACACACACGTACACACACACACACACATACATACATGCTCGTACATACGCACAAATATATGATGTTGAAATTCCAATGAAGAAGCTCTGGGTCTAGGTTAGAAACAGGTTCTTTCTCTATTGGCAAGAAATCTTGTAATAAAACTGAATAGTGACATGCATACATACATACATACATACATATATACATACATACATACATACATACATACATACATACATACATACACATGCATACATGCATATATACACACATGCAAGACATTCCAAAGATTCTGCATCTGAGATTCTTTAGACGAATAGAGGCAAGCAAACGTGCGTGGGCATCGTCAGCTCCACCAACCCACCAACTTAATAACTAATTACTAATAACTAATCAGCTCCACCAATCCACCAACTTAATCACATATTTACAAACACCAGGAACTCACTTTACTCAAACATTCTCGTCGCTTTGTTAGCGAACTACTTGAACTCTTTCAAGAACTTAAATAATATTTGAAGAAAAAACATACTGAAAAAGTTTAGCATTTATGTGCATATTTATACGTCTACCCATACTACTATATGTATGAGTCTACTCACATAAATCCAAACATACTGAGCTGCACATTGAGTGATTCCAAATAGTTTCACAGTATGTATAATATGTATATATGTATGCATGTATATGTGTGTATGTATAATAATATTAGGGAGTATAACTCCAAACTTACAGGGAAAAATGCATTTTAGTATTAAATCAAATTTCACAATATAAATATATAATACATATGAATTAGAGAAAAACCACTATTATGTAATTAAAACAATGATACACATAAATCATATCATATAGAAAAAATAAAATATGTTATAAAACATATATCTAGATCTCAAAAATACCAAAAAATGAATAAACATTATATAATAAGTAAAAAGACTACGTACGTTCTCGTGGCTATAACTTCAATTCGAATTACAATTAATTTTAAATTTAATCCAAAAACAATTCAATTTAAAAGTATAGTCACTCCTCAAGTCAACAATAATAACAACAATAATTAAATACATATTTTCAAAAAATAATCAAATAGAATTAAACAATATTTCTTAAAGAAATAAAAACATGATTCTTCTTATAGAAGAAACTCTGTTAATTAAATTTGAAGCTTCAAAAGCTAAGGTAAAAAATAGAGTAAATAGATAGAAAAATATATTTTCACAGATAAAATACCTTGGTATAATTTGAATTCAGGATATATTGAGTTAGTAGAAATGGCACGTACATCGTCCGACTCGTTAACGGTTCAGCCAGCTCACTTAAGGTGGTAAGCAGGCAGAATCGTTAACACGCGAAATACTTAGCGGTATTTTGTCTGCCGTTACGTTCTGAGTTCAAATTCTGCCGAGGTCGACTTTGCCTTACATCCTTTCGGGGTCGATTAAATAAGTACCAGTTACGCACTGGGGTCGATATAATCGACTTAATCCGTTGGTCTGTCCTTGTTTGTCCCCTCTGTGTTTAGCCCCTTGTGGATAGTAAAGAAATAGATATTTCGTTTGCCGCTACGTTCTGAGTTCAAATTCCGTCGAGGTCGACTTTGCCTTTTATGCTTTCGGGGTCGATTAAATAAGTACCAGTTACGCACTGGGTCGATGTAATCGACTTAATCCGTTTGTCTGTCTTTGTTTGTCCTCTCTGTGTTTAGCCCATTGTGGACAGTAAAGAAATAGGTATTTCCTTTGCCGCTACGTTCTGAGTTCAAATTCCGCCGAGGTCGACTTTGCCTTTCATCCTTTTAGAGTCGATAAGTTTAGTACCAGTCGCGTACTGGGGTCGATATAATCGACTGGCCCCCTCCCCCAAAATTTCAAGCCTTGTGCCCAGAGTAAAAAGATTCTGCCAGCTCACTGCCTTTTTAAGCAATGAATAATGAATAATGTTTCTTAACTTTGGCACAGTGCCACAGATTTAATGTGGATCCGTATCAACTACTGGGTCCGTTCCAGTACATGACTGCTATTTATTTTATCGACCCTGGAAGAATAAATACAATAGAAAATCTCGGTGAATTTTGAACACGTGAGGCTGAAAGTGAATACCGTTTGACATTTTTATCCGATGCTGAAACGTTTCAGCTACTCCGCTTACATTTGCTAACTCAGTAATGGTTTCTGTATAAGGCACAAGCCCAGAACATTTGATAGAAGGGTTCAAACAATCCAATCGATGTATGTCACTGATAGTTTATTTTATCGACCCAGAAAAGATGAAGTTGATCCCGGTACTTGGTAGGTACTTATTTTATCGACGTCGTAAGAACGACCTCGGCGGAATAGACGAGATACCACTAAGCATTTCGCCCGGCGTGCTAACGTTTCCGCCAGCGCATTGTCTTACACATTGATAATAATCCTTTCTACTGGAGTCACAAGGCCTGACATCTTGGAGGAGAAGGGCTTATGGATTACATCAATCCCAGTGCTCAACTGGTACTTATTTCATCGACCCCTCTGAAGAATGAAATACAAAACTGTCCTCGGTGAAATTTGAACTCAGAACGTAAATACGGATGTGATGCAGTTACTTATTTTGCTCGGCAGGCTAACGGTTCTACTTGCTCTCAATTTTAATGCTAACTCATTAATGAGCTCATCTCTACGCGGTCGTTTGACTTCTAGAAATACCAGTCAAATCTCTTCGGAAATTATTCGCAACTGTCTTGGAAAAGTATACTTTGGGTAATATAAACTGGCATTTACCATTATTGAAAAAGAAAACAGAAAATTTATAGATTTGATGTCTTTCATAATAGGTATGTGAGATCAAAAGGCGACATCAATAATGACAACAATGACAACGGAAGCAAATACATATTCTATAATGTATTCTAGAATAAACTATGTCTGGAAAGACAATTATGGTCCTTTGATCATAGGTATGGTCGATAAAGTCAATTCTATCCTAGGGCTAAACAACACAAATAAGCTAACGTACTGAATAGCATAAGCAAAATATTCCGAATTAATTTAAATTACAATCACACGTATAAAATGTATTGACCAGTGATAATAATTTGGTTTTCACCAAGGCGACCCGAGGTTCCATTCCCAGCACAGGAAAAAGAATGGTTTTAAGCGCAGGTATGGTTATGTGGTTAAGAAGTTGGTTTTGTAAATACGTGGTTTCAGGTTCAGTTCCTCTGCGTGGTAAGACGAGTAACCGATGCTTTGTGAGTGGAATTTAAAAAACGTCGAAACTGTATGGAGATCCATCGTGTGCATATGTATGTGTGTGTGTGTGTTGAGAGAGAGAGAGAAAGATTTGTACACACACGTAAGCACACACACACACATATACACGCAGTATGCTGATATATATATATATATATATATATATATATATATATATGTAATATTTATATATAAGTATATATGTTAGTGCGTGTGCTTAGAAGGTTGATTCTCAACCACATGGTTCCGGGTTCAGTCCCACTGCGAGGCTGCTTGGGCAAGTGTCTTCTACTATAGCATTGTGAGTGTATTTGGTAGACGGAAACTGGAAGAACCTCGTCATACACACACACACACACAAACACACACACACAAACACACACAAACACACACACACATACACACACACACACACATATATATATATATATATATATATATATATATATATATATATATATATATATATATATATATATATGTATGTATGTATATATATAACTAATTAATAAATAAAACATATGCATATATACATACATATATGTACGTACCTACATCTATATGTATATGTACATGCATATATGGGTACAGGACACAAAAAAAAAACGTCGAACACAATGAGAAACGAAAACATAAACACAAAACCAAGGAAATGGACATTTTTCTTAAACAACGAAAAAATAGAGTACAAGACATACAACACAAGGAATATTCCCCTTCTTCAGCCGCCTCTGTTTCATCTACTTCGCGTAGGAACGTACGTATATGTATGTATATATGCATATGTTTTATTTATTAATTTGTTATTATATGACGAAACGCATGCATCCATTTCTATTTATGTATATATATATTAGTGTATCTGTGTTTGTCCACCGCCATCGCTTGATAACCGATGTTCGTGTGTTTATGTATCCGTAACTTAGCGGATCGACAAACGGTACCGATAGAATAAGTAGAAGGCTTACGAAAAAAATAGTGTACATTTAAACACAAGAGAAACTGAATGGCGGTGCCCCAGCATGGCCACAGCTCGTGAGCTGAAACGAGATGAAATAAAAAAAATAAAAAATAACAGGTAAAGCAAGGTTGTGTCCTTGCTCCTACATTATTTGGCATCTTCTTCTCGCTGCTGCTGTCACATGCCTTTGAGACATCAGATGATGGAGTGTTTCTGCACAGTAGAAGTGATGGGAAACTGTTCAATCTCTCGCGTCTGCGTGCCAAGACCAAAATCAGAAGCGTCCTGATCAAGGAGATGCTATTTGCTGATGATGCCGCTCTGGTATTACACACAGAAAAAGCCCTACAAAGGCTCATCAACTGTTTTGAGCAAGCATGTGGCAACTTTGGCTGAGTTATCAGCCTCAAGAAGACCAACATCATGGGTCAGGCTACATCGGACATCCCAAACATACATATTGGAGGCCACAGACTACAGGAGGTGGAGAAGTTTACCGTCACCTACAACCTATCCCTTGATGCTAAGCTCAATATACGCATTGGCAAGGCAGCTGCTGTGATGGCCCAACTCTCCAAACGGGCATGGGTCAACAATAAGCTGACCAAGACCACAAAAAGGAAAATTTACTAGGCATGTGTACTTAGCACTCTACTGTATGGAAGTGAGCCTTGGACGTCATACACACGCCATACGACGCCATACGTCGCCTAGATATCTTTCACCTGCGCTGCAAAGTGTTGAGTAAAGTTATTTGATTGCAGACCTCCTTTCAGTCTTTTTATTATCACTCGGTCACACATAGTTCCCAGATGGTAACATTGATTTCAAGGCCTTCCCAGATGAGTGACTAGTTAGATTTTAAATTTATTCTGTCCAGTTACGTATCAGTATAGTGTTCATTTGCAAACTCCAGAGGTGACACTTTCATTTCTCCTTAGCCCTCACGTCACACAGTTGTTAATGTTTATTTCAGTTGGGTCACGCCCTTCCAATTGCTATAGATTCGTAATGCATCTTACGGCTGTGCTTGTCACCTGGATGGTGAGGAATCCTACATTGGGAGTGATAACGACTAGGGTAGAGTAACTGACTGCTTATTGTGATCATTCGTCTTTTGGTTTCCTGTAGCTTTGCTCTCTTTTACAAACCCAGTGGACATATATTTCCTATTTCAAAGAAATTCAAACAATCGATTTAAGACCCAAGTTAAAAAGATTCTCAACAATTCAACTTCTCTGGTTGACATTAAGATGCCCACCCCCAACAGGGGCCTTAACTCTCACATTTTAGAGCTCCATGACTTTCATTTTTCGGGAGCAGAATCTTTTTAACAGGTTCAATAAGACTGGAATTTTGGAATATGCGCATAAAAATCGGTAGTATAGGATACATGTGGCACGATTACAATTTTTTAGGTGTGTAAAGAGGGAAATAACCCTCATCTGCAATTTTGATGAAATTCGAAACATAGATATTCCAGTTCATTAGAGAAAATATAACAGAAAAGTCTAATTCTTCAATTGTATGTAACATGAGCAACGCCGGGTATCTCTGCTAGTATATATATATATATATATATTACACAAAGCTTCATAGTAATTATTCCATATATATTTATATTTATATTTATATATAAATATATGTGTGTGTGTATATGCATGCATGTATTATTGTATGTGTGCATTTATGTGACTACTCACGTACGGATATAAATATGTACGTATGTATGTACTTACGTAAGCACGTACGTATGTATAATTATAAGCGTGTATAAATGTGTATATATTGTAATCAGTCAGTAATCAATCTATCGCAATAGATTTTGTCTAAATCCGGGTTCATTTAATTACTGCCAGCAGACACCAGTCTGTTTTAAGCTAATAAGCAATATTTCTATTTGCTTGTCTTCGTAAAATGTAAATAAACAAACAAACCAGTTTTCATTAAAAGTATTTGAAGTCGTATTACAAAAGTGGATTATGCAGTTTTAATGGCTCATGTGTTAATAGACATAGAAATATTATTTTTATTATTATTATATGTAGCTTGATTAAATGACGATGCTGGCAAAATCTTGTGTCGCTCTTTGCTTGTTGTTTTTTAATATAATTCAAATATCGCTCAAATTGACTTACTCTTTCATCACTTTTAGGGTAAATAAAATAAGTACCTGTTAAGCACCTGGTCGATGTAATCAGGTAGTTCCCTCATTCTAAAATTTATCCTTTTTACCTATTATAGTAGGAAGAATTATACGCCTCTCAAATTAGGTGAGGAGCTAGCAGAAACATGAACGCGTCGGGCAAAATGCTTAGCGTGCGTTTCTGGTGGCTCATTACTGTTTTAAGTTCAAATCCTTCTGAGGTCGGCTTTGCATTTCATTCTTTCGTGGTCGATAAAATAAGTACTTGTGGGGCACTGGGACTGATGTAATCGACTTACCCCTCCCCTCAAAATAACCAGCCTTCTGTCAAAATTAGAACGGATCACATGTATCTCGGGCAAAGCAATATTTCCTCTTTTGTTCCTCATTTAATGTGAGTTTAGATCATGCAAGATCAGACACTATGGATTCAGAAGGAGCCATTCAGCGATGGATGCAGCAAGAAATACTTGTTCTGTGTATGGAAATGAAGTTTTAGATGTCTGGACATTCTAATGATAACTTAGCTTTTAAAAAAAAATGGACCCCCCCCCCCTTCGGTCATGAATGACCATGGGAGTGGACCTAGAAAGTTACCCTCCGAGGTACAAGTCCGGGCAAGGTTGTTTATAGAAGACTAGCAGTCACCCATGCATATCAGCCTCCCATCTCCATACCACTGATGTTATCCAAGGGAAAGGCAAAGGGGCCAATACAGCTTGGCACCAGTGACGACGCAAATCATTTCTACAGCTGAGTGAACTGGAGCAACATAAAATAAAGTGTTTTGCTCAAGAACACAACACACAGCCCGATCAGGGAATCGAACTTACAACCTCACGATCGTAAGCTCGACGCTCTAACTACTGAGCCATCCTTATTTCACAAGGAAAGCGTCTATCTCGCAGATTCTTGTCAATCTGGACGATCAATTTCTGTCAATACTGAGCTGCTGAAAACTGGAGTTGATGAAAATCCAAAACAAACTGAACGAGAGTTAGTAAAACATTCAATTCAGGTTACACTTTGATCATAAAACCCCTTCGTGAACTAGGAAAAGTGTCTAAACGTGGTCAGCGAGTCCATCATCGAACTTCTCAGCATGGTCAAAGAGTTACCCACAGCTTCAGATCTGCTACCGATCCTTTTCTTGGTAGAATCATCAAAAGTAATGAAAAGTGGGTTCTTTATAAATCATATTCGACGTAAACAGCAGCTAACGGTAAAAGAGAATCCATCCCTAAACCGGGACTACACCAGTAATGTGTTACGTTGTGTTTGGTGGGACTTGAAGGGTATTGTTCATCATGGAATATTAAAACAAAACGAAAGATTTTAATCGGGGTTTCCTTTCGGAAAGCGAACTATTAAACGCTGACATTTCGCATCATTAATATTGGTTTCAAATTTTGGCACAAGGCCTGAGATTTGGGGAAGTGGGTAAGTCGACTACAACGACCTCAGTGTTCAGCAGGTAATTATTTTATCGACCCTGAACGGATGAATGGCAAAGTCGACCTCGGCGGAATTTGAACTCAGAACGTAAAGACGGACGAAATGCCGCTAAGCATTTTTACCCTATGTGATCATGATTCTGCCAGCACGCCGCCTTTCATATCTATACTGGTTTAAAATTTTGGCAAAAAGACCAAGGCGTTTGGGAAGAGGGCTAGTCGATTACATAGACTCCAATGTTCAACTGGTACTTATTTTAATGACCACGCAAATGATTAAAGGCAAAGTTGACTTCGGTGGAATTTGAACTCAGAACGTAAAGACGGACGAAATGCTGTTAAGCATTTTTCCTGGCACGCTAACAATTCTGCCATCATTAATATTAAGGTTTGAATAAGGCGTACATTCACAAACATATTCGTGCACGCGCACACACAAATACATATACACACGCACATTTACAAAGACACAAATACAAATATATACACCCCACACGCGCACAAAAATACACAAAAAGATTCGCAAACACGTACGCATACACACACATAGAAACTCACACACATAAATATTTATTTCTTTATTCCCCACAGGAAGCAAAACATAGAGGGGGAAAACAAGGACTGACAGATGGATTAAGTCGATTACATCGCCCCCAGTGCGTAACTGGTGCTTATTTAATCGACCCCTAAAGGATGAAAGGCAAAGTCGACCTCGGCGGAATTTGAACTCAGAACGTAGCAGCAGACGAAATCCTATTTCTTTACTGCCCACAAGGGACTAAACACAGAGAGGGCAACAAGGACAGATAAACGGATTAAGTTGATTATATCAACCCCAGAGCGTAACTGGTACTTATTTAATCGACCCCGAAAGGATGAAAGGCAAAGTCGACCTCGGCGGAATTTGAACTCAGAACGTAGCAGCAGACGAAATGCCTATTTCTTTACTGCCCACAAGGGCCATTAGAAGAGAGAAGAACGATCTGAGTTAAGCAATTAAGCTTTCTTATCTTATGCAAGATTTAAACATTAATATTCTTTTCTGCTCTAGGCACATAGCCCAAAAATTTTGTTTTGGGGAGTGGGGCAGTCGATTAGATCTACCCCAGTACGCAACTGGTACTTAATTTATCAACCCCGAAAGGATGAAAGGCAAAGTCGACCTCGGCGGAATTTAAACTCAGAACGTAACGGCAGACGAAATAGCTATTTCTTTACTACCCACAAGGGGCTAAACACAGAGAGGACAGAAAAGGACCAGTGCGTACCTGGTACTTATTTAATCGACCCCGAAAGGATGAAAGGCAAAGTCGACCTCGGCGGAATTTGAACTCAGAACGTAACGGCAGACGAAATAGCTATTTCTTTACTACCCACAAGGGGCTAAACACAGAGAGGACAAAAAAGGACCCAGTGCGTACCTGGTACTTATTTAATCGACCCCGAAAGGATGAAAGGCAAAGTCGACCTCGGCGGAATTTGAACTCAGAACGTAACGGCAGACGAAATACCTATTTCTTTACTACCCACAAGGGGCTAAACACAGAGAGGACAAACAAGGACCAGTGTGTACCTGGTACTTATTTAATCGACCCCGAAAGGATGAAAGACAAAGTCGACCTCGGCGGAATTTGAACTCAGAACGTAACGAGAGACGAAATACGGCTACGCATTTCGCCAGGCGTGCTAACGTTTCTTATTCTTTATTGCCCACAAGGGGCTAAACATAGAGGGGACAAACCAGGACAGACAAAGTTATTAAGTCGATTACATCGACCCTAGTGCGTAACTGGTACTTAATATATCGACCCCGAAATGATGAAAAGCAAAGTCTACCTCGGCGGAATTTGAACTCAGAACGTAGCGGCAGACGAAATACCACTAAGCCAGCTCACCGCCTTATTTAAACCTTAATATTTATGTATGTATGTATGTATGTATGTGTGTGTGTGTGTGTGTGTGTGTGTGTGTGTGTGTGTGTGTGTGTGAGGGCGGCTAGCTGGCAGGATCGTTAGCATGCCGTACGAAATGTTTAGAGTTATTTCGTCTGCCGTTACGTTCTGAGTTCAAATTCCGCCGAGGTCGACTTTGCCTTTCATCCTTTCGGGGTCGATTAAATAAGTACCAGTTACGCTCTGGGGTTGATATAATCAACTTAATCCGTTTATCTGTCCTTGTTTGCCCTCTCTGTGTTTAGTCCCTTGTGGGTAGTAAGAAATAGGCATTTCGTCTGCTGCTACGTTCTGAGTTCAAATTCCGCCGAGGTCGACTTTGCCTTTCATCCTTTCGGGGTGGTCGATTAAATAGTACCAGTTACGCTCTGGGGTTGATATAATCAACTTAATCCGTTTATCTGTCCTTGTTTGCCCTCTCTGTGTTTAGTCCCTTGTGGGCAGTAAAGAATAGGCATTTCGTCGTGCTGCTGACGTTCTGAGTTCAAATTCCGCCGAGGTCGACTTTGCCTTTCATCCTTTCGGGGTCGATTAAATAAGTACCAGTTACGCTCTGGGGTTGATATAATCAACTAAATCCGTTTATCTGTCCTTGTTTGCCTCTCTGTGTTTAGTCCCTTGTGGGTAGTAAAGAAATGGCATTTCGTCTGCTGCTAACGTTCTGAGTTCAAATTCCGCCGGAGGTCGACGTTGCCTTTCATCCTTTCGGGGTCGATTAAATAAGTACCAGTTACGCTCTGGCGTTGATATAATCAACTTAATCCGTTTA
Source organism: Octopus sinensis (assembly GCF_006345805.1). Classification (NCBI taxonomy): domain Eukaryota; kingdom Metazoa; phylum Mollusca; class Cephalopoda; order Octopoda; family Octopodidae; genus Octopus; species Octopus sinensis. The sequence goes on from NC_043003.1 coordinate 16,049,780, forward strand.
TCTGTCCTTGTTTGCCCTCTCTGTGTTTAGTCCCTTGTGGGTTAAAGAAATAGGCATTTCGTCTGCTGCTACGTTCTGAGTTCAAATTCCGCCGAGGTCGACTTTGCCTTCATCCTTTCGGGGTCGATTAAATAAGTACCAGTTACGTCTGGGGTTGATATAATCAACTTAATCCGTTTATCTGTCCTTGTTTGCCCTCTCTGTGTTTAGCCCCTTGTGGGCAGTAAAGAAATAGGCATTTCGTCTGCTGCTACGTTCTGAGTTCAATTCCGCCGAGGTCGACTTTGCCTTTCATCCTTTCGGGGTCGATTAATAAGTACCAGTTACGCTCTGGGGTTGATATAATCAACTTAATCCTTTTATCTGTCCTTGTTTGCCCTCTCTGTGTTTAGTCCTTTGTGGGCAGTAAGAAATGGCATTTCGTCTGCTGCTACGTTCTGAGTTCAAATTCCGCCGAGGTCGACTTTGCCTTTCATCCTTCGGGGTCGATTAAATAAGTACCAGTTACGCTCTGGGGTTGATATAATCAACTTAATCCGTTTATCTGTCCTTGTTTGCCCTCTCTGTGTTTAGTCCCTTGTGGGTAGTAAAGAAATAGGCATTTCGTCTGCTGCTACGTTCTGAGTTCAAATTCCGCCGAGGTCGACTTTGCCTTTCATCCTTTCGGGGTCGATTAAATAAGTACCAGTTACGCTCTGGGGTTGATATAATCAACTTAATCCGTTTATCTGTCCTTGTTTGCCCTCTCTGTGTTTAGTCCCTTGTGGGCAGTAAAGAAATAGGCATTTCGTCTGCTGCTACGTTCTGAGTTCAAATTCCGCCGAGGTCGACTTTGCCTTTCATCCTTTCGGGGTCGATTAAATAAGTACCAGTTACGCTCTGGGGTTGATATAATCAACTTAATCCGTTTATCTGTCCTTGTTTGCCCTCTCTGTGTTTAGTCCCTTGTGGGCAGTAAAGAAATAGGCATTTCGTCTGCTGCTACGTTCTGAGTTCAAATTCCCCGCGAGGTCGACTTTGCCTTTCATCCTTTCGGGTCGATAAATAAGTACAGTTACGCTCTGGGGTTGATATAATCAACTCCTTAATCCGTTTATCTGTCCTTGTTTGCCCTCTCTGTGTTAGTCCTTGTGGTAGTAGTAAAGAATAGGCATTTCGTCTCTGCTGCTACTTTCTGAGTTCAAATCCGCGAGGTCGACTTTGCCTTTCATCCTTTCGTGGTCGATGAAATAAAGTTACCAGTTACGCTCTGGGGTTGATATAATCAACTTAATCCGTTTATCTGTCCTTGTTTGCCCTCTCTGTTTAGTCCCTTGTGGGCAGTAAAGAAATAGGCATTTCGTCTGCTGCTACGTTCTGAGTTCAAATTCCGCCGAGGTCGACTTTGCCTTTCATCCTTTCGGGGTGATAAATTAAGTACCAGTTGTGCGTACTGGGGTAGATCTAATCGACCTGCCCACTCCCCAAAACAAAATTTTTGGGCTATGTGCCTAGAGCAGAAAAGAATATTAATGTTTAAATCTTGCATAAGATAAGAAAGCTTAATTGCTTAACTCAGATCGTTCTTCTCTCTTCTAATGGACACAAGTTTAAATACTCAACGTTTAGTTCTGATGAAATTCCTTTCACTTTGAAATGATTCGCCACGGCAAAAAAAATGACGAGCCTAAAAGGTCACCTTGTTGGATACTAATATTGAATATAATTATCCGAAAACACATACACGTATACACATTAATTCATGTACACGTTTACTAATACATACATACACAGAGATATGCACACGCATATTCGTATACACAGACACACATACATATACACATACAGACGCACATTTGCAAATGCACATGCATACACACACACTCAAATATAAATACACACACACGTTCACAAACAGCTATGCGTGCGCTTGCACACACAAATACGTACATATACGCACATTTACAAAGACACAAATACAAATACATACATACACACAAGCATAGAAATACATATACACATTCACACATACACGCACACAAAATACACTAAAACATTCGCAAACACGTACGCATGCACACACACACACATACAAACACACACACATAAATACACACACACGAATACGCTCACAAATACACACACGCACACATACACGGACATTCACAAGCACACCCATTCTTACCGTTTCTCTTTTTTGTCACTTTCTCTCTCTCTCTCTCTCTGCCTCTCTTTCTCTCTCTCTCTCGATCTCTGTCTCTGTCTCTCTCTCCCTCTGTCTCACTCTCTCTGTCTCACTCTGCCTCTTTTCTCTCTCTCTCTCTCTCTCTTTCGCACTAGCGCTCTCTCACACTCTCTCTCTCTCTCTCTTCTCGCTCTCTGCCTCTCTCTCTCTCTCGCTCTCTGTCTCTGCCTCTATCTCTCTCTCTCGCTCTCTGTCTCTGCCTCTCTCTCTCTCTCTCTCTCTCTCGCTCTCTGTCTCTGTCTCTCTCTGTCCCACTCTCTCGCTCTCTGTCTCTGTCTCTCCTCTCTCTCTCTCTTCTCTCTCTCTCTCTCTCTCTCTCTCTCTCTCTCTCTCTCTTCCCCTCTGATTAAAAATGTTCGAAGTATATAACTCATTACACACGAAATTTTAAAGTTGGCCCAATGAGTGTCTTACGTTAATTAACGCATACAGCATGAAATATAATTAAACAATTCACACATGTGTGTTAATTTAAAGATATTGTGAAACGTACACAGCCATTGCCAACCGGCATTTTAAAAACAAAGTGACAACAGCAAGAGTAGGAGGAAGAAGAAGAAGAAGAAGAAGAAGAAGAAGAAGAAGAAGAAGAAGAAGAAGAAGAAAAGAAAAGAAGAAGAAGAAGAAGAAGAGAAGAAGAAGAAGAAGAAGAAGAAGAAGAAGAAGAAGAAGAAGAAGAAGAAGAAGAAGAAGAAGAAGAAGAAGAAGAAGAAAACGACAACGAGAAGAGTAACGGTAAAGACGACCACCACCTCAAAGCGGCGTAAGCAAGAAGACAAGAGACTGGACAATGGCGATGCGATGCCACAACAATGGACAAAGAATAAAACGCTGACTGAATGAAAATGAAGGAAAGCATCAATGCTCTGACAATCTTCGTTCGTTCGTTCGTTCGTTCCTTTGTTTCTTTCTTTTGAACTCCCACGTCTCCCCACTTTTTCCACGAACAATAGAGAGAGAGGGAAAGAGAGAGAGAGAGAGAGGAGAGAGAGAGAGAGAGAGAGGGCGGGACAGGAGCTAACGTACAAGAACTGAAACAGTTCAATCCAAACAATTGGTAATTCTTTCTCAGCCGATAGGACATTGGTGGGCCACATATGGCATTTAGACAATAGCGCAATTACTACATACCTATATACCTACCTACCTACCTACCTACCTATCTACCTACCTACTTACCTACCTATCTACCTACATACATACATACATACATACATACATACATACATACATACATATATACATATATACATGCATGCATACATGTGTAGGCACAATGGCCCAGTGGTTAGGGCAGCGGACTCGCGGTCGGAGGATCGCGGTTTCGATTCCCAGACCGGGCGTTGCGTGTGTTTATTGCGCGAAAAGACCTAAAAGCTCCACTAGGCTCCGGCAGGGAGGGGGGGTGGCGACCCCTGTTGTACTCTTTCGCCCCAACGTTCTCTTACTATCTCTTCCTGTTTCTTGAGTAATGCTGCGATGGACTGGCGTCCCGTCCAGCTTGGGGGGAACACGTACGCCACAGAAACCGAGAAACCGGGCCCATGAGCCTGGCTAGGCTTGAAAAGGGCGCGTAAATAAATAAAAAAAATATACATACATACATACAAATATACATACAAATATACATACAAATATACATACATATATGCGTACGTACATACATACAGACAGACAACTGCTTCAAAATGTCAAGCGTCTATTTCCGAATTATAAATTCGCATTTATACCAATAATAATTGGTGCATTTGGTTTTGTAAATACCAAAGTGACAATCTGGATAAACTGGGGTTTTCAGAAAAAGGAATCAAACATCTGCATTGTACATTACGAAAACAATATGTAAGCGGAACAATAAAAATCTGCACGACATTCCCTATGTTCAACATTTGTCATTGTTATCTACATTTCGACGGTGATGCTTCGTATATTAGAAACCAGCTTCTTCTACAAAGAAAGATTACAAATTATTGAAAACAGAGGGGAACATTTAGACATGCATGCATACCTACCTATTTCTTTACTACCCATAAGGGGCTAACACACAGAGGGGACAAACAAGGACAGACATAGGTATTAAGTCGATTATATCGACCCCAGTGTATAACTGGTATTTATTTAATCGACTCCCGAAAGGATGAAAGGCAAAGTTGACCTCGGCGGAATTTGAACTCAGAACGTAACGGCAGACGAAATACTGCTGAGCATTTCGCCCGGCGTGCTAACGTTTCTGCCTACCTACCTACATACATACTTACCTACATACATATACATACATACATACATACATACATACATACATACATACATACATTTATACTTACATACATACACACATATATATATGTAGGTATATGTGTGTGTGCGCGTGTGTGTATGTACATATATATATATTCGTTTTATTCTTTATTCTTTTATTCTTTTACTTGTTTCAGTCATTTGACTGCGGCCATGATGGAGTACTGCCTTTAGTCGAACAAATTGACCCCAGAGCTTATTCTTTGTAAGCCTAGTACTTAATCTATCGGTCTTATTTGCTGAATCGCTAAGTTATGCATGCATGTGTGTGAGTGTGTGTGTGTGTGTGTGTGTGTGTGTGTGTGTGTGTGTGTGTGTGTAAATTAGAGAAGAACCATGTAGCAACTGTGAAATTTGATTCAGTATTACTAAATTGAATGAATTTTTCCCTGTAAGTTTGGAATCATATTCCCTAATATTATATATATATATGTATGTATATATATATATCGTGGCACTCCGTCGGTTGCGACGACGAGGGTTCCAGTTGATCCAATTGATCCAATCAGCCTACTCGTGAAATTAACGTGCAAGTGGCTGAGCACTCCACAGACATGTGTACCCTTAATGTAGCTCTCAGGGGGATTCACCGGGATACAGAATGTGAAAAGGCTGGCCCTTTTCGAATTACAGGTACAACAGATACAGGAAGAAAGAGTGAGAGAAAGTTGTGGTGAAAGAGTGCAGCAGGGTTCGCCACCACCCCTGCCGGAGCCTCATGGAGCTTTAGGTGCTTTTTGCTCAATAACCACACATAACGCCCGGTCTGGGAATCGAAACCGCTATCCTACGACCGCGAGTCGGCTGCCCTAACCACTAGGCCATTGCGCCTCCGTATATAAATCTGTGTGTGTGTGTGTGTGTGTGTAACTGAATGGAAATAAAAGGAAGCATGAATGCTTTGACAGTCACAGACACTGCCAGGCAAACATATACATACATACATACATACATACATACATACATACATACATACATAAATACATACATGCATACATACATTCATACACACATACATACATACATGCATACATACATACACACATACACACATACATACACACATACATACATACATACATACAGACATACATACATACACACATACATACATGCATACATACATACATACATACATACATACACACACATACATGCATACATACATACATACATACATACATACACACACACATACATGCATACATACATACATACATACATACATACATACATACATACATACATACATACATACACACACACATACATGCATACATACATACATACATACATACATACATACATGCATACATACATACATACATACATACATTACATACATACATACATACATACATACATACATACATACATACATACATAGACACACATGCATACAACTGAGAGACAAGATTCTTTTGTGGCTATTCAGACAAGTAATAAATTTAGTGAAACGAACAAGTTTTTGAGAAATCCTTCATGCCGCACCATCTCCACCATCACCCCATCATCACAGGACTTAAGAAAACTCTTATAAGCATGATTGTATGCAAACACACATGCACACACACACATTCACAAACACAAACACACTCACATATATATACATATACACATATATATATATATACATATACACAAATATACACACATATATATATACATACACACACACATATTTATACAGATATATATATTTACTTACATATATACATAAATATATATATGTGTATATGTGTCTTCGTTTGTATTTATGAACATCTGTGTATGTATATATATATATATATACACACACATATATATGTAAGTATGTATGTATGTAAGTATGTAAGGATGTATAAATGGATGCATGCATGCTTGTATGTATGTATAAAGTTACATGTGGTTATATGCGTCTCTGTGATTATGTTACATGTTTGTGTGTGTGTATATATATATGTGTGTGTGTGTGTGTGTGTGTGTGTGTGTATGTATGTATATGTATGTTTGTATGTATGTATGTATGTATGTATGTATGTATGTATGATGTACGAATCTTAATGCTTATGTGTCTGCTTAATGAAAAAGTTATATATGGAAGCAGAGATTTTGACAACTACAACGCTACCACAACCCCACTCATACTACTACCACTACCAAAACAGCAACAACATTAACAACAACTACAACGGGAGCCGCAATTAGTATAATGAATAAACTGGGTTTCCAAATATTGTTCTGTGGCACTTTCTCTTCTGTCTTTTAACACACCAAACTCATGTATTCTTAACATTCTTTGTATATTCTTAGAATATGCAATACAATAGAATTCACTTTCGCTACATTGTTAGTACGAATTCTTACATTCTTTTATTCTTTTATTCTTTTATTCTTATATTCTCTTTCTATTTTTAGTCATCAGACTACGGCAATGCTGGAGAACTATTTTGAAGGATTGAGTCGATTAAAAATCAACACCCAGCACAATTTGTTTTCTAAATCTGGTACTTATTCCATCGTTCTCGTTTGCCGGACTGCTAAACTATGGAGACGAAAACAAACCACACTGGCTGTCGAGTAATAGAAGGCGAGCTGGCAGAATCATTAGCACGTCGGGCGAAATGCTTAGCGGTATTTCGTCTGTCGCTACGTTCTGAATTCAAATTCCGCGAGGTCGACTTTGCTTTTCATCCTTTCGAGGTCGATAAATTAAGAACCAGTTACACACTGGGATCGATATAATCGACTCAATCCCTTTGTCTGTCCTTGTTTGTCCCCTCTGTGTTTAGCCCCTTGAGGGCAATAAAGAAATAAGAAGGGACAAACACGACACACTCATATGCGATGAGCATCCACGCAGTTTCCGTCAACCAAATTCACTAACCATGCCTTGGTCCACTCGGAGCTATAGTAAAAGACACTGAAAATGTCTGGCAATAGGCTAAACCAGAAACCAAATCGTCGCGCAGCGGACTTCTCAACCTTACAGTCATGCCGCTTCTTCACACACGCAGCGCGTACGCACACGCACTCATTCACATATATATTCACATTAGCATATACAGGGTGGAGCAAAATGATCTCCCACATGAATGATTATTAAAAGAGAACACCACCATCGAGGATAACATTTATTATGTTTCTGAAAAGTACACAAAAAACGGTTTATTTTACTGGGTTTTATAAAGCATGTTAGGCAAATGGCGGCCGTTGTTGGCAATACATGGATGGAGTCGTTCCCAGAAATACTCTTTGACTCTCCGTGTCATCTCAGGTGGCATTGCGTTGATTTCCTCACGAATCCTTTCTTTCAAATCCTCAAGAGTTCGAAGACGATGTCGGAAAACTTTTTCATTTAGGTATCCCCAAAGGAGAAAGTCCCACGAGCTTAAATCTGGTGACCTTGCCGGCCACCCTATGTCTCCCCTCGAAGAAATCAAATTTCCTTCAACACTCCAAGCGAACGTCGTGCCGTGTGAGCCTGCTGTACTCTTTCACCACAACTTTCTCTCACTCTTTCTTCCTGTTTCTGTTGTACCTGTATTTCAAAGGGCCAGCTTTGTCACGCTGAATTTCCCCGAGTCCCCGTGAACTATGTTAAGGGGTACACGTGTCTATGGAGTGCTCAGCCACTTGCACATCAATTTCACGAGCAGGATCAACTGGATCAACTGGATCAACTGGAACCCTCGTCGTCGTAACCGACGGAGTGCCGTATGTTATTTTAGACAGAAGCAAGCAGGCAGCTGACTGACTTTAACTTATATTCAAAGGAAAGAGGTGACGCATTTACGAACGGTAGTTCTGTCTAAAATGATGTATTAACTAAAATATGATTTCAAACAGAGCAAGAGAAGTTATATTTTAATACTGTAAGACATAAAATCAGGCGGAATATTATGTTTATCGCTCCGTCTTGCTGGCATAGTTGGGAATGGAAACCAGTTGGAAAGCTTTATCGTTGGAAACATGCTACCTCTCTAAAACACTTACCATTTGTGTGCTGATAGGTGAAACGAATCGGTGTTGGCTGGAGAGATAATTGGTTGGAGTCTGGCTTCCGTTTCCTGACCAAACATAGTCAAGGTTTGCTTCTGGACACACTCAAGTGTGACAGATTAAAAGAAAATAAATCTGTCACCAGTAAATAGAAGGAAGGAAAAATTGCTTTGGTAAAGGAGGAGAGAAAGAGAGAGAAACGTGAGATGATAGATAGATGAAGAGATAAAGAGTGAGAGGCGGTTGTGCAGAGATAGATATCTATCTATTTATATGGCTAATGTTACGTATTTATAAAGACAGATATTGATGGAGGAAGAGAGAGAGAGAGAGAGAGAGAGAGGGGGGGGAGTGAGTGAGTGAGTGAGTGTGGGAAGTAGAATGAGAGGAACAGAGAGAAAGTAGTAATGGCGACTATGAAAACTAGATTGCATGAAAGTGATAGGAATTGTTTTTGTACGCCCCTTCGCTATATACATCTACATCCACATCCACATATAAATATGCGTGTAATAAATAACAATACACACACACACAATGCACACAAAGATATATTCATTATATCATTTGAGAAAGTTACATAATGAATCAACACGTTAACACAGTCGTAAGTCATTCCTCGCTCCAGAATACATACATACACACACACACACACACACACACACACAACACACACAACACACACACACACACACACACAAACACACAAACCTTATATAGAAATGCTAAGAAGAATCTTTCTCAAGTAACTCTTACCCTTTTTATTCTTTGTAAGCCTAGAACTTATTCTATCGGGTTCCCTTGCCGAACCGCTATGTGACGGGGACATAAACACACCAGCATTGGTTGTCAATCGATGTTGGGGCGGGAACGAACACAGACACACAAACATATACAAACATACACACACACACACACACACACATATATATATAATATATATATATATATATATATATATATATATAATAATAAATATTAGGGAATAAATCCAAATTTACAGGGAAAAAATCAGATTTAGGATTAAATCCAATTTAATAGTAAAATATTATAAAATATTATTAGAGACAAAACCACTATTTTGCAAAACAAACAGGAAAGACTTAATCAATACATAAAATTTTAATAAATAGTCAAAAAAACCGCCACTACAATCGTTTCTTGTAAGACAAGAAACGATTGTAGTGGCGGTTTTTTTGACTATTTATTAAAATTTTATGTATTGATTAAGTCTTTCCTTGTTTGTTTTGCAAAATAGTGGTTTTGTCTCTAATAATATTTTATATATATATATATATATATATATATATATATATATATATATATACATATATACATATATACACTTATATACGACGGACTTCTTTCAGTTTCCGTCTACCAAGTCCACTCACAAGGCTTTAGTCGGCCCGAAGCTATAGTAGAAGACACTTGCACAAGGTGCCACGCAGTGGGACTGAACCCAGAACCATGTGGTTGGTAAGCAAGCTACTTATCACTCAGCCATATATATATATGCGACAGGCCTCCTTCAGTTTCCGTCTACCAAATTCACTCACAAAGCTTTAGTTGCCCCGAGGCTATAGCAGAAGACACTACCCCAAGGTGAATCCGGAAGTATATGGTTGGGAAGCAAGCTTTTTACTTCACAGCCACGCCTGTGTCTATATCCATAAAACTTCATAAATCCTTAATCTTTTACAGCTATGAACTTTAAAATCTTTGATCCATAAATCTATATATATAAAGCTGAAGTTGTTTGTCTGCGTGTGGCAGGTTTGGTAGTCTTCAACTAACACTATCTCCTCCGAGACCCTGCGGTGCAAGTTGACAAAAATTCAGAGTATGATAGAAGAAGGCTTGCTCTTCATTACGTACAAGAAAAAATTCAAATCGGACCATGTTAACACCAAAAATTATTTACATCAAAAAGGTGCTTTTTTTCTATGAAAATCCCTATTTGTTACGATATTTTGACTGCTGTGTCGCCATTTTTAGGTGTATTTCAACCAGAAAAAGGTTCACTTAAAGAGAATAACAAGCTACATAATGCAAAATTTTTAATTTTCAAAAATTCCAATTCTAAAGAGTCGAAACAAACCCGAGCAACGCCGGGCGATACTGCTAGTCTGTTATATTTCCTTGTACTCTACACTTTTTGTGTATTTTATCTTCTTTTATTTTAATTCATTTTATTTAACACCCTTCCTTTGTTACTAGCATTACCGACTAACGGACTAACTGTGTTACCCTGATGGCTTACTATGCTAATATGCGCATCTTAAGTTTTAACTTTGCTGTTCTCAAATCAAAATCAAAATCCAAGTTATTTCCTTTATTCCATTTAAAGTAGATATTGCTTTTCATTCTCCGGGAGTTATAGAAAGAAAATTTCTGTTAAGATCTGAGGGTTGATTCAATTGCTAAATTCTTCCCACCATATTATATGCTCCGTATTCATATTTAAACAAATTTTCGTACCTTGGGTTTTATAATTATTATTTTAAATATCCAAGAAATTTTTTTTTAATAATTTTAAATTTCCGAATTTCACTGATACAAGCAACCAGAGAGAAGAAAACTAATTCATCAGCAAAAATTTATCTATATATAATTTAATCAATAACATTATTCTAAAAAGCTGCAATGCGATAAGAAGACATAGATGCTGTTTCGTCAACCAAATGTTTAGCATATATTTCAAAGAAGGGTTTATTTCCTTAAGGGGAAAGAATATAATTCAAGTATCAATTTGCATTTTATTTTCACTCTAAACTCTCCTAAGCGTTATAGCATCACGGTAACGGTACACATGCACGCATAAACATATACACACAGGTATAACGTGGCGCCATATTCCATATTTCAAGTTCTTTTTTGTTTTATGGAATTTATGAGCTACAAGATTTTCCATGCGCTGTATTTTGCATGCATTGCATTTTAACGTTGTTGTTATTGTTGTTGTCCTCCACCTTCTTCTTCTTCACCTTCTTCTTCTTTTCCTTCTTCTTCTTCTCCTCCTTCTTCTTCTCCTTCTTCTTCTTCTTCTCCCCTTCTTCTTCTTCTTCTCCACCTCCTCTCCTCCTCCTCCTTCTTCTTCTTCTTCCGTTTCTTCTCCTCCTTCTTCTCCTCCTCCTCCTTCTTCTTCTTCTTCTTCTTCTCCTTCTTCTCTTCTTCTTCTTCTTCTTCTTCTCCTTCTCCTCCTCCTTCTTCTTCTTCTTCTTCTTCTTCTTCTTCTTCTTCCAATGAGGACTCACTCCATTAGCCCCACAAAGAATAATCTCTAATTCGAGCCTACTCTAAGCTACTAAGAATGCGTGTGACAACTTGAAGATCCACGCACCACACGCGATAGACTGGCGGTTGCACGGGCGCGAAAGCTACGTTGTTATCCTCATTCCGTAAACAGTGGCTTTTTAACGGGTGGAGAGCTGAACCATCCTAGGGTACAGAGGATTCGCAATCTAGACTAGAGTCTGAAAGTTTACCACAACATAGTGGGTTACACCATGGGTCCTCTGCTTTGTGGCAGAAGTAGGAAGAAAGAGTGAGAGGAAGTTGTGATGAAACACTCACAATGCCCGGTCTGGGAATCGAAACCGCGTTCTTACGACCGGGAATCCGCTGCCGTAACCACTGGGCCATTGCGCCCCCACTGTTGTTGTTGTTGCTGGTTAAACTGCCCCACTTCACTTCTGCCGTTCAGTGCTGATCAAGCAGAACTATGATCGAAAACGTCTCGTATTATTTTAAGGTATTTTAAGGTATTTTAAGGATGACATCATTCATTATATCCTGTTTGTGTGTGTTTCTGTAAATGTATGTGGTTGTGTGGATAGGTGGATTGACAAACAGAAAGAGAGAGAGAGAGAGAGAGAGAATAGACAGACAGACAGACAGACAGACTCTTATTTGTATGGGATTTGTGTATATGTGTATGTTTGTGTGAAAGTAAAGCAGACAGGCAGGCAGAAAGATAGATAGACAGAGAGACGGACAGTTAGACATACAGACAGGCAGACATACAGACAGGCAGACATACAGACAGGCAGACATACAGACAGGCAGACATACAGACAGGCAGACAGATAGAAAGAGTGACAAACAGACAAACAGACAGATAGATAAATAGTTTGATAGATAGATATGTTTCTTTATTAGCCACACAGGGCTGCACACAGATAGAACAAATTACCAGGTAGAGCTTTTCTTTTGAAGGGTTAAAAAAAAAAAAAATAAAATAAAATAAAATAAAATAAAAAGTGGGGGTCGATCAAAAGGGATCGTAAAAGAGAGAAAGAGGACAAAAAAAGGGGGGGTTAAAAAAAAGGGGGAGAGGAAAAAAAATTGATCAATAGGGATCGTTATCACAGAAATGTCAATATGAGTGTAAAGGGAGGACAGGTGGAGGTTTACCGTGGAAAGAAAAGCCTACGAAAAAGACCACGGTAACCTCGGTCATGAAGTCACATGTTATATTTTCTTTTTTTTTTTTTTTGCAAATAAGCAACTCTCTGTATTAATTTTACGGTTCATAGAATCATAGTCAAGGTGGCTTCGTCATTCATACGTGCCATCCTTGCTACATTCACCCATCTTTTTAAAACATTCACTAGACAAACTTGCCTCTCTACTCTCACTTTTTTCTTCAGTGATACTTGAGAAGTTGATGAGAGATTGACCAGAGAGGAAAAGTTTTTCTCTAATCCTTTCAGACGCGTCCACCAGATACATTCTTTCGCATAGCCACAAGTAATGATAAAAATAGCTCTCCTTCCCGTTTGAAGGAAGGAGGCGTGGACTGATATTAACGATAGACTCGGCTGATAAACCGACACTCCCACACGTGACAGCAGTCGTTCGACATAAGCCCACAGGTGGGAAATTGCTGGACACTGCACGATTGCGTGCAGAGCGTTTCGTCGCTCTGCCCGCATCTCGGGCAGGTCGTCCCCGTGTTTCTCGAGCCATGCCTATTAGAGCTTATCCCGAACGGGTAGCGCTTCTCGGTAGCACCGCCAGGCCAGGGATCTCTGGAAGTTGTCCATAGGTCCCGGGCCGAAGTCGTTTGAAACAGGCGGGTCAGTATTCCTCGTCGACGCCCAGGTTTGCCCCGAGCTCGTCGTCGTACCTCCCCTCCACTAATCCCTATATAATGCTTGGTTGTGTTGAAGTCACTCAAGGTCGACCCGGGACGGCAGAGTTGCTTAGAGGCAACGCGACACTCGCGGTGCCATTCGCCCTTCTTCGGCCTCTTTTGATCCACGACTGTAGTTCGGTCATGAGACGAGTTGCGGGAATGCGTGCCTCACAAACGGCGACCACACCTGTTCACCGTCGTCTACATAGAGCCGGAGATGTCGCAGTCTCAGCGCGTGTCTGCGCATCATCAACCACGGCATGCCCAGCCCTAGATAGATAGATAGATAGATAGATAGATAGATAGATACATAGATAGATAGATAGATAGATAGATAGATAGATAGATAGATAGATAGATAGATAGATAGATAGATAGATAGATAGAGAAATAGACAGAGCTTCTCTCTCTGGCTTGATTCTTCCTACTCTCTTTGGGTGTTGATATTTCTCGTTTACACGTATGATCTATTTCTCAGTTTGAAGTGACCATGGTTACTACTTGAAAATATATTAAATAAATGATTGGTGTTTCGAGAAATATACTTTTGGTAATGTTCAGATTCCAAGTTATTACTTTAAAAGACAGGATAAGAAAAATTTTGAAAATATCATACCCTGTATTTTCGTTTGGAATCGTTCCTATCTAAATTAACTTTCAAAGTTGTTTTTCTTACCTACATAAATACATACATACATACATACATACATACATACATACATACATACACATAAATACTTACATAAATTACTACTACTGCATAACATACTACATACATACATAAATACATACCTACATACATACATACATAATACATAATACATACATACATACATAAATACATACATACATACATAAATCTACATACATACATACATACATACATACATACATACATACATCATACATACATACATACATACATACATACTACATAATACATACATACATACATACAGACAGACATACATAAATACATACATACATACATACATACATACATAATACATACATACCATACATACATACATACATCCATACATACATATGTATAAAATACAAAATGTATAAAATACAATATTTTCCAGAAGTTTATCATTTAAGTAGATATGCACATGTCTAGACATGCAACTATATGCTTGAGAATATATACATACATAAAACAAAACATACAAATCTACACATACACTGACTCCGAATACTACACATATGTACATATACATGCAGAAATTCCTTGTTGATTTTGGTGAAATTCCAGTGAACGAGCCTTGGATCTAGGTTAGAAACCGGCTCTTTCTCTTTTGGCAAGAAACCTTGAGATATAATAATAGCATTCATATGTATAAATTCAATATTCTTTTTACGGCAAGCGCAAGACTTGAAATTTAGGGGAAGATTTTAAGTCGATTACATCGACCCCAGTACGTAACTGGTATTTATTTAATCGACTACGAAAGGATGAATGGCAAAGTCGAACCCAGCGGAATTTTAACTCAGAACGCAGCGACGGCTGAAATACCTATTTATTTACTACCCCCAAGGGGTTAAACACAAAGAGGACAAACAAGGACAGACAAACGGATTAAGTCGATTATATAGACCCTAGTGCGTAACTGGTACTTATTTAATCGACCCCGAAAAGATGAAAGGCAAAGTCGACCTCGGCCGAATTTGAACTCAGAATGTGGCGGCAGACGAAATACTGCTGAGCTTTCCGTCCAGTGTGCTAAAGATTCTGTTTACCGCCTTCATATACATATGTCTGTCTAATTCTTTTCTACTCTAGGCACAAGGCCCAAATTTTGGGGGGAGCGGAGTCAGTCGATTAGTTCGACCCCAGTACGCAATCGGTACTTAATTCATCCACCCCGAAAGGATGAAAGGTAAAGTCGATCTCAGCGGAATTTGAACTCAGAACGTAAAGACAGACGAAATACCGCTAAGCACTTCGCCCGGCGTGCTAACGTTTCTGCCAGCTCGCCTCCTTCATTATGCCTGTCTAATTGTTAAACGAGTATCCTGGCCCACAAGTCAAGTCAGATATGGTGACATATTTTGTCAGGTCGTCCCGGGTAACCCTCCGAACAGTGTCCCAGTTAGTTCCCATCCCCATTCCCGCGAGATATTTCATCATACGCTATGACCATTTGGCATGTGGCCGACCGACACGATCCACCACCCCAGCCGAATCCTCAGAGAAAACACGATACACCGGATCCCACTCATAAAAATCAAGCAACATGACCAGTCCCGAATTATGCAAATAACAGGTCGCCACCCAGTTTCTGAGAGTAGCCGTTGATCGGATACGAAATTTGATCTGTGGTCGCTGATAATCCTGCGAAGCGTCTCGGTACCAAAGGAGTTCAGGATTAAGACACGATAACAAAATATTGGGTTGTCCGGAAAGTTCGTGCCGATTTTTAAAAGAAAGAAAAAGGTCAATAAATACTTGCCATTACATTTTTAATCAACTAAATATGAACTATTTTGTTGCACAATGCGTTTCCATCTTTCCTTTACCTTGAAAATACCCTCTTCCCAGAATTGAGGGGGTTCCATGGCAAAGAATTCATCAAGGTATCTTTTTACGTCATCCAAGGAATTGAAATTTTTACCATTAAGACTATTCTGAAGAGACCTGAATAAGTGGAAATCTGAAGGAGCAATATCTGGTGAATATGGAGGGTGAGGCAACACATCTCAGCCAAGCTGCAGCAATTTTTGTCTGGTTCCCAAAGCATCAAGTGCCGAAAATGAACTTTCTTATATGTCCTCTTTTGTAGTTTTCTAACCACATCTGTTGCGGAAATCAGTTGCCCTATGGATACGGATGTGGTTGGAAAACTACAGAAAAGGACATCTATGGACTATTGATAAGGTGTTTTCAAATTCAAATCCAGTACCCAAGATACCCTATCAGCATCATAGCTATGATTATTGCTGCAACAGGATACGAACCAACCCCACTGGAGCAAATTATAGCTGGACTTGGGTTCTTATGGAGAGAATGTAACCCCTCAGTTCATACACTGCAATAATTTGTGATTGAACATTGGTTCATAACAGAGAAGGAAAAAACAAAGACATTTGTAATCTTGCTAACCCTTTCACTGTGGAAAGTAGATATGTCCACTCAAAATTTCCTTACCCTTCATTGCGGAAAACTGTTGTATTTGCCCAACTATAGGAATGTCATATTTGGAATCAGTTTTTGTTATGTTAAGTTTATCGAAACTTATACAAAATACTAATTCTATTTTTTGGTAGATTTCATGACTGGAATAACCATAAAATTAAATCTGTTGTGTCACATTCACCGGTAAAATTTCCACTTTTTCTTATTTTTATTTTCCTAAAAACTATTGAGTCAAAACTATTGAAAAGGTTGCAAGACGCAACGAAAATTTTTGGAAAATAAAAATAAGAAAAAAAGTGGAAATTTTACCGGTGAGTGTGTTACATTATAAGGCACAAAAATAAAATGACTCTCCCCAGACACAATAGATTAAATTTTATGGTTATTCCAGTAATGAAATCTACCAAAAAAATAGAATTAGTATTTTGTATAAGTGCTTCAACACACGAACTCACATAAATAATCTTGCAAACCAAATCCAAAAACGAAACATAAAATTTAATTTCGCAAGAAAGTATCAATGTATTAAAACAAATAGATATTGAGGTTAGGAGAGATCAGGATTTTAGTGATAAGAAACAAAGATGGTGCGAGGGTGGACACCTAACACCATATTAATCAGCAAAGTAACTGGAAGTTTTGTAGAAGACAAAGACAACTTGTGAAAGGCCTATTAGAAACGAAGACATTGCTAGAGCCATGTCTTGAAGAGATTGAGACAAGAGAGAAGCAATTTCAATTAAAAATGGACAAAAGGTTTCAACATTATGCAAATGAGTTGTAAACCATTAACCAAAAGTAGACAATAGAGTGGTCGCAGAGTTGGCTTATGCACTAAGGAAGGTCGTATTTCGGATACTGAACATAAATTGAAAAGAAACAACAGGAATCCTGAATATAAGATGTAGGAAACCATAAATTAATGAATACGAAGTTTCGAATACAAGATGCATAACGATACCGAGATTTTCAAAGGCTTGAAGAGAAATACAGACTGCAAAATAAAAGTTGAATATTTAGAAATAAATAAGAAGTGATGAAGAGAGAGATAAAACATATATTCTTTTCTACTCTGGGCACAAGGCATGAAATTTTTAGAGAGGGGTCAGTCGATAAGATCCCAGTTGCGTACTGGGATCGATCTAATTTATCGACCCCGAAAGGATAAAAGGTAAAGTCAACTTCGACGGAGTTTGAACTCAGAACATAAAGACAGATGAAATACCTATTTCTTTATTACCCACAAGGGTAATAACATAGAGTGGACAAACAAGGACAGACAAAGGGATTAAGTCGATTACATCGACCCCAATACGTAACTGGTACTTTATTTATCCACCCCCAAAAGAACGAAATGTAAAGTCGACCCCGACGGAATTTGAACTCAGAACATAAAGACAGATGAAATACCTATTTCTTTATTACCCACAAGGTAATAACATAGAGTGGACAAACAAGTACAGACATAGGTATTAAGTCGATACATCGACCCCAGTGCGTAACTGATACTTAATTTATCGACCCAGAAAAGACGAAAGGTAAAGTCGACCCCGACGGAATTTGAACTCTGAACGTAAAGACAGATGAAATACCGCTAAGCATTTCGCCCGGCGTGCTAACGTTTCTGCCAGCTCGCTGCCTTAGATAAAACAGATATTAGAGAAAATTAACAACTAATGCTAAAACAGAAGTAAAGATAAGGGAAAACCAGGCACATGCATCACAACCATAAGAGCACGACATGGTGATCT
>NC_043003.1:16070812-16078312 GCF_006345805.1 Octopus sinensis
ATGTATCCATCATATATATGTGTGTATGTATGTTGGTATGTATACATATATTGTGTGTGTGCGTGTTTCTGTGTGTGTGTGCGTGTGTGTGTGTGTGCACGCGTCTCTCTGCGTGTGTGTGTGCGTTTGTGTGTGCGCGTGCGTCCGTATGTGTGCGTGTGTGTATGTCTGAGTGCGTGTGTGTGCACGCACGCGGTTCTTTCTGTCATAGTGCTGTTTTATTGATGAACCAAATTCTCAGCCGCGGTTCGATACTCGGCTGCAGCTATCTAACTGCCCATATATTAATGACGGACCTGGGGCGAAAATCTATAAGAATTTAATGACCGTTCCCTTAAAATGATAAAATTAACCCTGCAACATATCTTTCGTGATAGTACACGAATAAAGATATATTTGTCAAAATTACTTATTGTCATTACTCCCGTTCCTCTAAAACAGTATTACGCGTGAATGACAATCTTTTTCTTCGACCGACTTGCCGCCATTTTAATTCGTTTGTCTCTTCCCTCTTATTTGTGTCTGTCAGGTTATGGCTAAATGTTGTAAGCCAGAAACGAAGTGATTAAATGTTTCTTTCTATCGGGTTATTCTTTTATTCTTTTGCTTGTTTCAGTCATTTGCAGAGAAGCTTGAATTTGGTCATTCAACTTCTCATTTAAGTCAGCGGTAGAAGAAAAACGACCATCTTCGGTTTCAAGACGAAAGGTGTTCTTCCATCAGGATAATAATACTCAGTAACATACAGCGAGGATGACAATCCAAAGACTGGAGCAGTTTGAATGGGAAACGATGCCTCACTCACCATATTCGCCTGACATTGCCCCAAGTGATTATCATTTATTCCGCAATCATCAAAGTCATTTGGACGGGGAAAATATGAATTCTGTAGACGAGGTCAGAACAGTACTGGAGGAGTATTTTTCGTCACAGACAAGTGAATTTTGGAAGAGGGGCCTTACAAGTCTGCCAGATAGATGAAAGAGCATTGTAGAAAATGTAAGAGAGTATATTTTAGATTAAAAAAGAACTTTGTTTATCTTAGTTTTGAAAAATTAAAGAAGTATAAAAGAGGCATTATTTATGGGATGACCCAATATTTGTATTTACTGATTCAATTTCGTTTATTCTTTTGTTCTTTTACTCGTTTCAGTCATCTGACTTCGGCCATACTGGAGCACCGCCTTGAGGGGTTTTAGTCGACCAAATCGACTCCCGGCACTTGTTTTTTAAGTTTAGTACTTATTCTATCGTTCTCTTTTGCTGAACCGCGGTTGTCAAGCGGTGAGGGAGGGGACAAACATAGACACAGACACACACATACACATAGATATATACATATATATATATATATATATATATATATATACGACGGGGTTCTTTCAATTTCCGTCAACCAAATCAACTCACAAGGCTTTGGTCGGTCGAGGCCATAGCTGAAGACACTTGCCCAGGGTGTCACGCAGTGGGATTGAACGCGGAACCATGTAGTTGGTAAGCAAACTTCTTACTACACAGCCACGCCTGCATTTCGTGATATTTGTTTCTTTGTTTGTTTGTTTTAGTTTTTTATCCATAATGGTGGAAAGGTTTTAGTATTGTGACATGGTCAAAAAATCCTATGGTCTTAGCTTTAAGTCCTACAAATCCCAACCAGTCTTAAATTTCTTTTTTTATATACTTCGTTATCCAGTCTTCTCAAGTTTTCGCTTCGTAAGACCCTTTAATTGATATCGTCTTAAAATGAGATTCTGTCACGCAATTCACAGGTTAGTTTACCGCTGTTTCGAACTAAACCAAATTCATTAACACCCTAAATGTCATAAAATTGGATTAATCGACAATTACAATTTAGTTTAACCTTCACATCTTTCCTGACTGAGCAAACTAAGAATGAACCCACTCCTGTCGTGAACTACCAATCTTTTTCCCAGATACTGCGTCTTGGATAACATTATCTAATATGGCTACTATACCGCTTCAGTTGATCTTTTTTTTTTTTTTTTTTTTTTACATTTCTAACATTCAACAATAATTCACCTTATAAATACAGCATTTTTATTGAAATTATAACTGTTATATTATTTTGAAATTCAATAAACTTGTTCTTGAAATTTATTAATGTTGACAAAATCCTCTTACAAATCGTTAATGTCAATATTAAACGGAATTCACACCCAATTGTATTTCTCAGCGTCTTTTATTGGACTGTATTGAATGATTTCTGTTATTAATTCTGCTAGATCGTTGCAGATATTATTCTATCCGCCATTAAACTTAATAACGTGTTCTTTCTGTAGACCGAAGGCAGCTAAAAAAAAAAGCCTAGTTTTACTCTGCTTTCCTTCCCTTTTTATAATTTGGACTTATTTTTTAAGCGCATTTATTTTCTGCGTTAAATCAATAATTGTTTGATCTCGTCCTTGTTGAGAGATATTCAAGTCATACAAATAAAAAGAAAAATAAGGGAAAGTTAAGCTAATTGAAAAATCTACTTGGAATCTGAAAATCAAGAAAATGAGTCTTTTTTTTTTTTTTCAGATAAAATGTTTCCACTTCACTACAGGGTGACATAACAGACGGCAGAACTTCTCCACAAGATAAGCATCTGATGATCGTGTAATGTATTAAAGGTTCATATTGGGTTTTGATTGAAGAACGAAATACTCTGAATACCGTGTCAGTAAGCGGTTTTGACTTTTACAATTTTAACAATATTCATTATTAAATCCTATTCTATTCATATACATTTTGAACTAAAATTTCTTTTGCCACACTTGTGTGTAAAACAATTCATACACAGTAAAAATTAATATGGAGTTTAATTTCTCATCGTTTTCCATAAAAAAAAACCCTAATGAGCTCACAATATTGCGCATGCACAGTCGATACGTACGCTGAAATGCTTATTGCGATTTAATTAGATCTGATAAATTTCTTGCTTGTATCACAGGAACAATTTAAAATGTTCGCACTCTCCACTTCTCTAATGAAAGTCATTTTAATAATTTTATAAGATGTTCTCTTATACAGACAGACAGATATATACATAAATAGTTTGATAGATAGATAGATAGATAGATAGATAGATAGATAGATAGATAGATAGATAGATAGATAGATAGATACATACATACATACATACATACATAGATAGATAGATAGATAGATAGATAGATAGATAGATAGATAGATAGATAGATAGATAGATAAATAAATAGTTTGATAGATAGATAGATAGATAGATAGATAGATAGATAGATACATAAATAGTTTGATAGATAGATAGATAGATAGATAGATAGATAGATAGATAGATAGATAGATAGATAGCGACCACGGTCGAACACTCCTGACAAAGTCTCTCCATAATTATGTGGTTGTTTAGCAACGCTTTGTCTTTCAATTGCTAGTTTGATCATCGTCTGTCTTTACGTTCTGAGTTCAAATTCCGCCGAGATCGACTTTGCCTTTCATCCTTTCGGGGTCGATAAATTAAGTACCAGTTGCGTACTGGGGACGATCTAATCGACTGGCCCCCATCCCCAAAATTTCGGGCCTTGTGCCAAGAGTAGAAAAGAATTGCTAGTTTGAACGGGGCAGGGCGCAACTTCTGTAAACATGCAATTATCTACCAACTAGAACTTGTGTACCTGTCCATTGTCAAAATAGAGGATCGTCTGCACAGCCACAATGTCCTTCTACAAATATGACAGTTTGTTGTTGTCTTCCAGTTTGAATTATTGTATACCAACAGGAAATACACAGGTTTATGAAGGTTGGCTCCTATTTGCCATATCCTTGACGGAGATGGCTAAACGGATTACTATGCTTTGCCAATGGCCAACCTGTAGCTATTCCGAGCGATATGTATATATAAAATTAATGTAAAGAGCAGGATGCAATGTTTTAACAAAAAGGAGAATTATAGTTGGCCCTAAGTGTGACTAAGGTGTTAAAAAACCCCTTGTCACATTATATATATATATATATATATAATATATTATATATATAGATATATATATATAGATAGATAGATAGAGAGATAGATATAGATAGATAGATAGATAGATAGATAGATGAGTGTTTTTTTCCCGTATATATTCCTTTGGAATAATATAAGTGAAATCTGAAGTAAAAGTATTTGAACTATACCTGCGTTAAACTCCATTTATATATATTATATATATATATATATATATATATAATTAAAAAGGGTAATAACATAAGTTAATATATATATATAATATATATATGATATAAACATAATTAAAAAGGGTAATAACATAAGTTATTATTACCAGTGGCCTAGCACAAAAGACGAATTAGTCATTAGACAATATTTTTTTCGTATAGAAATATAATAAAGGCTCCCAAATAAGGAAGCAAGTGCTAGAAACACAAAGAGGGATAAATTCATCAAAGGAATGAAAATCAAAAACATTTGCCATTATAGATGTATCCCACTATAGATGTATCTAATGTATCCCATATAGATGGATACCTCTATAATGGTAAATGTTTTTGATTTTATTCCTTTGATGAATTTATCCCTCTTTGTGTTTCTAGCACTTGCTTCCTTATTTGGGAGCCTTTATTATATATATATATATAATATATATATATATATATATATATATATATACTATATATATATACATATATATATATATATATATATATATATATAATATAATATATATATATTATATTATATATATATATATATAGGAGAGACCAAAGTGTACGTACGCCGTTATAAGTATATAAAAAAAGAAAATATAAAAAATGGGATAGGAACGCAACAAGCAACAACAAAACATTTAGACAGTTAGATGATACAGAAAGGGACAAGAAAAAACAAGGACAGGTCATTCAGAGTTTTCTTTCCTCAGTCGATTTCCAAATCATCTTTGCAGTTTCGGCTGGTTATACTAGAGACTGCCCCCGTCTGGCCAGCCCCAAGGAAAATCTAAGCTAATAGCACTAGATTCCTTGGAACATTGTTCTTGTATTCGTGTACCATTTCTCCGTTTTTTCCGTCCTTGTCTTCGTATACATTCGCTGCTTTCTTCCAAGCAATCTAATGCTCTTAGCTTAGATTTTTCTTGGGGCTGGCCAGATTGGAGCAATCTTGAGTATAACCAGCCGAAATTGCAAAGATGATCTGGAACTCGACTGAAGAAAGAAAACTCCGTTTGACCCATCCTTGTTTGTTCTTGTCCCATTTTTTGTTTTCTGATATATATATATATATATATATATATATATATATATATATATACGGTATACGAGTATTGTATGTATAGCTCATGGAGTGACGACCGACCGTGTGCCCGGAATAGTTATGGGTTGTCCTTTGGAAAGGCTTAGTACACGATCAGCCACCCCGTCAGGAAATATGATGAAAAGAAGTCAGCCTTCACAAGCCTGTATATTTCCAGTGGGTATACAGGAGGTGAATCTGGCAGACCACGGCAAACATATATTTCTTCTCCCGTCATCCTTACTGTGTTACAATTGGCACCAAACCCTTTGTTCAACTGAGCCAAAATGTGATATTGCACAGCATCAAAACTCTCTCTCTCTCTCTCTGATTCAAACTACACCCTATCGTCTTGAAAGAAAGAGCCAGACACATTGCTAATGCAGACCATGCTACACTATACAGATATAAAAATATGACTACATGGTCATAGATTGAAAGCTTTTTACCACAGTTCGGCTCGGTCAGAACTTATATGTGGCTTAACAACAACGAACAACATCAGCGACTCTGATAACGGCTTTGGTCAATGAACATCTTACCAGCTTTGCCGACCAAGCTTCCAAGACTCCTTCCCGTCGCTCATGTTTTTATAGTAGAGGTGGAAGTACAGAGGTTTTGCAAAATATCTCCCTCAACAATTTTTACCATTCTGGATTGGCTGGGGCCGACAAAGATCATAGTCACTACGCCTCCAGAATGACATACAAAACACGATTGTAATTGTTATTTGAAATAAAAAAAAAGATTTAATGATGATAATTAAATTCACTAAAAGCATTTAACGTCTGTACTTCTATACTAACTATAAAAACACTTTTAATAACGAGTCAACGAGGAAGCCTCTCAGTTAAGAATGTTCGATTTTTCTTTTCATGACTTTGTCGCTTACTAGAGATCAAACAAAAATTTCTAACCTCCCCCGCATAGGAAATTTAAACAAAGCTACATTTGAAATTTGAAAGTTTTGAAAAACGAAAGAAAGAAATTGTTTATTTTCTTAGTAATTGTCGAACTTTCTAGACTTTGTGGCTCAGTGGAGATCAAAGAAAAGAATTATGGTGTCCTTCGTACAGAGAGTTAAACAGAACTGATTTACAGTTAGATATTTAGAAATCATAACATACATAGATACACAAACACACAATCATATACACAATATACATACATATATATATATATATATATATATATATATATATATATATATATACATACTACATACATACATACATACGTACATATACGTATAATAAATATAATATATATATATATATATATTAGATATATATATATATATAAATTGTACACATACACATTGATGTTTGTTTTTATGGTTGTTATATTAAAACGGTTTTACATCAAAGATTCCGATGAATAACTGACCGATATTTCGAAGCCATCGTCACCACGTTTCTGTAAATGTATAATTTATATAAACACACACACACACACACGCACACACACACACACACACACACACACACTCACACACACACACACACACGCACATACAGAATGAGAGAGAGGGAAGGCTATTGTTGTGTATAACAGGTTTTACAAGCCAAATATTTTAATATGTTAACAAATGTTTATGTGATGTGTGTGTGTGTTGTACGTGTGTGTGTGTGCGCGCGTGCGCAGCGCGATTGTGTCAGATTGGGAGAAATAAGATCTATTACGAACTTTTAACGTTCCGGATTCTTCGCGATTTCAAGCTATATACATATATATGTAGATAACACACGCACACACACACACACACACACACATACACACACATACACACACACACACACACACACACATACACACACACACACACGTACGCACACACTCATATATAAAATAAAAAGAACGTAAATAGTATGCATGAAAATATGTTTCTGTTTTTGTATTTACATATCTTTTCAGTATGCTACCAAAGTACTGAGACCCCCTTCGGTCATGACTGACCATAGGATTGCACCTAGAAAGCTACCCTCCAAGGCACAAGTCCGGGCAAGTTTGTTTATGGAACACCAGCCGTCGCCCATGCATAACAGCCTCCCCTATCCATGCCACCAGTGTTACCCAAGGGAAAAACAAATGGGCCGATACAGCTTGGCACCTGTGACGTCGCAACTCATTTCTACAGCTGAGTGAACTGGAGCAACGTGAAATAAAGTGTCTTGCTCAAGAACACAACGCGCGGCCCGGTCCGTGATTCGAACTCACAACCTCACGATCGTAAG
>NC_043003.1:16083312-16153312 GCF_006345805.1 Octopus sinensis
CATAGCTGGTGAGTGTGGCTGACTCTATGGCTGAGGGCATGTCCGATAGAGCAACCACAAACAGTAGTGGTCACAGCACTTCCCTGGGTGACTCCGCTGAGGATTGGTTACAAAGGAGAGCACCTCTGCTTCCTCCTTTGTGGACAGGGCAGATTATTCCTTCTTTTAACATTTGAGGAAATTACCGCATTCAAGGGAACTCTGGAAAAGCATTTGCAGTGGTTTTGCAAGAGTTTCTTACATTTTTTAAACAGAATTGCTGGGAGTCCATCTGGGCCCGTTGCAGAGTTTGGGCTTATCTCGTAAATGGCCGACAATACATCCTCTTCTGTAATGCCAATGTAACTGATGGTCACCTTTTTCTATTCTAGGTTTATATATATAAAAGATTATAGATAGGTAAATACATACATTTACATCTGTGTCTATGTATATATATATACATATATATATATACATATATATATATAATTAATTAATAAGGGTGAGAGAATTAGATACTAATTTAATAGTATATCTATTCAACACCAAGTGGCCCAGTGCTCGGAGAAACCTGGATTATTATAATATTTTGTAATATATTATAATATTTTATACAAAAATAAATATAAGAGAGTGGTCACTATATGGCTCACTCTAGCACTAGTTAATCCAAAAGGTTTCAACCACAAAAATACATGTTATATATATATATATATATATATATATATATATATATATGATTATAGGTAGGTAATACATACATTTACATCTGTGTCTATGTATATTTATATATATATGTATATATATATATATAAGATTATAGGTAGGTAAATACATGCATTTACATCTGTGTCTATGTATATATTATATATATATATATATATATATATATATATATATATATAATATATATATATATATATACAGGGTGACTGAAAATAAGTAGGCATTTCACAATTAGTAACAGAATCCATAATCCTTTTACAAATTTCTTCTTTTTTTTTTACTACATGAGAAAATGAAAGTAAATCTTCATATTTCCCCGCAAGCACCAGCGGCGTCAATCAGTTTCCACAAACTACCAGAGATAGATTGAAGGACATCGTCTTGGATATCAATGAGGACCTTCTAAATTTGAGTCTCCAAGTCCTCGCGCGTGTGATGTTTTGTCTTGTATACCTCCTCTTTTGCGTAACCACACAGGTAAAAATCTCATGGACTGAGATCTGAACTTTTTGGCGTTCTAGACCTCTGGGCTTCTGTGATGAAGGTCTTCAGCTTTTAGCTCCTGCACATAATGGTGTTTCTACGAACGAAAATTCAGTTCGTTATGCAACACCATGCATATTTTGTGTCTTGTTTGCCCACTTTCATGAGCTGTCTGACGTGTTGAGTTTTGCAGGCTGCGATTACACTTTTCCTGCACTGTTGTCAGGTTCTCCACTGATGGGAATATGTGGTTGAACGGTGCCATTTCTTGCATCGTTGCCGAAGCCCGTGGTAATCAGCTTTGCATGACAACTTTTTATTGTCTCCGGACGTAGTGTTGCATGCTTACATGTCCATGCACGCCACCATCTCTGAACCAAAACAATGGAATTCCACACTTCATAGCGTGACGCTATCTTAGCTCCCTCCTTAACAGTCAAGCGACCGGCCATCTGGAAAATAAGAAATAAGACAATAAGACAATAAGAAATCCTCATTAGTGTCGTCTGTTTAAAATTTAATTTCGTGATGACTTCAGTGATACTAAAATTTCTGTAATTTCTAATCCCTAGTTACTTTCCACCCACCCTATACACACACACACATACATATATATAATATATATATTATTATATATATATTAATATATAATCTATATATATATAATATATATATATATATATAGGTAAGAAAGTTGGTATGTGAAAGCACGTGGTTGAATATATAGAAAATAGTAAAAAGTGAAAAAACTACAGAAGGCTTGTTTTAAAAGGTTAAAAAATATATATTTGAGTCAATATGTCTGAAGAATGTTATACATTTTTTTCATACAATGACATAGTAAAGAAGAAATGACCAGTTTCGCGTTCAGCTTTTCAAATTTCTTCTATACTATGTCATTGTATGAAAAAAATTTATAACATTCTTCAGACATATTGACTCAAAAATATATACTTTTTTAACCTTTTAAAACAAGCCTTCTGTAGTTTTTTCACTGTTTACTATTTTCTATATATATATATATAACAAAGTGGAGTTACGATAATATGGTGAATCTGGTCAGTTCAAGCTGAATATATCTCCCTTATTGAACATTTACCAAAATGTAACCTTCTTGAACTTATAATTTTCTGCGTACATATATACAGATACAATACCAACATTCCTCTGAACTTTTTAATAATTCTTTCTGTAAACTGTTTTTAACATTCTCTAAGTATTATCAAAGAATGTATATATGTATTGTAATCTTTTGTGTCCAATATTTTAATGAACTTATAAAATTTTTTTTATATTTTCCAAAAATTTTCCCTTGTAAACTGTTTTTAACATGTTCTTGTTAGTATCAAAGAATGTTTATATGTATTGTAATATTATGTGACAACCAGTACCTAACACAACAAAGATTTTACATGTTACTTTTGTCAATCTTTTTCTAAAAAAGTGAAACCGGTCAAGTAAATAAACATCTTTTAAAATTGCATTTTCAAACCTTCTTTCATATATATATGTATATAGAAACATATATATATATATGTACGTGTACATGTGTGTTAGTATATATATATACACACACACACACACACACACACACACATATATATATATATATATATATATATATATATATATATATATATATGTATGTATGTATGTATGTATGTATGTTGTATATATGTGTGTGTGTGCGTATTTATTTATATTATAGATAATATCTTTTCACTATTGATGGAATAACTAAATAGCGGTTTGTCTCTAAATTATATATATATATATATATATATATATATATATATATTATATATATATATATATAATATTGTAAATTTTGATTTAGTTGTGCTAAATTGAATTTTTTCCCCGTTAGCTTGGAATTATTACATTCCCTAACTATTAATAATTATGTATATATAAAGAGAGAGGGAGACAGAGACCTATGTACATATGTGTGCATGCATGTGTATATATGAATGTATCTATATATGTACTAGCAGCATAGCCCGGCGTTGCCCGGCTATGCAAGAGCCCCTAGTAGGCAACGACTAATCCCAATCTAGTCCTTTCTCTCTAGGGAACGAAGGCGCATGTGTAGGTTGCAATGTCTTCTCTTCACTCGAATACTTCTGTGTATACGAATGTTCCTAGCTGTCCCTTTGGACGATAAAAAGGTCGAGTTGTGTCCCCTAGACAGTTTGTGTTTAATACACAAATCGGTTTGCTATGTGTGCCACATATGATTTAATTAACCGATTTTTTCCAGAACTGGGGGAACTTTTAAAAATTTTCGCTGCGTTAGTTTTGAATTATGACATTGGGCTATGTGTGTGTCAAGTTTCATCAGAATCGGTTGAAAGCCGTGGTCAGGGTGAGGGTACAACCTGACAGACACACAGACACACAGACAGACAAACTGCCGTTTATATATAGAGAGATAAGAGGCGGAAGTGGAGGAGGAGGGCGACCACCACCACCACCACGAATATGACGACAGCGACGACCACGGTGATGACAGTGACGATCATGAGGATAAGGAGGAGAAGGAGGAGAAGGAGGAGGGGAGGAAAGAGAAGAAATAAGAAGACCACGCAATGCAGAAGGTGTACAAAATAGAAGAGGAAAACAGAGAAAAAGAAAGATAATGCCTTTGATAAAAAATAAAAAAACAAGAAACGAAGGCGGGTTTCATTTCTGTTCCATCACTTTTATCCTTATTTTAATCTTTACCTCCTTTCCACCAAAACTTGACGCCATATTATAAGTATTACATCCTAGCGCTTCATATTATATATAGACTAGCAGTATCGCCCGGCGTTGCTCGGGTTAGTTTCGATCTTTTAGAAATGGAATTTTGAAAAGTAATACTTTTGCATTATGTAGCTTGTTATTCTCTTTAAGTGAACATTTTCCTGGTTGAAATACACTGAAAAATAGCGTCACAGCAGTCAAAAAATCGTAAAAAATAGGGATTTTCACAATTTTGATGTAAATAACTTTTGGTCTTAACATGGTCCGATTTGAATTTTTTTCTTCTACGGAAGAAAGAGCAAGTATTCTTCTATCATACTCTCAAGTTTGGTCAACTTGCGCCGCAGGGTCTCGGAGGAGATAGTGTTAGTTGACGGCTACCAAACCTGCCATACTCAGACAACTTCAGATTTATATAGAGAGAGATATAGGTTAAGTCATTTGTGGAGTTTGATCTAACTATCAGATCTACACTTACGATACTCACACACTGTAAACTATATTCTGAAGCCATGTTTTAAGTATTTTATTATATAGGAATTAATTTTTAACTGCAGCAGCACAATGAGCTACAAGGCGTGTCTGTATACATTGGTATGCATGTATGTATATATGTATGTATATATGTATGTATGTATGTATGTATGTATGTATGTATGTATGTATGTATGTATGTATGTACGTATATGTATATATGTATGTATATATGTATGTATATATGTATGTATATATGTATGTATATATGTATGTATATATGTATGTATGTATGTATGTATGTATATGTATATATGTATGTATATATGTATGTATATATGTATGTATATATGTATGTATATATGTATGTATATATGTATGTATATATGTATGTATATATGTATGTATATATGTATGTATATATGTATGTATATATGTATATATATATATATATATATATATATATATATATATATATATATATATGTATATATATATATATATATATATATATATATATATATATATATATATATATATATATATATATATATGTATATAATTTCAACAATTGAGGGTAAAATTAATTAATTAATTAATCAATTTCACCAAGTATTCAGTATGCAAAGGGACCATTTAAGGCAAATTCAAATTATTACATTATATAAAAGGGCTTAGTAAAATAAATTACTTTGCCGCATACTGAACTCGTTAGAAATAGCAGCTAAAAAAACTATTTCTAACACTTAAAGAAAACCTCTCTCATATAGTGCTTGCTCAATTCAACCCAAGAAAGTATGAGGGTAGAGACATTAAAAAATCAAATGCAAAGGTTATTTGAGTACGTACGTTTCAAGATTAGCCAAATTCGACCCTTCTCTCATCAGCTCAGAATGCCCTTGTTTGAGTTTGAAAACACTGAAAATGGGAGCATACCCTTTCGGCTTGTTATCGCTTCTGAAGATCTGTTCCCAACTAACAGTGCTAGCTAACTCAAATATGCAAGAGAAAGATTTCTGTTCTCCCCTTTCCACCAGCGTGGGTTAAAATCAGCAAACACTACGCTTTTTTTCGGTAAAATCCAAGACAATTAAGTAGAGAGAGATGAATTATAATTTCAACAATTGAGGGTAAAATTAATTAATTAATTAATCAATTTCACCAAGTATTCAGTATGCAAAGGGACCATTTAAGGCAAATTCAAATTATTACATTATATAAAAGGGCTTAGTAAAATAAATTACTTTGCCGCATACTGAACTCGTTAGAAATAGCAGCTAAAAAAACTATTTCTAACACTTAAAGAAAACCTCTCTCATATAGTGCTTGCTCAATTCAACCCAAGAAAGTATGAGGGTAGAGACATTAAAAAATCAAATGCAAAGGTTATTTGAGTACGTACGTTTCAAGATTAGCCAAATTCGACCCTTCTCTCATCAGCTCAGAATGCCCTTGTTTGAGTTTGAAAACACTGAAAATGGGAGCATACCCTTTCGGCTTGTTATCGCTTCTGAAGATCTGTTCCCAACTAACAGTGCTAGCTAACTCAAATATGCAAGAGAAAGATTTCTGTTCTCCCCTTTCTGTTCTGCATACTGAATACTTGGTGAAATTGATTAATTAATTAATTAATTTTACCCTCAATTGTTGAAATTATAATTCATCTCTCTCTACTTAATTGTCTTGGATTTTACCGAAAAAAAGCGTAGTGTTTGCTGATTTTAACCCACGCTGGTGGAAAGGGGAGAACAGAAATCTTTCTCTTGCATATTTGAGTTAGCTAGCACTGTTAGTTGGGAACAGATCTTCAGAAGCGATAACAAGCCGAAAGGGTATGCTCCCATTTTCAGTGTTTTCAAACTCAAACAAGGGCATTCTGAGCTGATGAGAGAAGGGTCGAATTTGGCTAATCTTGAAACGTACGTACTCAAATAACCTTTGCATTTGATTTTTTAATGTCTCTACCCTCATACTTTCTTGGGTTGAATTGAGCAAGCACTATATGAGAGAGGTTTTCTTTAAGTGTTAGAAATAGTTTTTTTAGCTGCTATTTCTAACGAGTTCAGTATGCGGCAAAGTAATTTATTTTACTAAGCCCTTTTATATAATGTAATAATTTGAATTTGCCTTAAATGGTCCCTTTGCATACTGAATACTTGGTGAAATTGATTAATTAATTAATTAATTTTACCCTCAATTGTTGAAATTATAATTCATCTCTCTCTACTTAATTGTCTTGGATTTTACCGAAAAAAAGCGTAGTGTTTGCTGATTTTAACCCACGCTGGTGGAAAGGGGAGAACAGAAATCTTTCTCTTGCATATTTGAGTTAGCTAGCACTGTTAGTTGGGAACAGATCTTCAGAAGCGATAACAAGCCGAAAGGGTATGCTCCCATTTTCAGTGTTTTCAAACTCAAACAAGGGCATTCTGAGCTGATGAGAGAAGGGTCGAATTTGGCTAATCTTGAAACGTACGTACTCAAATAACCTTTGCATTTGATTTTTTAATGTCTCTACCCTCATACTTTCTTGGGTTGAATTGAGCAAGCACTATATGAGAGAGGTTTTCTTTAAGTGTTAGAAATAGTTTTTTTAGCTGCTATTTCTAACGAGTTCAGTATGCGGCAAAGTAATTTATTTTACTAAGCCCTTTTATATAATGTAATAATTTGAATTTGCCTTAAATGGTCCCTTTGCATACTGAATACTTGGTGAAATTGATTAATTAATTAATTAATTTTACCCTCAATTGTTGAAATTATAATTCATCTCTCTCTACTTAATTGTCTTGGATTTTACCGAAAAAAAGCGTAGTGTTTGCTGATTTTAACCCACGCTGGTGGAAAGGGGAGAACAGAAATCTTTCTCTTGCATATTTGAGTTAGCTAGCACTGTTAGTTGGGAACAGATCTTCAGAAGCGATAACAAGCCGAAAGGGTATGCTCCCATTTTCAGTGTTTTCAAACTCAAACAAGGGCATTCTGAGCTGATGAGAGAAGGGTCGAATTTGGCTAATCTTGAAACGTACGTACTCAAATAACCTTTGCATTTGATTTTTTAATGTCTCTACCCTCATACTTTCTTGGGTTGAATTGAGCAAGCACTATATGAGAGAGGTTTTCTTTAAGTGTTAGAAATAGTTTTTTTAGCTGCTATTTCTAACGAGTTCAGTATGCGGCAAAGTAATTTATTTTACTAAGCCCTTTTATATAATGTAATAATTTGAATTTGCCTTAAATGGTCCCTTTGCATACTGAATACTTGGTGAAATTGATTAATTAATTAATTAATTTTACCCTCAATTGTTGAAATTATAATTCATCTCTCTCTACTTAATTGTCTTGGATTTTACCGAAAAAAAGCGTAGTGTTTGCTGATTTTAACCCACGCTGGTGGAAAGGGGAGAACAGAAATCTTTCTCTTGCATATTTGAGTTAGCTAGCACTGTTAGTTGGGAACAGATCTTCAGAAGCGATAACAAGCCGAAAGGGTATGCTCCCATTTTCAGTGTTTTCAAACTCAAACAAGGGCATTCTGAGCTGATGAGAGAAGGGTCGAATTTGGCTAATCTTGAAACGTACGTACTCAAATAACCTTTGCATTTGATTTTTTAATGTCTCTACCCTCATACTTTCTTGGTTGAATTGAGCAAGCACTATATGAGAGAGGTTTTCTTTAAGTGTTAGAAATAGTTTTTTTAGCTGCTATTTCTAACGAGTTCAGTATGCGGCAAAGTAATTTATTTTACTAAGCCCTTTTATATAATGTAATAATTTGAATTTGCCTTAAATGGTCCCTTTGCATACTGAATACTTGGTGAAATTGATTAATTAATTAATTAATTTTACCCTCAATTGTTGAAATTATAATTCATCTCTCTCTACTTAATTGTCTTGGATTTTACCGAAAAAAAGCGTAGTGTTTGCTGATTTTAACCCACGCTGGTGGAAAGGGGAGAACAGAAATCTTTCTCTTGCATATTTGAGTTAGCTAGCACTGTTAGTTGGGAACAGATCTTCAGAAGCGATAACAAGCCGAAAGGGTATGCTCCCATTTTCAGTGTTTTCAAACTCAAACAAGGGCATTCTGAGCTGATGAGAGAAGGGTCGAATTTGGCTAATCTTGAAACGTACGTACTCAAATAACCTTTGCATTTGATTTTTTAATGTCTCTACCCTCATACTTTCTGGGTTGAATTGAGCAAGCACTATATGAGAGAGGTTTTCTTTAAGTGTTAGAAATAGTTTTTTTAGCTGCTATTTCTAACGAGTTCAGTATGCGGCAAAGTAATTTATTTTACTAAGCCCTTTTATATAATGTAATAATTTGAATTTGCCTTAAATGGTCCCTTTGCATACTGAATACTTGGTGAAATTGATTAATTAATTAATTAATTTTACCCTCAATTGTTGAAATTATAATTCATCTCTCTCTACTTAATTGTCTTGGATTTTACCGAAAAAAAGCGTAGTGTTTGCTGATTTTAACCCACGCTGGTGGAAAGGGGAGGACAGAAATCTTTCTCTTGCATATTTGAGTTAGCTAGCACTGTTAGTTGGGAACAGATCTTCAGAAGCGATAACAAGCCGAAAGGGTATGCTCCCATTTTCAGTGTTTTCAAACTCAAACAAGGGCATTCTGAGCTGATGAGAGAAGGGTCGAATTTGGCTAATCTTGAAACGTACGTACTCAAATAACCTTTGCATTTGATTTTTTAATGTCTCTACCCTCATACTTTCTTGGTTGAATTGAGCAAGCACTATATGAGAGAGGTTTTCTTTAAGTGTTAGAAATAGTTTTTTTAGCTGCTATTTCTAACGAGTTCAGTATGCGGCAAAGTAATTTATTTTACTAAGCCCTTTTATATAATGTAATAATTTGAATTTGCCTTAAATGGTCCCTTTGCATACTGAATACTTGGTGAAATTGATTAATTAATTAATTAATTTTACCCTCAATTGTTGAAATTATAATTCATCTCTCTCTACTTAATTGTCTTGGATTTTACCGAAAAAAAGCGTAGTGTTTGCTGATTTTAACCCACGCTGGTGGAAAGGGGAGAACAGAAATCTTTCTCTTGCATATTTGAGTTAGCTAGCACTGTTAGTTGGGAACAGATCTTCAGAAGCGATAACAAGCCGAAAGGGTATGCTCCCATTTTCAGTGTTTTCAAACTCAAACAAGGGCATTCTGAGCTGATGAGAGAAGGGTCGAATTTGGCTAATCTTGAAACGTACGTACTCAAATAACCTTTGCATTTGATTTTTAATGTCTCTACCCTCATACTTTCTTGGGTTGAATTGAGCAAGCACTATATGAGAGAGGTTTTCTTTAAGTGTTAGAAATAGTTTTTTTAGCTGCTATTTCTAACGAGTTCAGTATGCGGCAAAGTAATTTATTTTACTAAGCCCTTTTATATAATGTAATAATTTGAATTTGCCTTAAATGGTCCCTTTGCATACTGAATACTTGGTGAAATTGATTAATTATTAATTAATTTTACCCTCAATTGTTGAAATTATAATTCATCTCTCTCTACTTAATTGTCTTGGATTTTACCGAAAAAAAGCGTAGTGTTTGCTGATTTTAACCCACGCTGGTGGAAAGGGGAGAACAGAAATCTTTCTCTTGCATATTTGAGTTAGCTAGCACTGTTAGTTGGGAACAGATCTTCAGAAGCGATAACAAGCCGAAAGGGTATGCTCCCATTTTCAGTGTTTTCAAACTCAAACAAGGGCATTCTGAGCTGATGAGAGAAGGGTCGAATTTGGCTAATCTTGAAACGTACGTACTCAAATAACCTTTGCATTTGATTTTTTAATGTCTCTACCCTCATACTTTCTTGGTTGAATTGAGCAAGCACTATATGAGAGAGGTTTTCTTTAAGTGTTAGAAATAGTTTTTTTAGCTGCTATTTCTAACGAGTTCAGTATGCGGCAAAGTAATTTATTTTACTAAGCCCTTTTATATAATGTAATAATTTGAATTTGCCTTAAATGGTCCCTTTGCATACTGAATACTTGGTGAAATTGATTAATTAATTAATTAATTTTACCCTCAATTGTTGAAATTATAATTCATCTCTCTCTACTTAATTGTCTTGGATTTTACCGAAAAAAAGCGTAGTGTTTGCTGATTTTAACCCACGCTGGTGGAAAGGGGAGGACAGAAATCTTTCTCTTGCATATTTGAGTTAGCTAGCACTGTTAGTTGGGAACAGATCTTCAGAAGCGATAACAAGCCGAAAGGGTATGCTCCCATTTTCAGTGTTTTCAAACTCAAACAAGGGCATTCTGAGCTGATGAGAGAAGGGTCGAATTGGCTAATCTTGAAACGTACGTACTCAAATAACCTTTGCATTTGATTTTTTAATGTCTCTACCCTCATACTTTCTTGGGTTGAATTGAGCAAGCACTATATGAGAGAGGTTTTCTTTAAGTGTTAGAAATAGTTTTTTTAGCTGCTATTTCTAACGAGTTCAGTATGCGGCAAAGTAATTTATTTTACTAAGCCCTTTTATATAATGTAATAATTTGAATTTGCCTTAAATGGTCCCTTTGCATACTGAATACTTGGTGAAATTGATTAATTAATTAATTAATTTTACCCTCAATTGTTGAAATTATAATTCATCTCTCTCTACTTAATTGTCTTGGATTTTACCGAAAAAAAGCGTAGTGTTTGCTGATTTTAACCCACGCTGGTGGAAAGGGGAGGACAGAAATCTTTCTCTTGCATATTTGAGTTAGCTAGCACTGTTAGTTGGGAACAGATCTTCAGAAGCGATAACAAGCCGAAAGGGTATGCTCCCATTTTCAGTGTTTTCAAACTCAAACAAGGGCATTCTGAGCTGATGAGAGAAGGGTCGAATTTGGCTAATCTTGAAACGTACGTACTCAAATAACCTTTGCATTTGATTTTTAATGTCTCTACCCTCATACTTTCTTGGGTTGAATTGAGCAAGCACTATATGAGAGAGGTTTTCTTTAAGTGTTAGAAATAGTTTTTTTAGCTGCTATTTCTAACGAGTTCAGTATGCGGCAAAGTAATTTATTTTACTAAGCCCTTTTATATAATGTAATAATTTGAATTTGCCTTAAATGGTCCCTTTGCATACTGAATACTTGGTGAAATTGATTAATTAATTAATTAATTTTACCCTCAATTGTTGAAATTATAATTCATCTCTCTCTACTTAATTGTCTTGGATTTTACCGAAAAAAAGCGTAGTGTTTGCTGATTTTAACCCACGCTGGTGGAAAGGGGAGAACAGAAATCTTTCTCTTGCATATTTGAGTTAGCTAGCACTGTTAGTTGGAACAGATCTTCAGAAGCGATAACAAGCCGAAAGGGTATGCTCCCATTTTCAGTGTTTTCAAACTCAAACAAGGGCATTCTGAGCTGATGAGAGAAGGGTCGAATTTGGCTAATCTTGAAACGTACGTACTCAAATAACCTTTGCATTTGATTTTTTAATGTCTCTACCCTCATACTTTCTTGGTTGAATTGAGCAAGCACTATATGAGAGAGGTTTTCTTTAAGTGTTAGAAATAGTTTTTTTAGCTGCTATTTCTAACGAGTTCAGTATGCGGCAAAGTAATTTATTTTACTAAGCCCTTTTATATAATGTAATAATTTGAATTTGCCTTAAATGGTCCCTTTGCATACTGAATACTTGGTGAAATTGATTAATTAATTAATTAATTTTACCCTCAATTGTTGAAATTATAATTCATCTCTCTCTACTTAATTGTCTTGGATTTTACCGA
The DNA here is from genome assembly GCF_006345805.1 of Octopus sinensis. NCBI lineage: Eukaryota > Metazoa > Mollusca > Cephalopoda > Octopoda > Octopodidae > Octopus > Octopus sinensis. The sequence goes on from NC_043003.1 coordinate 16,095,493, forward strand.
AAAAAAGCGTAGTGTTTGCTGATTTTAACCCACGCTGGTGGAAAGGGGAGAACAGAAATCTTTCTCTTGCATATTTGAGTTAGCTAGCACTGTTAGTTGGGAACAGATCTTCAGAAGCGATAACAAGCCGAAAGGGTATGCTCCCATTTTCAGTGTTTTCAAACTCAAACAAGGGCATTCTGAGCTGATGAGAGAAGGGTCGAATTTGGCTAATCTTGAAACGTACGTACTCAAATAACCTTTGCATTTGATTTTTTAATGTCTCTACCCTCATACTTTCTTGGTTGAATTGAGCAAGCACTATATGAGAGAGGTTTTCTTTAAGTGTTAGAAATAGTTTTTTTAGCTGCTATTTCTAACGAGTTCAGTATGCGGCAAAGTAATTTATTTTACTAAGCCCTTTTATATAATGTAATAATTTGAATTTGCCTTAAATGGTCCCTTTGCATACTGAATACTTGGTGAAATTGATTAATTAATTAATTAATTTTACCCTCAATTGTTGAAATTATAATTCATCTCTCTCTACTTAATTGTCTTGGATTTTACCGAAAAAAAGCGTAGTGTTTGCTGATTTTAACCCACGCTGGTGGAAAGGGGAGAACAGAAATCTTTCTCTTGCATATTTGAGTTAGCTAGCACTGTTAGTTGGGAACAGATCTTCAGAAGCGATAACAAGCCGAAAGGGTATGCTCCCATTTTCAGTGTTTTCAAACTCAAACAAGGGCATTCTGAGCTGATGAGAGAAGGGTCGAATTTGGCTAATCTTGAAACGTACGTACTCAAATAACCTTTGCATTTGATTTTTTAATGTCTCTACCCTCATACTTTCTTGGGTTGAATTGAGCAAGCACTATATGAGAGAGGTTTTCTTTAAGTGTTAGAAATAGTTTTTTTAGCTGCTATTTCTAACGAGTTCAGTATGCGGCAAAGTAATTTATTTTACTAAGCCCTTTTATATAATGTAATAATTTGAATTTGCCTTAAATGGTCCCTTTGCATACTGAATACTTGGTGAAATTGATTAATTAATTAATTAATTTTACCCTCAATTGTTGAAATTATAATTCATCTCTCTCTACTTAATTGTCTTGGATTTTACCGAAAAAAAGCGTAGTGTTTGCTGATTTTAACCCACGCTGGTGGAAAGGGGAGGACAGAAATCTTTCTCTTGCATATTGAGTTAGCTAGCACTGTTAGTTGGGAACAGATCTTCAGAAGCGATAACAAGCCGAAAGGGTATGCTCCCATTTTCAGTGTTTTCAAACTCAAACAAGGGCATTCTGAGCTGATGAGAGAAGGGTCGAATTTGGCTAATCTTGAAACGTACGTACTCAAATAACCTTTGCATTTGATTTTTTAATGTCTCTACCCTCATACTTTCTTGGGTGAATTGAGCAAGCACTATATGAGAGAGGTTTTCTTTAAGTGTTAGAAATAGTTTTTTTAGCTGCTATTTCTAACGAGTTCAGTATGCGGCAAAGTAATTTATTTTACTAAGCCCTTTTATATAATGTAATAATTTGAATTTGCCTTAAATGGTCCCTTTGCATACTGAATACTTGGTGAAATTGATTAATTAATTAATTAATTTTACCCTCAATTGTTGAAATTATAATTCATCTCTCTCTACTTAATTGTCTTGGATTTTACCGAAAAAAAGCGTAGTGTTTGCTGATTTTAACCCACGCTGGTGGAAAGGGGAGAACAGAAATCTTTCTCTTGCATATTTGAGTTAGCTAGCACTGTTAGTTGGGAACAGATCTTCAGAAGCGATAACAAGCCGAAAGGGTATGCTCCCATTTTCAGTGTTTTCAAACTCAAACAAGGGCATTCTGAGCTGATGAGAGAAGGGTCGAATTTGGCTAATCTTGAAACGTACGTACTCAAATAACCTTTGCATTTGATTTTTTAATGTCTCTACCCTCATACTTTCTTGGGTGAATTGAGCAAGCACTATATGAGAGAGGTTTTCTTTAAGTGTTAGAAATAGTTTTTTTAGCTGCTATTTCTAACGAGTTCAGTATGCGGCAAAGTAATTTATTTTACTAAGCCCTTTTATATAATGTAATAATTTGAATTTGCCTTAAATGGTCCCTTTGCATACTGAATACTTGGTGAAATTGATTAATTAATTAATTAATTTTACCCTCAATTGTTGAAATTATAATTCATCTCTCTCTACTTAATTGTCTTGGATTTTACCGAAAAAAAGCGTAGTGTTTGCTGATTTTAACCCACGCTGGTGGAAAGGGGAGAACAGAAATCTTTCTCTTGCATATTTGAGTTAGCTAGCACTGTTAGTTGGGAACAGATCTTCAGAAGCGATAACAAGCCGAAAGGGTATGCTCCCATTTTCAGTGTTTTCAAACTCAAACAAGGGCATTCTGAGCTGATGAGAGAAGGGTCGAATTGGCTAATCTTGAAACGTACGTACTCAAATAACCTTTGCATTTGATTTTTTAATGTCTCTACCCTCATACTTTCTTGGTTGAATTGAGCAAGCACTATATGAGAGAGGTTTTCTTTAAGTGTTAGAAATAGTTTTTTTAGCTGCTATTTCTAACGAGTTCAGTATGCGGCAAAGTAATTTATTTTACTAAGCCCTTTTATATAATGTAATAATTTGAATTTGCCTTAAATGGTCCCTTTGCATACTGAATACTTGGTGAAATTGATTAATTAATTAATTAATTTACCCTCAATTGTTGAAATTATAATTCATCTCTCTCTACTTAATTGTCTTGGATTTTACCGAAAAAAAGCGTAGTGTTTGCTGATTTTAACCCACGCTGGTGGAAAGGGGAGAACAGAAATCTTTCTCTTGCATATTGAGTTAGCTAGCACTGTTAGTTGGGAACAGATCTTCAGAAGCGATAACAAGCCGAAAGGGTATGCTCCCATTTTCAGTGTTTTCAAACTCAAACAAGGGCATTCTGAGCTGATGAGAGAAGGGTCGAATTTGGCTAATCTTGAAACGTACGTACTCAAATAACCTTTGCATTTGATTTTTAATGTCTCTACCCTCATACTTTCTTGGTTGAATTGAGCAAGCACTATATGAGAGAGGTTTTCTTTAAGTGTTAGAAATAGTTTTTTTAGCTGCTATTTCTAACGAGTTCAGTATGCGGCAAAGTAATTTATTTTACTAAGCCCTTTTATATAATGTAATAATTTGAATTTGCCTTAAATGGTCCCTTTGCATACTGAATACTTGGTGAAATTGATTAATTAATTAATTAATTTTACCCTCAATTGTTGAAATTATAATTCATCTCTCTCTACTTAATTGTCTTGGATTTTACCGAAAAAAAGCGTAGTGTTTGCTGATTTTAACCCACGCTGGTGGAAAGGGGAGGACAGAAATCTTTCTCTTGCATATTTGAGTTAGCTAGCACTGTTAGTTGGGAACAGATCTTCAGAAGCGATAACAAGCCGAAAGGGTATGCTCCCATTTTCAGTGTTTTCAAACTCAAACAAGGGCATTCTGAGCTGATGAGAGAAGGGTCGAATTTGGCTAATCTTGAAACGTACGTACTCAAATAACCTTTGCATTTGATTTTTTAATGTCTCTACCCTCATACTTTCTTGGGTTGAATTGAGCAAGCACTATATGAGAGAGGTTTTCTTTAAGTGTTAGAAATAGTTTTTTTAGCTGCTATTTCTAACGAGTTCAGTATGCGGCAAAGTAATTTATTTTACTAAGCCCTTTTATATAATGTAATAATTTGAATTTGCCTTAAATGGTCCCTTTGCATACTGAATACTTGGTGAAATTGATTAATTATTAATTAATTTTACCCTCAATTGTTGAAATTATAATTCATCTCTCTCTACTTAATTGTCTTGGATTTTACCGAAAAAAAGCGTAGTGTTTGCTGATTTTAACCCACGCTGGTGGAAAGGGGAGAACAGAAATCTTTCTCTTGCATATTTGAGTTAGCTAGCACTGTTAGTTGGGAACAGATCTTCAGAAGCGATAACAAGCCGAAAGGGTATGCTCCCATTTTCAGTGTTTTCAAACTCAAACAAGGGCATTCTGAGCTGATGAGAGAAGGGTCGAATTTGGCTAATCTTGAAACGTACGTACTCAAATAACCTTTGCATTTGATTTTTTAATGTCTCTACCCTCATACTTTCTTGGGTTGAATTGAGCAAGCACTATATGAGAGAGGTTTTCTTTAAGTGTTAGAAATAGTTTTTTTAGCTGCTATTTCTAACGAGTTCAGTATGCGGCAAAGTAATTTATTTTACTAAGCCCTTTTATATAATGTAATAATTTGAATTTGCCTTAAATGGTCCCTTTGCATACTGAATACTTGGTGAAATTGATTAATTAATTAATTAATTTACCCTCAATTGTTGAAATTATAATTCATCTCTCTCTACTTAATTGTCTTGGATTTTACCGAAAAAAAGCGTAGTGTTTGCTGATTTTAACCCACGCTGGTGGAAAGGGGAGAACAGAAATCTTTCTCTTGCATATTTGAGTTAGCTAGCACTGTTAGTTGGGAACAGATCTTCAGAAGCGATAACAAGCCGAAAGGGTATGCTCCCATTTTCAGTGTTTTCAAACTCAAACAAGGGCATTCTGAGCTGATGAGAGAAGGGTCGAATTTGGCTAATCTTGAAACGTACGTACTCAAATAACCTTTGCATTTGATTTTTTAATGTCTCTACCCTCATACTTTCTTGGGTTGAATTGAGCAAGCACTATATGAGAGAGGTTTTCTTTAAGTGTTAGAAATAGTTTTTTTAGCTGCTATTTCTAACGAGTTCAGTATGCGGCAAAGTAATTTATTTTACTAAGCCCTTTTATATAATGTAATAATTTGAATTTGCCTTAAATGGTCCCTTTGCATACTGAATACTTGGTGAAATTGATTAATTAATTAATTAATTTACCCTCAATTGTTGAAATTATAATTCATCTCTCTCTACTTAATTGTCTTGGATTTTACCGAAAAAAAGCGTAGTGTTTGCTGATTTTAACCCACGCTGGTGGAAAGGGGAGAACAGAAATCTTTCTCTTGCATATTTGAGTTAGCTAGCACTGTTAGTTGGGAACAGATCTTCAGAAGCGATAACAAGCCGAAAGGGTATGCTCCCATTTTCAGTGTTTTCAAACTCAAACAAGGGCATTCTGAGCTGATGAGAGAAGGGTCGAATTTGGCTAATCTTGAAACGTACGTACTCAAATAACCTTTGCATTTGATTTTTTAATGTCTCTACCCTCATACTTTCTTGGGTGAATTGAGCAAGCACTATATGAGAGAGGTTTTCTTTAAGTGTTAGAAATAGTTTTTTTAGCTGCTATTTCTAACGAGTTCAGTATGCGGCAAAGTAATTTATTTTACTAAGCCCTTTTATATAATATATATGTATATATATATATATATATATATATATATATATATATATATATATATGTATATGTATACATGCATATATATATGTATGTGTATATATATATATATATATATATATATATATATATGTATATATATATATATATATATATATATAGAGAGAGAGAGAGAGAGAGAGAGAGAGAGAGACGTATGTATTATATCTTCATATATAAGTCATAACTGTACTGTGCCATCGACAGTGACGCAGGTGCCTGCGCTCTTGCGATCTAATTTTGTGAAATTGCTGTAGTTTCATCCCCTTCAGCTTTATTACCTATCATATGCCTATATATATATATATATATATATAGACATTGATTTCTCTTTGTGTATATATATATATATATATATATATAATATATATAATATATGTATATATTTATGCACATGTATATATACATACATATAGTTACATACGTAGAAATATGTAATGTACATATATTTGTATGTATAAAAGGGTATGTCTGTATTTATGTGTATATATATAAGTGCACTTGTGTGTGTCTGAATGTGTGTGTTTTTGTGTGCATGTGTGTGTGTGCATGTGTGTGTGTGTGAATGTGTGTGTGTGTGCATGTGTGTGTGTGTGTGTGTCAGATTATGTACCTGTGTGACGATTTCTTTTGGCACGTTTGGAGATTGCTCTACCGATTGACATAGTTGAATTTTATTATAGTAATAATAATAATAATAATAATAATAATAATAATAATAATAATAATAACAATAATAGTAATGAAAAAATAATATCAATGAAAAGGAGGAGGAGGAAGAGGAGAATTACGACGACGACGATGAGGATGATTTAATGAGTGCCCTCTATCCTCTGTGTATCGATAATTTAGCAAAATATACCTTTCGGTGCGTAAACTTCATCAGAACACATAAAATATCATAAAGAATATTGGTTTTCAATCTCATTTAATGCTTTCGTATTTGTGAAAAATGGAGTGTAATTTGATATGTTATATATCAATATATATTATACTTTTTTAGTGATGCTTTCAAATATAGTAAGAGAACAGTTTCTTATAGAGGTGTTTGAAAATCAATGGTAAAAAATGAATATTAACGCTATCCCTTCTCCAACACATCAAATATAGGCAAAGAAAAAATTGCGAGATTAAATAAAGATAATAAGCGAATACGTACAATAAAGGCGGAAACTTAACGGTTAATCTGAAAACAATAAAAATTTTGGAAGTTAATATAGGACCATATAATACGTAATTTGTTTTAAAATTTTCTTCTGGCACATTTGACTGGATATAGTACAAAGTTCAAATAGGAAGTACCGAAGAAAACAGCTTTGAAAATTCGTATTTGAAACTACGTAGAATACATACACACACGTTAAATTTAACTAGTTCTCCGCAGACTGAAAAGATGGTGAACAGCCTTACCCAATTTTCGGCCCTTATTTGCATCTTTTCAGAGTTGTCCACGTCATTTAACCTATCCTAGAGAAACAAGAAAGTAACCAATTTGTTTATATATATTTGTTTATATTTGTTTATATATACAAACATGTTAAATTTAACTAGTTCTCCGCAGATTGAAAAGATGATGAACAGCCTTACCCGATTTTCGGCTCTTATTGACATCTTATCAGAGGTGTCTACGTCATTTGGTTAATTCTAGGGAAACAAGCAGCCAATCTCTTTATATGGATATAAATCTAGTAGCTCCATAGAGCTGAAATCACTAATTTGCATACTATAAATGTCTAACTCTTTATTCATTATCTAAGGCTTCTCAACGGGGAACCAATCCTTACCTTGGGAGTTGTTATTCATTATTTTTTTTTAATGCAACGAGCTGGCACAACCGTAAGCATGCAGGACGGAATGCTTAGCGGCATTTCGCCCGTCGCTACGTTCTGAGTTCAAATTCCGCCGGGATTGACTTTGCCTTTCATTCTTTCGGGGTCGATGAATTAAGTACCAGTACTAGGGTCGGTCTAATCGACTGGCCCCCTCCCACCAAAATTTCAGGCCCTGTGCCTATAGAAGAAAGGATTATTTTTATTTTTAAGTTTATAAAAAATGTTTTCTAGGAAGAGACCTACATACAATTGTCCACGAAACTGTGTTATATTTTCTGAAGCATTTGGTTGTGGAGATAATGAAAGGTTCGTGTTGGTGGTACTGAAGCAAACATCCTTGAAAATTATACTGTTTGTTATACATTATATCGACTTCTACCTTGAGAGTAGTTATCTCTTATTTCTATCTTTATATGAAGAAAACGTTCTCTAAAAAGAGTGTTACATGCAGCTATTCGAATTTAAAATTAGTAAATAATACATAAACTAAACACCTCAAAATATTTTCGCTATGGACGTAGGTATGGGTGTGTGGTTAAGAAACTCGCTTCGTAACCACGCTATTTTGGGTTCAGTTCTACTGTGTGGCACCATAGGAAAGTGTCTTTCACTATATCCCTTATCTATCTAAACCAGTGGTTCTCAATCGAGATCCATATGGTCCTTGAGGGTCCATATATAATTTTCTTGTTAAAATTTATATTCAATAAAATCGGTTATACTTCTGCAATACATAAAACATTTCAATATTTCTATACCATTAACCAATAATATCCAATCATAAAAATATAAGAAGATTTCTTTAAGCATCCACTGGTTATGAGGGCCCACATGAGCAAACTAGGAATCAAAGGGTGAAGAATTATCGAGAATAACTGACCTAGTGTAAGATTTACAGTAATCCCTCGCCATATCGCGGTTCACCTATCGCGGTTTATTATTTAAGCTTACGTCGATTCCTCAAACTTATCACTAATTTGGGTGATGGTAAGTCACATTGGTGGACCTGTTTGAAACTCCCTCCTAAACGGTCTTCGTACTTCAACTGCGTTTTCACACTTTCAGTAGCATTTTAGAATGGATTTCCTTTGTTCAAAGTTTCGTCTATCTGCCATCATTAATTCCACTGAGTTTCATCCAGAAAGAAGAAACATCAATTGAGTTATCAACTGCTAAAGTGTGTATATATTTTTGGAACACCCTGTATGTATGTATATATATATATATATATATATATATATATAGGCACAGGAGTGGCTGTGTGATAAGTAGCTTGTCTACCAACCACATGGTTCCAGGTTCAGTCCCACTGCGTGGCATCTTGGGCAAGTGTCTTCTACTATAGCCTCGGACCGACCAAAGCCGTGTGAGTGGATTTGGTAGACGGAAACTGAAAGAAGCCCGTCGTATATATGTATATATATATGCGGGTGTGTGTTTGTGTGTCTGTGTTTGTCCCCTAGCATTGCTTGACAACCGATGCTGGTGTGTTTATGTCCCCGTTACTTAGCGGTTCGGCAAAAGAGACCGATAGAATAAGTACCGGGCTTACAAAAGAATAAGTCCCTGGGTCGAGTTGCTCGATTAAAGGTGGTGCTCCAGCATGGCCGCAGTCAAATGATTGAAACAAGTAAAAGAGTAAAAGAGTATATATATATTCATATATGTGTGTGTGTGTGTGTACTTATATGCACACAAATGTATATATATATTGTGTGTGTGTGCGTGTTCAAATACTTTTAGAATACACCCAGGATGAAATAAAAAATTCTTGGCTTATACGTATATCCGATATCGCCAATGACAATACCTGCATAGTTATTGCTCGGAATATTTTTAAGTACCCCATAAAGTTACAGTTTCTTTTTAATAAATTTTACATGAATAAAACTAAATAGTAAATATTTATAAAATTTAGATAATAAATTTAAATTAAGTGATAAAATATTAAATCTTTAAAAATCTATAAATTTCAATATTAAACCGATTTAAATATTCCTTTGTTTTGCTATCTTTTCATAAGAATCGCCATTTTGTAAGAAATATTATATCATTATATCAGTCAAAAACCTAAGGCAAGAAAATCGAAATATATTACTGTGATAAAAACAATTGAGTAAAGTAATTGCATACGTGTATGTGTATGTATGCATTTCTATATATGTTTGTGTATGTGTGTGTATCTATGCAGATATATATTCATCTATGTGTGTGTATGTGTGTATGTATACGCGGATGTATGTGCATGCACACATATATTATATGTGTGTGTTTGTGTTTAAGCATATATTTGTGTGTTCTTTGTATGTGTGCGTGCATTTGAAAATAAATTCGTATCTAAAAAATGTCATATTGCTAGGGAAGAAGCCAGGCGTCTGGTATACTTAAGAACTAGTGGGGCATAAGAAAGAGACGTTAGGTGTTTCGGATTCACACACTGCCTTGAAGGCTTCTAGCGCAACAAATCGACTTCAGTACTTATGGGGGCGGGAGAGGGTTATGTCTGGTACTTTTTGTATCGGCCTATTTTTCTGAAGCCCTATATTACGGGGACGTAAACATACCAGCACCGGTTGTCAGGTGGTATGAGTGGAACAAACAGAGACACACTCGCACCTGTATATATATATATATATTGTTTTTTTCTCTTTCCCTCTCCGCTTTTGTTTCCCCTCTCTTCCTTTCTCTAATTCTTTTCCTCTTCCCTTCACCGTCATCTATTTGTCCCTCTCTCCTCCTCATTCTTCCTCCTTTACTCTCTCGTTGCTCACACGTGACCATCGCTCATCTTTCTTTTCCGAACTTGAGTTTCTTTCCTTTCGATCAGCTACAGAGATCGGACGCATTCTTGTCTGTCTCCTGTAAAAGTTTGTTCCTCCAGCGTTCGCCACCGCACCTCGTTATGGCTTAGCAACCCTTACTGTTTGTCCTGTTTTTGTTTCCAACTTTGACCTTCCACAAATCCCAAATTTTGTTTAATTTGCTTTGCGGTAGCAACTGTTTTGTCGAAGGCGCATCTTGTAATTCCTCGAAATGTAGTGTATATAAAACAGCCGACAACTGAGGAAGGGGCGTTCTTTATGTTACTTGTTTTGCTTTCCAATTGCTTCTTTCGTTGTTCGCAAAAAAGTTTGTATTTCATGTTTTCGTAAATCATGTTTACGTTCTGTGACTTCCTGTACCCATATATGCATATGTATATACATGTATATGTAAGTATGTACATATATGTATGTATATATGCATATATATATATTATTTATATAAGTATATATATATGTGTGTGCAAACATAAGATATATATGTAAATATAAGGGGGGTATGTGTATTTATGTTAGTCTATATATATGTATATACATACATATATACATACATACATATATATGTACATATTTGTCATATCTGTTTGTGAGTGTTTGTGTCTGTATACTTATGTGTATGTACAAATATCTACCGCAAGAGAGAGAGAGAGAGAAAGAGAAAAAAGGGAGGTCAGAGCGAATAGAAAGAAAGAGATAGAAAAAATGGCAGAAGAGAAATTAAGAAAACTCGACGGCATCTTTGTTATTGCCATTTGCAATCAAAACATCTGCAAATTCGCTTCGGGTGCGGGAAGGAAAGTTATATTAGTCTCCCATAAGACATGGAAAAACCCTAATTTGGCGGTCATAAAATTGGTTCACTAAGGTTAGTTTAAGTCCGGTTTCGTTTTGTTGTGTTAATTACTCCAAATTTTATTTTCCTTTCATCGGCCATTTTCGTATTGTTTTCAGTCTCACATGCAATCAACAGAACACACAGGAACGGCTGTTTGTTGTTATTATTATTATTACTATTATTATTATTATTATTATTATTATTATTATTATTATTATTATTATTATTATTATTATTATTATTATTATTATTATTATTATTATTAGTATTATTGTTGTTGTTGTTGTTGTTGTTGTTGTTATTATTATTATTATTATCATTATTATTATTATTATTATTATTATTATTATTATTATTATCATTATTATTATTATTATTATTATCATTGGTATTCTGTTGCTACAGTTGTATTTCTGGTCGACAACGAAGATGATGATGGTGTTGGTAATAATAATAAAAATAATAATAATAATAATAATAATGATAATAATAATAATAATGATAATGATAATGATAATAATAATAATAATAATAATAATAATAATAATAATAATAATAATAATAATAATAATAATAATAATAATAACAGTAATAATAATAATAATTATATTAATAATAATAATAATGATTATGTTGCTGTTGTTACAGCTAGTGTGTGGTAGCAGAGTTTACTGTGGTGTAGCTAGAATTGGAAACGCATTCATATCTTTAGATTATTACACGAAACTTCTGGAAAATTATCGTGAACTGAAGTAATAATCACCTTCTTGCTCTCTTCTCTGATAACAATCATAACCGGTTTTAGTGCAATAATCACCAAACGAAACCATAGTATACGAACGTACACTTAACGCACACTTTCACACTCACGACTACATACACAAATGCTCACTCACAAAATCATGTATATATATATATATATATACATATATATATATATATATACAGAAGCACACACACGCACACACACACATATATATTACAAACTCTATATATATATATACTTTAAATAGACCCAGTAGAAAGCATGGCCGCAGTCTAATGATTGAAACATGTAAAAGATAAAAGATATGTGCATATGCATACATATATATAATACATATATAATATATATATATATATTATATATATATATATATATACATGCATACATATACATGCGTGCATATATATATGCACATATATATATATATATATATACAATATGTATGCATTTATGTATGTATGTATGTATGTAGTATGTATGTATGTATGTATGTATGTATGTATGTATGTATGTATGTATGTATGTATGTATGTGTGTGTACGTATATCAGCGAACCAAACAGGCACGTTTATTATAGCTAATATGGTCAATAACTTCCATAATTTGTGGCTGTATTTGCTTTTATTTCCTTAAAGGGGCAGTGTTTGTTTGACGTTTTGAACGTTGCTGTCATTATTGTTACTGGTCTTATTGTTGTTGTTGTTCTTCTTGCTATTGTCGTTGTTAATCCTAGTAGTCGTGGTCGCCATAGGAAAGGCAGTAACGTGATAGCAAAATCTTGGTTTCTTTTCACCACAGAAGAGACCATTGATCTTAATTTTTAACGTCGTATTTTTGGCGAATCACTCGAAGCTGTTTAACAGAACACAAAAACAAACCTTTTTTTTTTCGCTCTGCTAAAAACATCAGTCAAGTCTGCCTCAATATTTGCAAATAAGCAAATAAATGCATGAATACATAATTACAAAATGGCTGGCATGATACACTATCTAAAATAATCCTACACATGCACATATGCGAATATACTCTTTTAGTATTTTACTTGTTTCAGTCATTTGACTGCGACCATGCTGGAGCACCGCCTTTAGTCGAGCAAGTCGATCACAGGCCTTATTCTTTGTAAGCCTTGTACTTATTCTATCGGTTTCTTTTGCCGAACCGCTAAGTTACGGGGACATAAACACACCAGCATCGGTTGTCAAGCGATGGGGGTAGGGGTCAAACAGACACACAAACATATACACACACATACATATAAATATATATATATATATACGACGGACTTCTTTCAGTTTCCGTCTACCAAATCCACTCACAAGGCCCTTGGTCGGCCCGAGGCTAGAGTAGAAGACACTTGCCCAAGATGCCACGCAGTGGGACTGAACCTAGAACCATGTGATTGGTAAGCAAGCTACTTACCACACAGCCACTCCAACGCCTATATATATATATGTGTGCGTGTGTGTGTATACATGTATATATATGTGTGTTCATATATATATATACACATACATACATGGATTTATATACAGGAAAATGAATTGATATATATAAAAATATATATATAATTAGGGTACTAAGATGCACACTAAAAACAGGAGTCATAAAAACTGCGAAGCCACAAGAATTATCATTAAACTTTTACAGGCATGAAGGGAAAAACTAAGTGAATAGGAATTGTGTATCACCTCTGCAGAATTGCAAAAGGATCGGCAGTTAACCTGGTATCATGATTTCGGATTTAGCGCCAAAAAGCACTTGATACTCTTCAGCCAGATCTACTCGAAACAATACTGGTAGTTCACTTCACAATTCCTGTGTTCTTTTGAGGGCCCCAGCCACATTGAAAAAACGAACTAAGTGAATTATTTATAAATATATAAAGAACATTATTATTCATAAGAAATGATAATATTATTGACCGCAAGCTTAAAAACATTTTTTATGCATCCCATTTTGAGCAAATCTGGTGCTTCTTAGTACCCTAATTACATAAATATTTATATATATTTCTTAATTTGCCTATACGGTTTTTACGCTTGCGGCCACTAATATTATTATTTCTTATGAATAATATATATATATATATAATATATATATATATATATTATATATATATATATATATATATATATATATATATATATATATATATATAAGACGGAAGATGGAATATACGAGAATATATTATTAATCACAACAATTGTTTCGACACATCCAGCATCGACTCCTCTTGTGGGACACACAGAAACTGGTACAGGAGCATCCGGCGGTGTGGGCGTATTTCGTCGGGTGATAAATAAATAAAAAAAATCTCGTTAAAATGACTGTTCCGTAACGCAAATCTTCGTTTTGCTGAGAGAAAAACAGCCAGACGGAGGAAAATTCTTCATATATATAGAAGATCCAAAAATAAAATTGCAGAAAACAAAGTGAGAAACGAACACTTAATCCAGCGAGAAGAGTATTCAAAATAACCGTTAACCGATATGGATATATATATATATATATATATATATATATATATATATATATACAGAGAGAGAGAGATATATATACATACATATATGCATACAAAATATAATATATGTACGTATATATATATAATCGAATAATAACATACGATGGATAATTGTCAGCTCATTACATCTGTTTCTTAAGTAACTTTTTAATAGAAGAATGAGAACATTACTCCCTTATAAAAGACCGTTATCATTTGATGAGAAGTAATTTCACAAAGAAAAGAATATCCTAAGAATACAGCAGGGATGGGGCTGGAGTCTATCGAGGCCAACTATGAAATGGGAGGAATGACCAACTATGTTAGCTGTTGAGGTTAAGAATATAATGTGTAATTGATGTATAAGGTCAGTGACCCGGGTGAGAAGAAGTCTGCTAGACTGGTTCATAGTTAGACTGTTGTGGGTGTAGGTTATGCTGTATTATAGTAGGCTTAGAGCAATGGGAAGTAAGGAGAGGTCATAAAATAAATTCACGATAAAGGAAGAATGAAATGATTAATAAATCAAAAGTAAGTGTGAAGAAACAATAAAAGCGTACAAGCCAGTTAAGCGCAGGGTCGGGGTATAGAAAATCTAGCTAATGCTAAGTGACCAAGGGAGGGTGACAGAGATACGCAGAATTTAGGGCTATTCAGTGGATATTGGTTTAAAGTTGGAGGAGGGTTTGAAGGCAATCAAATAGTAAGATCGAACTTTATGGAATGGAAGTTTTAGTAAAAGCAGAGTGCCACGTATCAATAAGGAGGTCCAAGAAGGATGGGGTTATATAATGAACTACACTTAGTACGGATTTAGAGGAAATAGCAGATTGGATATCAAGGAAAGCCAGCGGTGGGGAGAAATATAATGATTAACAACATGGGATGTTAAACGGGTAGCGATGATATTAATTAACTGGATGGTGTAATCACCTTTGTGTGAATCAGGTAAAGCAACTTCAGGCAATAGTCACGGGTAAGAGGTTTGGATAGTGTTTTTTATCGACTATTTAACAAGAGCTGCTAAAAAGCTGTATCTTAGTGTAAGGGTTACATACCCTGAAGAAATGGAAAAGAACTGGCTAGGGTGTGTAGGCTGCTACTTGAGATTAAGTATCACTGTCATTGCTATTGCATAATACCGGGAACACTACAGTTGGAATAGTTAGTTCTATAAATATAAGATACCGTGCAAGTATAGTAAGAGCAGTTAAAATGTACTGGTAAAGGGAAAACAAGATTAAGAGCACTCAGAAACAAAAGAGTAGATCGATCGACCAAAGGATCTGTGAAAGAGGGAGTAAATTAGATTGGACCTAGGTTGGGGGCTATTATAGGGGCTGTTTAATGGCCTTAAAGTATTTAAACGTGCGGGTAACCTTATGTACTCAGGAAAGACGAAGGTCTAGTTTATTATTTAGTAGATTTTCACTGTTAGATCTTAAAATTTCAAACAGCTCTATGCAGCAAAGTCTGCACCCTTATCTACTGTTTAAGTACGGTTAGTGACCCTAATGATGTTCCAGCTGAAACCGAATTTAACATTGTCGTCCTTGAGCTCCCAAATCTTCGGGGCTAGAAACGTCCCACCGACCCTGTATCTTAATTTGAAAGATGAATAGTGGCTGCGTTACAGCCTCTTGTGATTTACGGAGCAGCCGATAAAAGTATAGTATTGGTCTCCGTTACATCACATTTATAAACCACATTTACTGCTAAACATCGACTAGAAAGCGGACAATATGTTTTATCTAAACAATTGCGCCCAATATTTTCTATGTTACACATACGTGGTCCAACGTTATTATTGTGTAATAGTTCAAGCTCGAGAGAGCTACTGGTGTTTTCACGGTAGTTACTGGGGTTTATATTACTATGGTCAATACTATTATGAAGATAATTAGTTGCCGAGTCCTGGGTCGGAGACTGTTGGTACTGAGCGTTGATGTAAGAGACACTAGAAGCTCGAGGGTGGGTGGTAAGGCTGAAAGGCAAAGTCGACTTCGGCAGAATTTCAATTCAGAACGTAAAAACAGACGAAATACCTATTTCTTTACTACCCATAAGGGGGCTAAACACAGAGAGGACAAACAAGGACAGACAAACGGATCAAGTCGATTATATCGACCCCAGTGCGTAACTGGTACTTATTTAATCGACCCCGAAAGGATGAAAGGCAATGTCGACCTCGGCGGAATTTGAACTCAGAACGTAACGGCAGACGAAATACCGCTTAGCATTTCGTGCAGCAGGCTAACGATTCTCTTTTCTACACTAGGCACAAGGCCCGAAATTTTTGGAGAGGTGAGGGCAGTTGATTAGATCGACCCCATTATGCAACTGGTACTTATTTAATCGACCCCGAAAGGATGAAAGGCAAAGTCGACCTCGGCGGAATTTGAACTCAGAACGTAACGGCAGACGAAATACGGCTACGCATTTCGCCCGGCGTGCTATAGTTTCTGCCAGCTCGTCGCCTTAGCATTACAAGATACTAACACATGTTTAGTATATTGTTAGTTAAAAGGAGTAAAATCTAGAGATTATAGTCAGCATTAGCAGCTCTTAGTCATATTCAGTATTCGCAACTATCAACGAACGTTTTGTTTTTTTTTTAATCTTAATTTCCTCTGTGATACTTCATTTCACATTTGGTTTTAAAAAATAAAAAAAAATTCATTGCCATTGTTAGCGTTCGAGTTATTTTTTATGCTTTTAGTTGTTGTTGTTGATGTTGTTGTTTTTGTTGTTGTTGTTGTTGCTTTCGTCGTCGTCGTGTTCGATTTGTTGTCTTTGATCTTACCACTAAGTAGACATTGTTGCTCAGAATTTTAATGCTGTTAAATTAGGATTGGTATTTTTTTTCCATTCTTTAGTTCTTTAAATTTACTTGTATGTTTATTCCCGCTCTCCCACTCTCTCTCTCTTTCTCTCTCGCTCTCTCTCTCTCTCTCTCTTTCTCTTTCTCTTTCTCTTTCTCTCTCTCCCTCTCTTTCCCTCTCTCTCTCTTTCTTTCTCTCTCTCTCTGCTTTCTTTCTCCCTCTTTATCTCCTTCTCTCTCCCTCTTTCTCCTTATCCCTCGCTCTCCTCTCCATCTCAGTCTCCTTCTCTCCCCTCTTTCCCTATCTTTTTATTCCCCTCTCTCCCCTCCCCTTCTCTCTCCTCCTTCTCTCTCTCCCCTTCTCTCTCTCCTCCATATCTCTCTCCTCTCTCTCCCCTGCTCTCTTTCTGCTATTCTCCTCTTCCTCTCTCCTAATGATTCTTCCCTCTTTCCCTTTTTGACCCAGGTTCCTTCTTCGTTTCCTTTATCCCTCTATCATTTTCTGTTGATACTTTCTATGCAATATTTTTTTCTTTTTCTTTTGTGCTAGTTTTATTCTCTCAATTCCTACTTTCTTTTTAAAAGAAAGACGGAAGAGTAACAAACAAAACAAAAGCTAAATCAAAGAAACAAAATGAAAAAAAAAACCAAACAAAATATAACGAAACCAATATAAGTAACTGAAACGAGTAAAAACACCTATTTATGTCTTAACGGCTTGAGTCCACGAAATTCCCATGCAGGAGAGCGCTCCACAAGGGAGGCGATTTTGCTCTGGTTGTGTAGATAAGATGACAGATAGCTAATCGAATTTCTTACAAAACTATCAGATAAGCAACAAAGCAACAAATAGCATATTATCCTTCAGATTGAATGAAGTGTTGTATGAGCGATACATGGAATTTAATTTAAATGACTCGTAATGTTATCTATCTGGATTTTCTTAGCATTGATTTCGTTTCTCTCTACATCTATCGTCCGACAAAATTTTTACGTTTCTTTTTGTTCTTTTCTTTCTATTTTAGTGTCGCCATTTGCATCGTGTGTATGTATATACTTACATATATTTGCATATCAATGTATATATATATATATATAATATATATATATATATATATATATTATATATATAATATATATATATATATATTCATGTACTATATGTACATGTCATGTAAATATATACATCCATGTTCTGATATGTGTGTACATGAATATATATACATATATATATACTTATACATATATATAATATATATATATATATATATATATATATATTATATACATATACATAAAATATATATACATAATATATATATACTTATACATATATTAACATATATATATATATACATATACATATATATATATAAGATATACATATACATATATAATACAATATATATATACATATTATATATATAGATATATATATATATATGAATAGATAGATAAATAGATAGATAGATAGATAGATAGATAGATAGATAGATAGATAGATAGATAGATAGATAGATAGTAGATAGATATCATTTGCTTGTCTTTTATACTTTTATGGTGCCAATTGGACACTGCATTTGGAAAAGGGTTTAATTTTATGGCGCCGAAAGAAAAAAAGAGATTTAAAACTTTGCGCAAATACACACAGTTTTGTAAACAAGCCATTTTAAAACGTAGGACAAACAAACACTTTAAAAACAAAACACTTGCTTCAAACTTTGTGGGTCTTTTTGTTTTATTTTATTTTCGGGATTTAAGGTATATTTTTGCCCCTTAAAAGTATACACACGTACGTATGTATACACACGTGACCGACCAGGCTATATAATGTGTGTGTGTGTGTGTGTGTGTGTGTTTGTGTATTACGTATCATACATATACTTATGCAAACATACTTAGTGCCTATGTAAGTGTGTACTTACATACTCATTTCCTTTTCAAATAAATGCATATGCGTTTGTGCGTGTGTGTGCTCGCACACGCGTGCGTGTCTGTGAGTATGTTATGTATGTAATTATGTGTGCGTGTGTGGATATATATAAATATAATATATGTATATATATATATACGTACATATATATATATAATATATATATATATATATATTATATATATATATATATATATATAATATATATATATATATAACGTGACCGACCAGGCTATCAGGTGTTACACAATGGTCACAATGCGCTTCGCATTGTTTTGGCCTTCAAATGATGCCACTACGCTGGCTAAGCGAGCAGGCCAACAGAAGAAAGAGAGAAAGTTGTGGCCAAAGAGTACAGCAGGGATCGCGACCACCCCCTGCCGAAGCCTCGTGGAGCTTTAGGTGTTTTCGCTCTATAAACACTCACAACGCCCGGTCTAGGAATCGAAACCGCGATCCTACGACCGCGAGTCCGCTGCCCGAACCACTGGGCCATTGCGCCTCCACACACACACACACACACACACACACACATATATATATATATATATATATATATAATAATATTAGGAAGTAAATCCAAATTAACAGGGAAAAATTAGATTTAGGATTAAATCTAATTTTATAGTATAAATATATATATATATATATATAAAATTAGAGATAAAACCACTATTAGGCAAATCAAACAGTTTGATAGTTATATATATTTTAAAAAATATAATAATATATATATATAAATACATATATATATATATATATATATATATATATATACAAAAAAGGTGTAATATAATTAATTTAATAAAATTAATAAATTTCACCTAGTAGTTTTATCGGTATGGAAAAAAACATATTTGGTAAGGGTTATATTAATTATAATAAAGGGTTAATTGCAACAAGTTGCTCAAAATCGCATACCGAAAATATTAGAAATGGCAGCCAAATAGGTCACCATTTCCCCTACTAGTAAAAAAAGTCTCCACAAACAATCAGAATTTGCAACCCGTATATGGTAAAGAGAAAGAAAATAACGAAAACACAAATAGGCTTTTTATATATATTTAAATATTTATAAGTATAAATTATTAATTTAGATATTCTTTTAATTTTTACTTTAATTTGAATATTTTAAATTTTGAATTTTATAATTTATGTATTTTTTTTTTATTAATTTTATTTCTATGTATTGGTTTATGTTTTTCACTGTTTGATTTGCCTAATAGTCGTTTTATTTCTAATTTAATATATATATGTGTGTGTGTGTGTGTGTGTGTGTGTGTGCGTGTATGTATGTTTGTATATATATATATATATATATATATATATATATATATCGTGTGGCAACCCGTCGGTTGCGACGACGAGAGTTCCAGTTGATTCGATCAACGGAACCCTTTCAATGCCCACCGGAGGGGGGAGGTAGCGCCCAATTTGAGAATCTAGAAGACGTATGTCCATGGGTCCACACAGTCAGAATAAACCCGAAATCACATGGTTGGAAAGTGAGCTTCTTAACCATGCATATATGTACATATAAATTTACACGACGGGCTTCCACACAGTTTCTGTCTACGAAATTTACTCACAGGATATTGTTTGGCTCACGATGGCAGTAGATGACACTTGTCCAAGGTGCCACACTATGGGATTGAACCCGAAACAACGTAGGTGCAAAATGACCTTCTCCACACAGACACGCCTGCGTTTGTATATATTTTTTCTCATTCTCTCAAATAATCTGATGAAACTAGACACAAGAGTGGCTGTGTAGTAAGTAGCCTGCTTACCAACCACATGGTTCCGGGTTCATTCCCACTGTGTGGCACCTTGGGCAAGTGTATTCTACTATAGCCTTCTGAGTGGAGTTGATAGACGGAAACTGAAAGCCCGTCCTATATATGTGTGTGTGTGTGTGTTTGTGGATCTTTGTTTGTCCCCTACCATCGGTTGACAACCGATGCTGGTGTGTTTACGCCCCCGCAACTTAGCGGTTCGACAAAAGAGACCGATAGAATAAGTAATAGGCTTACAAAGAATAAGTCCTGGGTGTTGATTTGTTCGAGAAAAGCCGGTGCTCCAGCATGGCCACAGTCACATGACTGAAACAAGTGAAAGATTAAAAGAGTAAACTATTTCAACTTTAACGTACTAAAAAGCTTCACAAGTTGGATGGAAATGACTTCTGGCCGTCCCTTTTCGTTATTTCTTTCTTTCTTTTTTTCTGTTATTCAACTTCTATCAAGGTCCAGTTCGTTTTCCATCTTACTTTAGCAGTTGATGAAATGGGCAAAAGTCAAATCCTGGGAGTCGATACAATCAGCTGCGAGGCTGAAATGAATCACTTGAGCGTGGCAGCTTTGCCAGCTGTTTAGTAATGACAATTCTCTAAATAACGTAACCCCGCTGGTGTCGAACGAAGAGGGAGGAGAACAGCAACAATAGTGAAATCTAAGATAGGTGGAATTGTATTGGGTTGTCCGGAAAGTTCGTGCCGTTTTATAGTAGCTTACCTTTCGACTTATTTTAGAACATGGTTGAGTCCATAAAATAGGATTTGACTACACCTCCATTTAGAGCACAGTCTAAGCTATCTTTTCGTGGAAGAAGGTTTATGTTCCTATAACCTGTGTTAATTCTGTAACCCTTTAAAATGGAAGATAAGAAAGTTCATTTTTGGCACTTGATGCTTTGGGAATCAGACAAAAATTGCTGCAGCTCGGCTGGGATGTGTTACCCCACCCTCCATATTCATCAGATATTGATCCTTCGGATTTCCACTTATTCATGTCTCTGCAGATTAGTCTTAATGGTAAAAATTTCAATTCCTTGGATGACATAAAAAGATACCTTGATGAATTCTTTGCCATGAAACCACCTCAATTCTGGGAAGAGGGCATCTTCAAGTTAAAGGAAAGATGGAGACGCATTGTGCAACAAAATGATTCATATTTGGTTGATTAAAAATGTAATGGCAAGTATCAATTGACCTTTTTCTTTTCTTAAAAATCGGCACGAACTTTCTGGACAACCCAATATATATATATTTCGTTGTTTTGCTAAATTTTTCTTGAGAACATTTCTTAGTGGTAAGACCATAGTGGATTTATCTAGCTCAGGGTGTCCACACAGTGGTTTCCCTCTAATATGTATATATATATATATATATATATATATATATATATATCTATATATATATATATATATATATATATTGGGTCATCCCATAAATAATGCGCTGTTTTTTTTCACTTCTATTTTTCAAAATTAAGATGAATAAAGTTCTATTTTAATCTAGACTATATCCTTATTTTCTACAATGCTCTTCCATCTATCTGCTAGACTTGCAAGGCCACTCCTCCATTAAAAATGTAACGGCAAGTATCTATTGACCTTTTTCTTTCCTCAAAAAATCGGCACGAACTTTCCGGACAACCCAATACTTAGTGACGTTTATTTCTTTCCTTAGGAACCCGAGCGACATAAATGATGTGAACTTACGTCAATCGTTGATAGATCGAGTTTTCAGTTTTTGTCTCGAATCGCTAAGAGCTTAACGTTTATTTTTTCTCAAAATTCACCAACGCTCAGCGCAAATTAAATTAGAGATTTATTGACGTAAATACTTGTATGTTATCGTTTCATAGTGAAGTATTTGAATAATATTATATTCACATAATATACATATTATACAGAGGAATTTGATATCAATTTAGCAAGGTTTAAATATTAAATGAAATATCTACTATTGTTTTAATAATAACTTTTTTATGCAGATATCTTTTTTTTTCCGAAATTTCAGTGGCTTCTTTTTGGAATTAGTCATCGCTCATCTCTCTCTCTCTCTCTCTCTCTCTCTCTCTCTCTCTCTCTCTCTCTCTCTTTCTCTCTCTCTCTCTCTGTTTCATCGGTTTTTATGTTGTTTTTTTAACTTATTGGTTTGTTTTATTTTAATCGTGTTTTTTCTCCTCCTTTTTTTTTCTCACTTCCATATCTACTTAAAATAATGTTTCCATACTTTTCGAAAGTTATTAAAACATAATCTTCCAAATATTTCTACAAGAGTGCGGTATGTATTCCATCACAGATGGCTGTTTATGTATTCTCACGTCCATATTCTTCTCTGGGCTCTCTCTGACAAATCTAGCTTTTCTAGAGCTCTCTCTCCTCTCTCTCTCTCTCTCCTCTCTCTCTCTCTCGTCTCTCTCTCTCTCTCTCTCTTCTCTCCTCTCTCCGTCTTCTCTCTGTCTCTTATCTCTCTCTCTCTCTTCTCCTCTCCTCTCTCTCTCTCTTCTCTCTCTCTCTCTCTCTCTCTCCTCTCTCTCTCTCTCTCTCTCTCTCTCCTCTCTCAATATGTGCGTGCGTGTGTGTGTTCACTATGTTTGTTTAAGTTTTTAAAAAGGAAAAAATGAAAAATATAATAGAAAAAAAGAGAGTGGAAATGTGAAGGAAAACTTGATCGAAATTGACAGCTATCAATCTATCTATCTATCTATATATATATATATATATATATATATATATATAGATATATATATATATATATATATATATTATATATATATATATATAAATATACATACATGTATGTATACATATATATTTATGTATACATGCATAGTTCTATATATATATATATAATTGTGTGTATGTGTGTATGCATGTATGTATGTATGTGTGTTTGGAGAAAGTGAGAGGGAGAAAGTGTGAGAAGAGGAAGAAAGAAAAAAGAGTATTGTGAAAGCGAGAGAGAAGTGAGTGTGTGTGTGTGTGAAGCGGGGCAGAAGGACACATCACCCTGATTTATTTGTTCATTATTAATTACATTAGTTAATGTCAACTTATAACAATCATACTCATGCGTATCTTAAACACATACGTGATATATATTATATATATATTATATATAATATATATTATATATATATATATAATATATATAATATATATACATGCATATATGTGTATATATACATAGTATGTACATAGATACGTACATACATACATACTGATGTAGGCGCGGGAGTGGCTGTGTGGTAAGCTTGCACCACACATATATAATGTGTTGGTGTGTTTTAGGCAACGTATTTACAGTATAGGCATTAAATGTATGCACTTATGGGGCTTCGTAGGGATAACAGAAAGTGATATAACAGCGAGAAGATAGCGAAAATATGACAGGCAATAGTCAGGTTTTCCTAAGGCGGCGAGCTGGCAGAAGTGTTAGCGCGCCGGGCAAAATGCTTAGCGGTGTTTCGTCTGCCGCTACGTTCTGAGTTCAAATTCCGCCAAGGTCGACTTTGCCTTTCATCTTTCGGGGTCGATTAAATAAGTACCAGTTATGCACTGGGGTCGATGTAATCGACTTAATCCATTTGTCCTTGTTTATCCCCATTATGTTTAGCCCCTTGTAGGCAATAAAGAAATGATAAACGTTAACACGCCAGTCGAAATGCTTAGCGGTGTTTCGTCTGCCGCTACGTTCTGAGTTCAAATTCCACCGAGGTCGACTTTGCCTTTCATCCTTTTGGGGTCGATAAATTAAGTACGAGTTGCACACTCGGGTCGATCTAAACGACTGAACCCCTCCTCAATAATTTCGGACCTTGTGCTTAGAGCATTCTTTATTTAAGGCGGCAAGCTGACATAATCGGGCTTTGTGTCTAGAGTAGAAAAGAATAGACAGGTTTTCTTGTTCGGGTTGGTGATGGAGGAGGGATTTTAGTTCTTAATGCTTAACCTTATCGATGGAAGTGTATTTATAGTCCAAAAAGTAATTTGGAGAGATTATATTTGTGTGTGTGTGTCCGTGTTTGTGTGTGCATAGGTGTGTCCGTGTGTGTGTGTACACATAGGGACAAGTGTGGCTGTGTGGTAATTAGTTCGTTTCCCAGCCACATGGTTCCTGGTTCAGTCCCACAGCGTGGCACCTTGAGCAAGTGTTTTTAACTTGTGAGTAGATTTGCTAAACTGAAAGTTACAGAAGCCCATTATACGTATGTGTGTGTGTGTGAGTGTGTATGTGTGTATGTGTGTGTGTGTGTGTGTGTGTGTGTATGTGTGTGTGTGTGTGTGTGTGTGTGTGTGTGTGTGTGTTTCTGTATGTATTTGTTCTCACCACCATTTGACACCCCATAATCTAGTGGTTCGGCAAAAGAATATATAAAGATTGACAAACAGACAGACAGACAGACTGACAGATGATGCACAATACAGCATGCATCAGAAGACTGGAAATAAATAGATATATATTAATACTTCTTTGTGGGTGAAATAAGAATATGGAAATATTATTTCTCTGCTACAGATGTACGGAAAAAAAGTTGCTAAATCTTACTTCAAGGTTTTACGTTTTGTTGGCCACAACTGAAATATAATTACCGTTATGAGGCTGTTTTGACATAAATGTCGTTACTGGGCCGTTTGTTATGGCTGACGTTGCTAATGCTTTATCCCCAACCTACATCAGCTCTGATCGAAAAGACCTGTAATGAAAGCCAATCCGTTATGACCATCCCTGCATTTTTCTAATACAATTTAGAATTACATTAATCAGTGTATCCTTCACTTTATTATTGGGTTGTCCGGAAAGTTCGTGCCGATTTATAGTAGCTTACATTTCGACTTATTTTAGAACATGGTTGAGTCCATAAAATAGGATTTGACTACACCTCCATTTAGAGCACAGTTTAAGCTATCTTTTCGTGGAAGAAGGTTTATGTTCCTGTAACCTGTGTTAATTCTGTCACCCTTTAAAACGGAAGATAAGAAAGTTAATTTTCGGCACTTGATGCTTTTCATTTTCCGTGAAGGGAAAAATACCTCACAAGAAACGAAAGAAATATGCGCAGTTTACGGTGATGTTTCTTTATCCGAAAGAACTGTACGGAAGTGGTTCGCAAGGTTCCGAGCTATAGATTGTAGCCTTATTGATAAAGAGCGATCAAGCAGGCCATCCGCTACAGATGGTGACCAAATCAAGTCATTAATTGAGTATAACCCTCATTGCACAACCCGAGAATTGGCAGAAACCCACAACCTATCAATATCCGTCGTTCATGAGCACCTGGTAAAGCTT
This sequence comes from Octopus sinensis, assembly GCF_006345805.1. Classification (NCBI taxonomy): domain Eukaryota; kingdom Metazoa; phylum Mollusca; class Cephalopoda; order Octopoda; family Octopodidae; genus Octopus; species Octopus sinensis. The sequence continues at coordinate 16,121,484 of NC_043003.1, forward strand.
GGGTAATGGCAAGTATTTATGGCACGAACTTTCCGGACAACCCAATATAATTTGACAGAAAATACGCCCTGAGTTCAAATTCCGTTGTGGTTGATTTTACTTTTCACTTTTTCGGGGTCGATGTAATCGACTTACCCCTCCCCCGAATTTGGTGGCCTTGTGCCAAAATATTCCCAAGCTAGTATAGCTTGGGTAGTGGCAAGTATTTATTGACCTTTTTCTTTCCTTTAAAAATCGGCACGAACTTTCCGGACAACCCAATAGAAAGTGGTCTGTGATATGAAGAAGATTAAGCTGCGGCTTTTAGCAGGTCAAATAGTTCTCTACAGGCGTACAGTTATGTTACATGGAGCGTAAGACTTCCCATTTCTTTAAGGAGGCGAACTGCTTCTGGACAACAGCTCTCGGCGGCGAGACGAGTGTTACATTCGGAATGTTAATGTGTCTCTAAGTAGCTAAATTTATAAAAGTAGAGTAAGTTCCCAATTGCATGTACTGAAGTAGTTTTAAAATATTCGGAATTGCTCATTTGTACATGTATAGACACATATGCATACACACGCATGCAGTCACTCACATGCATATATGAATATATATATATATATATATATGTGTGTGTGTGTATATATATATATATATATAAATGTATATATATATAAATATATATATATAATCATATATATATATATAAATATATATATATATAAAAAAAAATATATATAAATATATATATATATAATCATATATATATAAACATATATATATATAAACACACGCATATATATATATATATATATAAATATATATATATATATAAATATATGCATACATGTGTGTATGAGTATATAGATACGTATATACATGCATATAAAAGCTTTTGTGTGTGTGTGTGTGTGTGTGTGTGTACACGTTCATGACAGCGACAAATAAATATAAATTATTAACAAAAATTCCTCTCGACACGACAGAAAGTTTCTGTTTTATCCGTTGACATCAGATTTCTTCATGGTTTATTTATAATCCATTTTTGCATTGCTAATCAATAACAACAACAGCAAAAACAACAACAACAGCAACAACAGCAACAACAACATCAACAACAAAAACAGTAACAATCTCAACTACAGAAACATGTTTAAAAATCCATAATTTTGTCTTCATTAAAATTTTCTCGCTGAGACATTAACCTACTTAGATTTCTGAATCTTAAACTACATTTAGTCCTCAAAAATCGATTTTCATGTCAATTATTTGACGGAAATCTGACCTGATTAGCTTCATTCTAAAATTAATTCGATCTATCCTAAGATATTTCAGATTCTTTAATTATGTAGATCAGCATTTTTAACTCTTTGCCTGTCTGCTGTGTCGCATGTAATACACAGGACATATTTCTCTGGCGTTCATGCCACTTTTCGAGAAGCGACGGCATGAGACATGGTTTATCGTCAGACGAAGAGTCTCACTAAAAAACAATCTCTATGTATATAAAGCTGAAGTTGTCTGTGTATAGCAGGTTTGGCAGCCTTCGACTAACACTATCTCCTCCGAGACCCTGCGGCGCAGGTTGACCAAAATTGAGAATATGATAGAAGAATGCTTGCTCTTCCTTCCGTAGAAGACAAAATTCAAATCGGACCATGTCACGACCAAAAATTATTTACGTCAAAAAGGTGCTTTTTTCTATGAAAATCCCTATTTTTTACGATTTTTTGACTGCTGTGTCGCTATTTTTCGGTGTATTTTAACCGGAAAAATGTTCACTTAAGAGAATAATAAGCTACATAATGCAAAATTTTACTCTTCAAAAATTCCAATTCTAAAGGATCGAAACAAACCCGAGCAACGCCGGGCGATACTGTTAGTTTTAGATAATTCTTCGTTCGACGCACCATTCAGAGGTACCCATGGCTGAGATAGACAGTTTGCCCATGACTGTGATACACATTTAAATAAGGCTGGAGAAGAAATGCCTGTCGCAAAGTGTGTTTCATAAAAGATGGAAGTCTATAGCAAGTATGCTGCGAGTGAAAGAACCTGTTTAAACGAGAATATAAAAAAGGAGAAAGCAAAGTCTTCCGTGTGAGTATGTGGTTTGTGGGGTCGACTGCGTCCTCCACTTCATTTTTGGTAAATCACTCATTCTCATTTAATTGCATATATTTTAATTGATTGTTTATTCATACGTTTCATCTCATTCGATACCCTGACCCCAATATTTGTTTTGTCTGTCCTCGTATCGTCCCTTCTTTTTCTCAACCTCATGGTTAATAAAGAAATTGACTGTGATACACATTACCATTTTTTAAACCACCCGGGTAACTTGGGACTAATGAAAGTAACGATTTATATTACTTAGAATGTATGAAATATGAGCAAACATAGGCGCAGGGCTGGCTGTGTGGTAAGTAGCTTGCTTACCAACCACATAGTTCCGGGTTCAGTCCCACTGCGTGGCACTTTAGGTAAATGTCTTCTACTATAGCCTTGGGCCAACCAAAGCCTTGTGAGTGGATTTGGTAGACGGAAAATGAAACAAGCCCGTCGTATATACAGTTGTGGCCAAAATGTTCAGAACGGCATTGTTTTCGTCAGAAAAGTAAGTATAAGTTTTTATCAAAGTAGTTTTATATTCTATAATTCACACAGACAATACATACAATATTAATTGTTATTGTCTGAGATTTTGGTGTAATTTGAGAGGATAATACAAAAGTTATGGATGATTTAGTGATTTACTGCAAAACCCATGGCGGCCAAAATGATACAATATGTTTGTGTATCGGTATTTGTCCTCCCAACATCGCTTGACAACCGATGTTGGTGTGTTTACGTCACCGTAACTTAGCGGTTCGGCAAAAGAGATCGATAGAATAAGTACTAGGCTTACAAAGAATAAGTCCTGGGGTCGTTTTGATCGACTAAAGGCGGTGCTCCAGCATGGTCACAGTCAAATGACTGAAACAAATAAGAGAGTAAAAGAGTAAATTAAAAGTCTGAAAACAAGCATGGACGTTTACGATAAACTTATAAAATATGCTTTGGGCGGGCAAAGGGTTAAGAGTAGAATATGAATATGTGTATGTGTGCATATGTGTATGTGTGTGTGTGTTTGTGTGTGTGTGTGTGTGTATGAACTAGCGTTAGTCATGTGATTGTGAGCTAACAAAACAACAGTGCAATATTTCGTCATTACCGTTAGTAAAAGACATCTCTTCCATAACAATGCAATTCTGTCAGAAATACAAGGTTGATTTTTGTAGAGAGAAATATAAAGGATATTGAACACTTAATGTATTATTGATTCCAGTATATAGATCTTTGTTATCCGAAAGGTTGATGCTTCGTAATTTAATTCAATGTCTTCTGCGCAGTACCTGTTGCTAATAAGACTTGATACGCAACGACGGTCTCCAGTCCACGAAGCTGTAAGTATGTATCAAGAACTAATTAAAGCATTTACACTGTAAACAGTGAAAGAACTGTAAAAATTAATTGTTCCTGGATTCCCAAGGGTCTGCCTTGTCCCATTCTGGCCACGCTTAATTTCCCTGGGAACTATATTAAGGGTATCCAGTCCACGAAGCTGTAAATATGTATCAAGAACTAATTAGAGAGTTTACCCAGTAAACAGTGAAAGAACAGCAAAAATTAATTGTTCCTGTATTTCCAAGGGTCAGCCTTGTCACATTCTGTGTCACGCTGAATCTCCCTCAGAACTATATTAAGGGCACACATGTCTGTGGAGTGCTCAGCCACTTGCACGTTAATTTCACAAGCAGGATGTTCGGTTGATCGGATCAACTGAAACACTTGTTGTAATCGAAGGTGTGTCAGTTAGTTATACGTTCTGAGTTCATATGCTACCAAAGTCCAGCTTGGTTTTTCATCCTTTCGGGAATGATGAAAAAAAAACAAATCCAGTTAAGCATTAGGGGGTGATGTAATTGACTAACCGCCTACCCCCAAATCCCAGGCTCTTCTTCGTATTTGCTTTTCAGTCTAATAACTGAAACAAGTAAGCTATAAAAAGATGAAAGATATGGAGGACACATTGAAACATGTCGTCCTCGATATAGGAAATGTTGGATCAGCCACGGTTGGAACGTCTTTGTTGGCTAGTCTAAACGTCTCTAGATAATGGTTTCAAATTTCGGCACAAATCCAGCAAATCTATAGGGAGGAGGATTGTCGAGTATATTCATCCTATTGCTCACCTGGTGCTTGCTTTGTCGACCCTGGAGGGTTGAAAAGCAAAGTTGACTGCGGAAGAATTTGAACTCGGAACTTAGAGTGCCGGACGAAATGCTGCCTAGTATTTTGGTCGATGCGCTAACGATTCTGTCATATTACGGCCTGTAACTGGCTCTATATAACAAAAGCTGTCGTTCAACCACGATCTTACTGGAAATGTTAATTGTAAATTTAATCAGTATAAAATGTACATGAACTTTGACCTTAAAATACTTATAAGACAAACAACCAAACTGGAGCCATTATATGATTATTATTACATACCTAACGTAACATTTCATCGCTTATACGAAATTAGAAAACCAATGAGAAATGTAAAAGTTAACGAGTAATTACACCACTTATAGGTCAAGCAATAATTTGAATTGAAACTTTTATTCTAAAGATAATTGATTGCACAAGATGTTGGATACAATTCTAGAAAATGACGAACTATTTGAGCAGAAGAAATAATTATTTCCTTGTCCGATACATGAATCTTAAGAAGGAAGATTGAGTGCTCCGTGCTGATGGAAAATAGGAAATTTAAGCAGTAATACTTTTTCTCAAAATAATTAGCGTTTTAGATCGTGTTAGATTGCCTGTATTATTAATCGAAACTATGTCTTCACTTTCATTTAACATTAACCACTTCACGTGTCGGGTGAGAAACATAAATAACTCTTTTGATTAACACTTTAATTACCACGGGAGTCACGGTTGACTCATCGCTCTTAAGGCGGCGAGCTGGCAGAAACGTTAGCACGCCGGGCGAAATGCTTAGCAGTATTTCGTCTGCCGCTACGTTGTGAGTTCAAATTCCGCCGAGGTTGACTTTGCCTTTCATCCTTTGGGGGTCGATAAATTAAGTACCAGTTACGAACTGGGGTCGATGTAATCGACTTAATACCTATGTCTGTCCTTGTTTGTTGCCTCTGTGTTTAGCCCCTTGTGGGTAATAAAGAAATAGGTTGACTCATCGCTCTTAAGGCGGCGAGCTGGCAGAAACGTTAGCACGCTGGGCGAAATGCTTAGCGGCATTTCGCGGTATTTCGCCCGTCGCTACGTTCTGAGTTCAAATTCCGCCGAAGTCGACTTTGCCTTTCATCCTTTCGGGGTCGATAAATTAAGTACCAGTTACGTACTGGGGTCGATGTAATCGACTTAATCCGTTTATCTGTCCTACTTTGTCCTCTCGGTGTTTAGCCCCTTGTGGGTGGTAAAGAAATAGGTATCTCGTCTGCCGTTACGTTCTGAGTTCAAATTCCGCCGAGGTCGACTTTGCCTTTCATCCTTTCGGGGTCGATAAATTAAGTATCAGTTACGCACTGGGGTCGATATAATCGACTTAATCAGTCTGTCTGTCCTTGTTTGTTCCCTCTGTGTTTAGCCCCTTGTGGGCAGTAAAGAAATAGGTTGACTCACCGCTCAATGTTCTTAACATACCCTGGGAGTCACCGGTGATACTCAATAGAGATGGGTTTTCTTTTAATTAATTGAGCCTCACATTACTGTAGTTCTAACTATTTGAATATTAGGAAAAATACTGGAATTCAAGCAAGATGGAACTTACACCCGAATATTAATAACAGCCTTAAACATATCTTTAAGAACTCATCCCTCCAAGAAACATCTGTATGGAGATCTCCTGCCTGTTTCCACCATTATAAGGGAGAAGTGCTTGTGTTTTGTGAGACATTGTTGGTGAGCTATACAAGTGCTGACAAGTGGCCCACTGCCATGCTCGAGCAGGTCGTCCGAACAGAACGTATGTAGATCAACTCACCAAAGACAAGGGTAGCTGAAGATCTTCCTCAACTAAAGCAGGACCGAGACGGATGGCATATGAGGGTTAAACTTGTCGGAGCAGGCTCGATCAGATAATTATGAGTGAACATAGATAAAAGAAGAGTGCAAATCAGTGTAAGTTCTATCATTGAAGAGATGTCCTCGGTAAAATAACTTTTACACAAAAGATACTCTTAAGGATTATAGAGTCTGAAATATACCCATGCAATAAATCAATATAGCGCTTTCTATCTATCTATCTATCTATATATATATATATATATATATATATATATATAATATATATATATATAATATATATATATATATATCTGTAAGTAGCTGTCCCCAATGAGCCAGCCGCTCCTTTACCAATTACTAAATAAAGTAATAATTGTTTTAACTCTTTTCATTTGATTTACAATTTGCCTCCCTAAATCGTTTTGTACCATATTTTCTTTCGCATAAACAGTCTAATTTTGTGAACAATTATGCGGGGTTTTTTCATTTATCTTTTTAAAAATTTTCTAAAAATGTATATATTCTAGTTCCCTATATAAACGAACTCATTGATTTATACTGTGTATCACTCATGACTCCTGCAATACAGAACGAATAGCATATTCATTCTGCACCGCGAGATTCATTAGTGAAATACATTAAAAAATGTTAAAATTACCTTTATACCTCCAATTTGGATTTTTGCTTCATATATTTATGATCTTTCCCTGAAGATTATATTTCAGGTTTTTCTTATCCTTAATGGCTTCTTTTTCACAAAAATATTTTATGAAGGACAGTGCATCCAATGATGGAGATAACAGTGACTTGCACCCTTCTTCTTTCTTTATGGCCCACAATGGGCTAAACATAGAGGGGACAAACAAGGACAGACAAAGGGATTAAGTCGATTATATCGACCCCAGTGCGTAACTGGTACTTATTTAATCGACCCCGAAAGGATGAAAGGCAAAGTTGACCTCGGCGGAATTTGAACTCAGAACGTAACGGCAGATGAAATACGGCTAAGAATTTCGCCCGGCGTGCTAACCTTTCATATTTCTTTATTGCCCACAAGGGGCTAAACATAGAGGGGACAGCCAAGGACAGACAAACGGATTAAGTCGATTACATCGACCCCAGTGCGTAACTGGTACTTAATTTATCGACCCCGAAAGGATGAAAGGCAAAGTCGACCTCGGCGGAATTTGAACTCAGAACATAAAGACAGACGAAATACCTATTTCTTTATTACCCACAAGGGGCTAAACACAGAGGGTCAAACAAGGACAGACAAACGGATTAAGTCGATTACATCGACCCCAGTGCGTAACTGGTACTTATTTAATCGACCCCGAAAGGATGAAAGGCAAAGTCGACCTCGGCGGAATTTGAACTCAGAACGTAAAGACAGACGAAATACCGCAACGCATTTCGCCCGCCGTGCTAACGTTTCTGCCAGCTCGCCGCCTTCTGACTTGCACCCTTCTGATATCTGTGTTCTCTGCAAATCCTAAAATTCGAATATTATTTGAATCGCAGTAATTTGAGACTCCATATTAAAAAAAAAAAATCATCTCTATCAGGAGTCACCAGTGACTACCACGGCATATCAAGGTATGGCGGGGGTGGGGTGGGGAGACACTAGTGATTCCTATAACTGGCAAAGAGTTAACTCTTTTGTAATTTATTTCATACAGAATACTGTGATTATCTGGTATCATTCATTTCTTTTGATTATTTTGGTGGTTTCTGGTGATTTATTTTCTCACAAAACATTCCCTTGTCAATATGTGAAGCAAAAATAAGCTTTATTATTTTTATTTTATTAAGTATATTTCCTCTTCACATTATTCGGTTACTTTTTGCCTGAGGAGAGTCTTATACTACTTGAATCTCGTTCGATTTCCCTCGATGCAACCGAATAGATTTGCCAATTTAGATTGTTGATATTTAGGCTTGTTTCTGCCTTGAAGATATTTTTTTAAAGTGCCTTATTACTCTGAAGTAACAAGGTTACTCTATGGTTACCAAGCTCGCTTTGCAACCATGTGATTTCGGGTTCAGACTCACTGTGCGGCACCTTTGGTTTGACAACTGCATTTTACTATAACCTCATGGCCGACCAATGGATTTTAAGTGAAAATCATAGACGGAAATTCCGTGGAAGACCATCGTATATAATGTGCGTGTGTGTGTGAGAGGGAGAGAGAGAGAGAGAGAGAGAGAGAGAGACTTTATGTTTCTGTCCCCAACCTGCGCTTGACAACCGATGCTATTGTTTTACGTTCCCATAAATTAGCGGTTTGGCAAAAGTGATCGATAGAATAAGCACCAGATTTGAAAATATGTACTGGGGTCGATTTGTTCAACTAAACCCTTAAAGGCGGTACAATGACTGAAACAAATAAAAGATAAAAGGTTAACTGCTCCTTTAGCTTGGTTGTATGTTTGAGCTGATGGCCTGTAGCTTGAACAGGGATACTAACTTTGATCCATGTTTATTGAGCGTACCGTGTTATTCGGGATCACTGAAGAAAAAATCAGTGACAAAACGAGGGTGGATGTTCAAGATTAGTTGTTGGATAATGTAGTGTAGAAGGCCTGTCTTAAGTTTGGCTTTGGCGGGAACATGTGCTCACCTGGTATTTGTAGCAGCCTTGGGGATTTTAGTTGCTTACAGTAGACGTTGTTTTGTTTGTTGTTGTTTGTTCCTTCTCGAGCCACGCCTGGCTCATAAGAGCCGGTTTCCCGGTTTCCTTGGCGTATAGGTTTCCCACCTGGACGGGACGCCGATCTGTCGCAGGTGAGCTGCAAGATGCAGGAGAAAAGAGTGAAAGTTTTGGCGAAAGAGTCAGCAGAAGTTCGCCATTACCTTCTGCCGGAGTCGCGTGGAGCTTAGGTGTTTCGCTCGTAAACACACACATCGCCCGGTCTGATATTCGAACCCGCGATTCCTCGACCGCGAGACAAACAAGGACAGACAAACGGATTAAATCGATTATATCGACCCCAGTGCGTAACTGGTACTTAATTTATCGACCCCGAGAGGATGAAAGGCAAAGTCGACCTCGGCGGAATTTTTAACTCAGAACGTAACGGCAGACGAAACACAGAGAGGACAAACAAGGACAGACAAACGGATTAAGTCGATAACATCGACCCCAGTTCGTAACTGGTACTTAATTTATTGACCCTGAAAGGATGAAAGGCAAAGTCAACCTCGGCGGAATTTGAACTCAGAACGTAGCGGCAGACGAAATACGGCTACGCATTTCGCCCGGCGTGCTAACGTTTCTGCCAGCTCGCCGCCTTAAAGGTAGTATCACCTGCATTGGAATAAGCATTGTTGGGGTGAATGCGAGCAGACGTTGGCGTAGACAAAGAAGTGGTAAATCAACTATACGTTAATATAACCTATTATCTTTTAGTGCACCGGTCATTGGGCTGTGGCTGTGTGAAATAGAGAGCTGCAGAGAATTAAGTTGATTAAGTGTCAGATTATCAACGTAACAAGTGGTTCCTATTCTATGATACGCAATACGCATTGTCGAGGACAAAGTACTTAACTCACCCTGGCTCTGTGCTTCCTCAGATTGGTGTAGGTGACCACATTATAATTCACAAGTGTTTACTTGTCCTGTAGTGCTGGGTTCAAGGGGTGTTTACTCTGATGTACTATTTATGCCTTTACATTATCTCTATGTCAAACAAGAATCGATAAGAATAAATACAGGATAACAAAAACACAATAGATTTATAATTATTATTACTAGACGTTCTGTGAATGTAAACTACTGTGATTGATTAAAGAACCATAAATGGTTTTTATTTATGATTGCATTTATTTTGTTTTATTATTTTTGCTTTTAGACGTAGAAAAGTACTGAAACGTAATCCATCACGACTATTCTTGATATCGTTCATTTCGTTACTCTCCGAACATAAACAAAATTTATGTAAAATATTTTTATTTAGAAACTTAAGCAAGCGAATATACTTATACGTACATAAATAATAAGCATATATTTCTGCAAGACTGCGTTTCATCTTTTGATACGCTGCCGTATTGTTTTGTTTGGTTTTTTTTATATTCTCTGTAATGCCGAGGCTTAAGCAAGAGTTACACGATTTAAAAAGACAAAAACAATTTCTACACAAAATGTTTTGTGGAGAAGATTTATATATATATATTAAAAGAAAAATAATAATTTCCCTGGAGCAAAAACATTACTAACCCCAAGCTTAATCTTAACTATTAGTCCAATCATATATCCAATCTGAATTATAACTGTAACCAGATATTTTGAAAGAAAATGGCGTGTAGTTTTGAACAAAAATATTTACCATATTTTGGTTTTGTATTTGGTCTGCAAGATTCTTGATATGAACTCGTGTGTTGAAGCAGTTCTTTTTTGTATATCTGGAATGCCATCATGTAAATAATACACGCACATGTTCAGTTTCACTTCTTTTTAATTTGTCAGCTAACCAATCGATTGTTTGTTTAATTATTCGCTTAATCAATTAAACTGTTGTATTTTCCAAAGTCCTTTAGTCGCCATTTATGACCCCTTCAATGGCATACTCCCTATATTCGAGGTCAACTTCATATCTGTCTATCTTTTGGCTTTAGGTTCAATACTTATGTAATTTCATGAATGTGAGTCGGAATGTATGTGGGAAGAGGATGAAATCAGCCAATTGATTCAAAACGATATGCACAGTTAGCATAAGAGCCAATAAAGGTTACCTGTGGCATGGTTAATTCTACATTAAAACTACATTTATTTTAAGAGAGCATTGCTTTCTTTTCTTTTTCGCCAGTTGTCAGCGCTATAAACGCGCATGCAAATGCACGCACGCACATAAGCACGCAAACGTACATGCATTAACTACTGCCATTCCGAAGTGTGCACACGAAAATATTGTGATGGCCCCCCCCCTTTTCTGTCGTCCCTTTCCTAACCCTACCAAAGAGCTTTTCTTTCTAAGGCATCGTATGTAGTGTTTAAAGTTTAAATTAGCACATTTAACGTTCGGTAATGATTCGGCTTAAAATATTAACATAAACACTTTTAGCGTGAAATTCTATCGGTGAATTATGCAACAGCAAGCATTTAGATAATTAAGAACCACGGTCGAGATTTATTGAATAACAAAGAAACAAGTTAAGTAATAAAATGTTCAACATGGTAATTCGCATATCCGGAAACGCCACTTGATTATGCTCGACTATAAATCCCACATCAATAGATCAATGGATTAATAGAATATCGATCGAGATTAATGTTATCGCAAATTCAGAGCTTACCGATAATAATAATAATAATAATAAAATAATAATAATAATAATAATAATAATAATAAAATAATTGTAATAGAATATAATAATAATAATAGTAGTAGTAGTAGTAGTAAAGTGAATAATAATAATGGTAATAATAATAATAATAATCATAATAATAATAATAATAATAATAGTAAGTAATAATAATAATAATGATAATAATAATAATTGTAATAGTAATAGTAATAATAATAATAATAAAATAATAAATAATAATAATAATAATAATTGTAATAGTAATAATAATAATAATGATAATAATAATAATTGTAATAGTAATAGTAATAATAATAATAATAATAATAATAATAAAGATAATAATAATAATAATAATAAAGATAATAATAATAATAATAATAATAATAATAAAGATAATAATAATAATAATAATAATAATAATAATAATTGTAATAGTAATAGTAATAATAATAATAATATAATAATAATTGTGATGATGATGATGAGGGGTAAGGAATCGGAGGAGGAGCAGGAGAAGGAATTGTCCGTAGATATAGCGCAGCATCATAGATGTGGCTATATTAGCGAACTTGATTATAGCGGTCAAAGAACAGGAGAAAATAGGAAGAAGTAAAGAAAACAATTCTCATCATCATCATTCTCACCCTCAACAATAATGTTTCGATTTTTGACAAATGATTAGTCTTAATGAATGGAGGTCGGTCAATTACATTAGCCCAAGTACTTGACTGGTACTTTATCTTACCGCCGGCGAAGAAGGATAAGAACTTACATGTTTTGTTTTTTTTAATCTAAGAACTCAACCGACCTACTGAATTCTTAAAGCTCAGATATTCACTAAACGTAAGCATCTGGATAAGTTTCTTTTATCGAACTGGATTAAGCATGCAAACCTTTTTCTCCATTGAATTACCTATATCAACCATTGTCAATTCCCATTCTAACAAGCCAAAAGGACACAACTCTTACCTTCTTTCCCGCCATGCTTTCTTCCTTGTCCTATTTTCATTTATCAGCTTTCTCGCATTATTTTTCGCTCTTTCTTTTATAATGGCTCTCATTTAAATCGTGTGTATATTAAACGATATCTTTCATCGGAGAGATTAACAAGCCAACAATAACAGAACAGTACATACATATGTATATATATATATGTGTGTGTGTGTGTGTGTGTGTGTGTGTGTGTGGGTGTATATTCTGTTGTGTCTGGGTAGAGTCATTTTCTTTTTGTGCCTTATACTTTAACACACTCCCGGTAAAATTTTCACTTATTTCTTCAAAATAAAAAGTAAAAAATAAAATAAAATAAAAATAAGAAATAAGTGGAAATTTACCGGTGAGTGTGTTAAAGTATAAGACACAAAAAGAAAATAAGTCTCCCCGTCACAACAGAATATGCTTCAACACACAAAACTCATAAAGAATCTTGCAAACCAAATCCAAAACGAATATATATATATACATATACATACATATATATATATATATATATATATATATATTATATATCTATAATATTATATATATATAGATATATATATATATATATATATATATATATAATATATACATATAATATGTCTTTTGAAGAAACCAGGACGACCCATGTGAAACTCAACAGTCATTTAAAGAAAATGCTACGATCAAGGAGGAGAAAATTAATCTCAATAAAACTTTCGTGTGCACAATTTGGGACAGACCATGCTTTTCTTTTGCTGGGCTTAAATCTCATTTGAGGTCCCATGAAAAACGAACCTCCAGTAACTACTCTGCCTATCTGGATTTCAAAACCACGATTTTGAGTACAACACCCTACTCACCAGGCCATACACCTTCACACACACATTCGTTCACACACGTATTATTTACGTCATAAGAATTTAGATAGCATAAGGTCTGCGAATCTAACGGAGACCTTAAAAGACATTTTAAGATCCACAATGACCAGAACTTCACTGAAGCTCTTGATGATGCAAAGCAGATATGCAATATACGCGGGTATCTTTCTGAAACAGTGTCTGGTTTTAAAAGCCACATCAGAAGCCATGATAGATCTAAGGTGTGAGTACAAGAGATGGTCAAACTCTGTATATACACTTATTAACATCTATACATATATACATACATATATAAATGTACACATTTATATATATGTGGAGGCGCAATGGCCCAGTTGTTAGGGCAGCAGACTCGCGGTCGTAGGATCACGGTTTCAATTCCCAGACTGGGCGCTATGAGTGTTTGTTGAGCGAAAGCACCTAAAGCTCCACGAGTCTCCGGCAGGGGCGGGGTTCGATCCCTGCTGTACTTTTTCGCCACAACTTCTCTCACTCTTTCTTCTGTTGGCCTGCTGGCTTAGCCAGCGGGATAGCGTCATTTTAGGCTAAAACAATCCGAAGCGCACTGTGACCAGCGATGTGTAGCAACATCTGATAGCCTGGTCGGTCACGATGATCACGGTAATATAAATGTACACATATATACGCACACAGTTATATATATATATATATATATATATATGTGTGTGTGTGTGTGGTGTGTGTGCACGCGCGCATGTGTGTGTGTGCACGCGCACATGTGTGTGTGTATTTATTATTTATGTATGTATTTACTGTATGAGTGTATATATGTTTCTCTCCAACATTTTTGAAGCATATCAATTGGTCAATTTAACTTTCTCCTTTGCTTGTTACCAAGAGATTTTAAACAATTGTAGAGGTAGAATTTATTCTGTTAGTTGTATCTATACTCTCCGTTAACATACATGTGCATGTATATATGTGTGTATGTATGCGTGTGCGTGTTCAGTTTTAACGGTTGAGCTCGAAGTAGATAAAGCTGTAAATAACAGCCTGTAAATATCGGGTTAAAAAGCAGCTGGATTAAATACTGCTTTATCTTCACCGATGTGCTCAATCGTTAAAAATTAATTATTTCACGTTTTCTCGAAGTTTCTAAATTCTTAAGACGTAAATAACACGTGTGCGAATGAATGTGTGTGGAAAGGTGTGTTGCCTGGTGAGTAGGGTGTCGTACTCAAAATCGTGGTCTTGATTCCCAGACCGGTGATGCATTATGTTCTTGAAGGAAAGAAACACTTCATTTCACGTTGCACCTGCCCCCTCAGTGGTAAATGGGTAACCCTACGACGGACTGGCCTCCTATACCGGAGCACTGTTATCCTGTCAGCTTCGCCAGCTGAGTGGCATCATTCGAAAGCTACAACAATGCGAAAAAGCGCGTCGTGGCTAGCGGTGTATAACAACATCCCTTAGCCGTGTCTCTCTCTCTCTCTCTCTCTCTCTCTCACACACACACACTCTGTATATATATGTGAGTGTATATATATATATAATATATATATATGTGTGTGTGTGTGTGTGTGTGTGTGTCTGAGAGAGAGAGAGTACGTGTGTGTGTGTATGTATTATATACATACATATACACACATATGTGTATATATATATATATTTACATACACATATATGTATAAATACATATATATGCACACACACATTTTCATATATATATATATGTAGTGTGTGAGTGTGTGAGCATGTGTGTGCGTGTGTACGTATGTATGCATGTATCTATCTATATATGTCTGTGTGTGTGCGTGCGTGTGTGTGCGTGCGTACGTGTGTGTATGATATATAAGAAACAACAGTGTGAAAACGGTAAATGAATAAGACCATACTCATAAGAATTTTTATATTTTTATATCGTAAATAATTATCTTCATTGATTCCGTTTTAAACAACTAAGATGAGAGAAACAGACATAAAAATCCCGCTACACCATACACAAAAAAACCCGTCCCACCACCACCTCTACTACCACCGAAAAAACACAATCTAACAGTGAGAATTAACATCAGTTTCTAAGAGCCTTCACAGATCCGATTAGTTTCAAAGCGAAACGTTATATAATTTAGCACGCACCTCATCAGACTGTTATTGTTGAAGTCTGAATAATATCAGCTGTGCCACATCTTTATTAGCCAGAGATTTTTTTATATAATATATGATTTTCTGATGAGTTTTACGGATGATACGTTCTTATTAATGTGCGCGTATATATTATATATATATATAATATATATATATAATAGATATATACAATACATATATATATACATGTATATATCATATATACATATAATAATATACATATATATACATATATATACATATATACATATATAATATACATATATACATATATATATATACTATATATACATATCTATATACATATCATACTATATATATATATATATTACATATAATATATATATACCACACAACACAACACACATATTATATAATACAGAGTGGGTCTCTGTGTGTGTGGTGGTTATATATCAAATTTGATATTTATATATCATATATATATATATACATATAAGCCTATATAGATATACACGACTTGTACCAAAGTTGAAAGCATTATTATTGTTGTTGTTGTTCGTACGTTCGACAAACCTACTTAACGATATTTCGTCCGCTTCACGTTCCGAGTTCAAAACTCCGCCGAGGTCGACATTGCCTTTCTTCCTTTAGGGAGCGATAAAAGAAGTACCAGTTGTACACTGTGGTTGATGTATTGGACTAGATTTCTTTCTCAGATTTTCCATCACCTTGCCCTGAATTCCGGCGTGCGACTGCAGTCAGAACTCCTACCGTGTTCCTGCCATCTGACTACAGCTTTGTAGTCTCCGTTGCAGCTTCGTAGACTTCAGTGACAAACATTGTCATTGGAATTTTCTATGGAACCCACTCCTGGAACCCGCCATACATAGATATATAAAATTAATAGTGACAGGAGAAGTGTTAATATCAAAAGGTAACCTCGATCTCCTGTTTAACATACAGTTTGTGTTAGGACACAAAATACTGCGTTATTTACCCTGAAAGAACCTCTCATAGGAACTCGTGGTGCATAAAAGAACTCAAAATTATATTGCTGATAGACGAGAATTGTCTGTAACAGTTTCCGGAATTACCTGATCACGTCATTTCACCCTGCTATGAGTTCCTCAGTGACAGATATCCAGCAGCGCGATAACAGCCGAATCTCCAGTCAGTGATATATAGAATTTCACTGGTATCGCGAATAGCCTGTGGGTTTATTAACAAATAATTTATGGCGACAGAAGCAAATGTCCAGCAGCGTGATATCTTTTTCTCTCTCTCTCTCTCTCTCTCTCTCTCTCTGTTTCTGTCTCTCTCGCTCTCGCTTTCTTTCTCTTTCTCCTTTTTTCTCTCTTTTTTTATTGTTTACTTGTTTCGGTCGTTGGACTGAGGCCATGCTGTGGCACCGCCTTGAAAGGTTTAGTCGAACGAATCGACCCCAGTATGCAATTTTTTTAAGTCTAGTATTTATTCTATTGGAATACGAAGTTGCAGGGACATAAACAAACCAACACCGGTTGTCAAACGGCAGTGGCTCTCACACACACACATACGTGTGTGTGTATGTGTGTGTGTGTGTAGCCAACAACGGTACGGGAGGTATTAAATGCGCGTTACGCTGTTATTACCTGAATTATATATATATATATATATATATATATATATATATATATAATATATACATATTTATAAGACTTATACACACATATTCACGTATATATATATATATATATATATATATATATATATATGTGCGCATACTTCCATACACATTTATCCAAACACTCACACATACATACATACATTCTACATACATACATACATCACATACATACATACATACATACTACTACAATACATAACATCATACATACATACATACACACATACATAGAAACATGTGCAACAAACTGAAAACTGTTTGTAACTGGTTTCTTCCAAAACGTCAAATTGTATCATTTTTCTTCTCTAAAACCAAGATTAGTGATTAGTGTTTCGCTCTTACTCTATGTCCAGTCTTGACTTCAACTTCCAGAAATGTCCGTTAATGTTCATATAAGATATTACTGTAGTTATGGCTCTCCTGCCGCTTCAGACATCATTAAAATACGATCAATTGGTATTTTTCTAAATATATCCGTGATTGCTTGGCAGTTTATTACAAACGATATCAAATCGGACATTTATATGTTATGAATTTTTCGTCTTCTTTAAGCCTATTTCTCTTCGTTTGTCTTGACAACTGTCTGGGATGGTATGATATGGTCCACTGTTGATACGGAGTTTATTGTATTGTTTTTTGCCTTCTTTTGTTTTTTTTTATTTTTTGTTTTATCTTTTATCTGTTTCAATTATTAGACTGCAGCCATCCTGGGGCACCACCTTGGAAATTTTTTTAGCCGAATGAATCGAGCCCGAGACGTAGTTTTTGTTTTAAGACTGATACATATTCTATCGCTCGCTTTTGCCGAACCGCTGGAATATATATATATATATCAAAACGTGAACGCACCAGCACCGGTTGTCAAACGGTGGTGGAGAAAAAACACAGGCACAAAGACACACACACATACACATAGATATAAATATATACGATGGGCTTCTTTCAGTTTCCGATACCCAAATCCACTTACGAGGCTTGGGTTAACTCGAGGCTATTGTACAAGACGCTTCCCCAAGGTGTCACGCAGTGGGACTGAGCCAGGATACATGTGGTTTGAAAGCAGGCTTCTTACCACACAGCTAGCCTTCAATATATTCAATACATATATATACATATATATATTCTCTTTTACTCTTTTACTAGTTTTAGTCATTTGACTGCGGCCATGCTGGAGCACCGCCTTTAGTTGAGCAAATCGACCCCAGGACTTACTCTTTGTAAGCCTAGTACTTATTCTATCAGTCTTTTTTGCCGAATCGCTAGGTTACGGGACGTAAACAGACTAGCATCGGTTGTCAAGCGATGTTAGGGGGGGGAGAAACACAGACACACAAATACACATACATATACATATATTGGATGGGCTTCTTTCAGTTTCCGTCTACCAAATCCACTCACAAGGCTTTGGTTGGCCCGAGGCTATAGTAGAAGACACTTGCCCAGGTGCCTAGCAGTGGGACTGAACCCGAACTATGTGGTTCGTAAGCAAGCCACTCCTACGCATATACATATACATACATACGTATATATATATAGATATATATATTATATATATATATATATATATATATACATATATATGCATGTGTGTGTACATATATATATATGAGAGATAGAGAGAGAGAGGGAGAGTATCTGTGTGTTCTGTGTGTGTATGCTTGTAATGTATGTATGTATAGATAGATAGACGTAGGTATGGGTGAATACATGCGTACATAAATATTCTTTCACACACACACGGCAAATGTACAACGTGTCTATGTATTTATCAAATTGTATGAATATACTCTTCACACCAAATATATAAATGAATATGGTTCCTGCCATAATATATATATGTATATATATGTATTGAATATATTGAAGGCTAGCTGTGTGGTAAGAAGCCTGCTTTCAAACCACATGTATCCTGGCTCAGTCCCACTGCGTGACACCTTGGGGAAGCGTCTTGTACAATAGCCTCGAGCTAACCAAAGCCTCGTAAGTGGATTTGGGTATCGGAAACTGAAAGAAGCCTTTTCTTCTGTAGTTTTCAATTTCTTAGCACCAAGATATATCACTCGAATATAAATTACTTCAGAATTCCAGTTATTTTATAAAGAGACTATTTTGACAATTGATTTTCTTATTTCTGAGTTTAAGTTATGGGGTGTTTGCGATTACACTTCTTGGCTATTCAGATACGTGTGGGTGTGTGGGGGTGAAGTCCTATTGAAGAGTCTGATTTCACTGAATTCACAAGAAAGGAATTAAGTTTTAAAATATTAATATTTCTAAGTCTCTCTAAAGAAGACTACGGCAGCGGTACTGGATATTAATAGTTATCGCCAAGTTAATATGGCAGTTCAGAAATATAGGACGAATGCTGCCGTTGATTAGCTCCAAGAGGCCATCGCCTCTAGCTAGCTATGTTACACTCGAACATTCGTCCTATTTTTCTGGACTGCCATGTTTGGCGATAACTATGAATCAAGTTTAAGTACCCCTGTAAATAGAATTTGCTGTGAATATTCTCTTCTTCATTCGTCTCAAAGCGTAACGTTAAACATGCAATAACTATATCTAGCTGTATCCATTCATTCATCCGCCCATCTGTCTGTCTGTTTGCCTGACTTTTCTGCCTGTCTATCTTTCTTTCTTTCTATCTATCTATCTATCTGACTATCTGTCTGTCTATCTGTCTCTTTGGGTTCAGATGCCACCGATGTCGACTATTCTTTTCATCCTTCACGGGTCGATAAAAGAAGTACTAGTTGAGCAGCTGTGACCAATGCAATCGACTACCTCCCTCAACCCAAATTTTCAGGCTTTGTGCCTATAGTAGAAAGAATTATTAAGTTACAGAGCTTTTGAAGTTAATAAAACGTAGAAACATTTGATATTTTAACAATAGGCGCAGGAGTGGCTGTGTGGTAAGTAGCTTGCTTACCAACCGCATGGTTTCGGCCAAGTATCTTCTACTATAGCCTCGGGCCGACCAAAGTCTTGTGAGTGGATTTGGTAGACGGAGACTGAAAGAAGCTCGTCGTATTTATATGTGTGTGTGTGTGTGTGTGTGTGTGTTTGTGTATCTGTGTTTCTCCCCAGCCCCCTAACATTGCTTGACAACCGATGCAGGTATGTTTCCGTCCCCGTAACTTAGTGGTTCGGCAAAAGTGACCGAGAGAATAAGTACTAGGCTTACAAAGAATAAGTCTTGGGGTCGATTTGCTCGACTAAAAACGGTGCTCCAGCATAGCCGCAGTCAAATGACTGAAACAAGTAAAAGAGTAAAAGAATAAATGAATAATAATTTTTTGTTATTGCTGAGTGGGAGAGCAGTGCACGCTATCAAAATGACACTGGGGTAAAATATACGAAGCCCAGTATACCCATCATGACTACCCGTATGATAAGGGTACATCTGGCACATTCATCAATAATGGTTGTTTAAGGAAGTTGAACCAAACACCTATGTTTCGAAAGGTGAATTATCCAAACCTCAAAGAATCCCTCTCAACACACGGCTATGATACTCCCCCACTACTTCTGCTCGTGATCAGAGATGCACATATCGTCAGCCACTAAGGGACATGCTCAACTGGTTATGGTCAAACAACTGACAAACAAATTTGTGGTATTGAACAGAATATTTGCTGTAGCCCATTTATTATATCAAGACAAAGCAATGTACATGATAACACTTCCAATCACTTAAGACGAGAAGCCATGAGAGCCACTGCCTGGTACTAAATTAGTATTATTATATGAAACTCACAGCTTATTTTGCTGGGTATGACGGAAAGTGTTAGGAGTCCACGGACAGTAGACTAAGAGGACAATTGCAGTTCCAAGCAATGCTGATTATTATTATTATATTATTATTATTATTATTATTATTATTATTATTATTATTATTATTATTTTTTGCGTCTTCAAATTTTCTTCCGTTTCTCGTCGTGTGTTTTCCGTACACCTAGGGCAGAGAAGCTCATTGTATGCATTCCCAGATTACACACGCAAATTCATAGGTAAAATATGTATTTAAAAAGTTAATAAATAAATAAATTCATGAATGGATGCTGTTTTCACAGTGATAATGCTCTTCTCAGTACATGAGACGTTCCAGTTAACACGATTCTTTGCACTTCCTGTAGGGATGGTAAGCCTGGTATCATTTTCAAATAGGTTTCAGTACCTTTTTTATCATTCCTAGAGATCCTACAATCACTGGTATTGTAGTAGCCTTGAGATGCCACATTTTTTCAGTTTCTATTAGCAAGTCTGTATATTTACTGATCTTGTCAAATTTTTATTATTATTATTATTATTATTATTATTATTTTATTTATTATTATTATTATTATTATTATTATCATTATTATGTTTACACAACTTCTAATGCTGAAGATGTACTACGGTGACAGCCGTTCACTACCAGTGAACTAAGGTAACACCCCTTATTTTTCGGGCACCATCCACAGTATTCGAGCGGTTCCAAGCACTAGTAGTAGTAGTTGTAGTAGTAGTAGTTGTAGTAGTAGTAGTAGTAGTAGTAGTAGTAGTAGTAGTAGTAGTGTAGTAGTAGTAGTTTGAAAATGTTGATGAATCTGAGAAATATGTCGTGGGAGATAAGAGGTGATTATTATAACATCAAATAGCAGTACAAAATTATAATTATTAAAGTAATGAAAAATAAAACAATTTTTGGAGGGTACATATTGTTTCTGAAAGATAATTAAAACTGAAAAATCTCTGAATTAAAGTATGGATTCTGGAAGAAACCCAAAACCTTGTAAGTTTCAAACCACGAGATTAATTATTTTAATGACATAACGCATTTATTAATTACGAAATATATTTACTCTCAACACAGGCATAGCTGCGTTGTAAGAAATTTACTTCACAATCACATCGTTTCGTGTTCAATCCCACTGTATAATACCCTGAGCAAATGTTTTCTACTACAAACGAAATGTCTCCACGCATTGTTGTAGCCTTCAAATAATGCCCCCCTCGTAGATTAAGGGGAATGACAAGATGTACCCTCCAAAAATTGTTTTATTTTTCATAACTTTAATAATTATAATTTTGTACTGCTATTTGATGTTATAATAATCACCTCTTATCTCCCACGACATATTTCTCAGATTCATCAACATTTTCAAACTACTACTACTACTACTACTACTACTACTACTATACTAATACTACTACTATCCACAAGGGGCTTAACACAGAGAGGACGAACAAGGACAGACAAACGGATTAAGTCGATTATATCGACCCCAGTGCGTAAGTAGTACTTACTTAATTGACCCCGAAAGGACGAAAAGCAAAGTCGACCTCGGCGGAATTTGAACTCAGAACGTAGCGGCAGAGCATGACAACATACCCCTCGGAAGAGAACGTCAGTCTGTCTCAGTGTTTCCCATTTAGAGGCGATTGAACTGGAACAGCGCAACGGGGAATGAAGTGATTTACTCAAGAACACAACGTACTACTTACCTACGAATGACTTAAGAAGCCTAAACTTCGGAATCACTGTTAGTAATATTCTTGTTTAATAATTGTATATATATTATATAGGCCCAGGAGTGGCTGTGTGGTAAGTAGCTTGCTAACCAACCACATAGTTCCGGGTTCAGTCCCACTGCGTGGCATCTTGGGCAAGTGTCTTCTGCTATAGCCCCGGGCCGACCAATGCCTTGTGAGTGGATTTGGTAGACGGAACTGAAGAAGCCTGTCGTATTATGTATATATATATTTATGTGTGTATGTTTTTGTGTGTCTGTGTTTGTGTCCCCTAGCATTGCTTGACAACCGATGCTGGTGTGTTTACGTCCCCCGTCACTTAGCGGTTCGGCAAAAGAGACCGATAGAATAAGTACTGGGCTTACAAAGAATAAGTCCCGTGGTCGATTTGCTCGACTAAAGACGGTGCTCCAGCATGGCCGCATTCAAATGACTGAAACAAGTAAAAGAGTAAAAGAGTATATATGTGTGTGTGTGTGGCTTCGGGAGTACTGAAAATTTCTGGCTTTAAGGGTGCCACGAAAGGCCTTGTTGGAGGCCCAATCTTCGGAGTTCTTTTATAGGGCTTTGAAAAACTGAAGGATCGCTGCAATGAAAATGTGAATCTGAGAGGGAATATCTTATTTTCTACTCTAGGCACAAGGCCCAAATTTTGGTGGGAGAGGGCCAGTCAATTAGATCGATCCCAGTACGTAATTGGTACTTAATTCATCGACCCCGAAAGGATGAAAGGCAAAGTCGACCTCGGCGGAATTTGAAATCAGAACGTAGCGGCAGACGAAATACCTATTTCTTTAATTTCTTTACTACCCACAAGGGTTTAAACACAGAGAGGACAAACAAGGACAGACAAACGGATTAAGTCGATATATATATACATATATATATATATATATATTATATATATATATATATATATATCTATATATATTATAATAGTATATAGTGGTACCGTCTCTCCGTCGTTACGACGACGAGGGTTCCAGTTGATCTGATCAACGGAACAGCTTGCTCGTGAAATTAACGTGCAAGTGGCTGAGTACTCCACTGACACGTGTGCTGTTAACGTAGCTCTCGGGGAAATTGAACTTTAAACAGTGTCACAAGGCTGGCCCTTTGAAATACAGATACAAGAGAAACAGGAAGAAAGAGAGAGAGAAAATTGTCGTGAAAGAGTACAGCAGGTGTCACCACCACTCCTGCCGGAGGTCGTGGAGCTTTAGATGTTTTTGGTCAATAAACATTCACAACGCCCTGTCTGGGAATCGAAACCGTGATCCTACGACCGGAAGTCTGCTGCCCTGACCACTGGCCGGCCATTGCGGCTCCACACACACACACACACATATATATAATATGTATATATATGTATATATATATATATGTATATATATACATACATATATATATTTATATATATATATATATATATGTATATATATATATTTAGTATATATATATATATATGTATATATACTATATGTATATATATATAAGTATATATATATGTATTATATATATATGTATATATTATATATAATATATATATATAGATGTATATACTATAAATAAGATATATATATGTATATATATATATATATTATTATATATATATATATATATATATACGTATATATATATTGTGGTGTGTGTGGTGTGCGTGTGTGTGTGTTATACATATGTATGCGTATGCATAAAGTAGAGTAACCACAATTCCAGTAAGTTGTGTACTAAAAGAAGCGAGATATTATCAGTTGGGAATTCCGGGGAATGTTTTTAAGATAGATTGAATCTTCAAGACAACAGTTACATATTCTCAGACATTTAGTCTAATAATAATCATAATAATTTTGCAGTTTATTGTCACATGTCAATGCGTATCAGATATCAGAATGTTCCACGTTACTATTATGATATTTATCTGATTTTTCCCGTTATCTGTTATATTTTATGCAAATTTCTAGGTATGTATGATATGTATGTATGTAATGTAACGTATTTATGTATGTTTGTGTACCACGAACTAAAATAATAGGCGTAAATGCTATCAAATTGCTTTACGATAAGTTAGGGTTATGTCGAGTTAGAACAAATAAAAATATTGAATATCCATCTCACAGAAAGTTTGAAAGTTAAAGATTCTGAAAACGAGGCTAGAAACGTGAGTCAATAACAAGAGCGTTTTTAAGTAGGATATTCGCTTGCAACATGGCGTCGAAATTATTGGAGAATTAAAGGAGATATCTAGTGGTGTGGTGGGGACATAGTTTAAACGCGGAAATCGTTGTGGATGTATTTAGATGTAGGTTTCGATATCTTTAGTCTTCGTTCTTTTACTTCTTTCAATCAATGGTCAGCGGCCACCCCGGGGCACACCACCATGAAGGAACTGAGCAAGGAACCATGTGATTCGGAAATAAACTTCATACTACAGAACCACAGTATCATGTGCAAAGTTAGGATGAGACACTGACATATCTTGAACATGCGCACATCCTTGAGAGTATATTTAAATATATATATATATATAAATATGTTATAAAATACGTTGCGTAATAAAATCCCTAGACAAATACATCAATGGTTAAAAGGAAAGAGTAAAATAAAAACTCAGTGTAAAGCAAAATATGCCGGCACAACCGCAAAAATAAAGAGTAGTAATTTACTGCAGCGATGTAGCCACTATTACACTATAGGCATCACATCGGATGCTTGAATCACCACCAAGCCGAGTGAAAGCAATAAACAGCTTAAGTAATCTTTTGAGTTATCAAGCATAAGTATGATAATACTATAAAACCCTTTAAATTTAAAAATAACAGCGCATGCGTTCAGCAAGAAAAATGTAAGGTATTCGGTAGTCTAGAAACATTGTGAAGTGGTACTAATATGTGGCAAGTTATAACAGGAAATCGAAATACGCAGATCCGTAAACAGCGTCGATTCCCAATTCCCAATTCCCAAACTGCATTCTGCAAATCTAACCACGTATGTATAGAGGAATGGTCGACTTATTTAAGCTTTTATTGTTGAGGTAAGAAATTATAAAGCACATGCTGAGGAACGTACATACAGTCATAAGTGCACAAAAACGCACACACACACACACACACACACGCGCGCGCGCGCGCGCAGACAAGAACAAACGCGTACACACATGCTCTCGCACACACGCACACGCAAAAATCTTACATATTCAAATATATTTCATTACCACATTCATAAATATGTGTATTGAAGAATAAGAATATATATATATATATATATATATATATATAATATATATTATATATATATATTAATAATATATATATATATATATATATATTAATATATATATATATATATATATATTGTTATATTTCGGAATGGTCATATTGCCAGTTTAGCCAATAAAAACACGCACATATATTTGGTGTTATTTTGCTTCAGTATTTATTTTCTACATTAATCTTAATCTTATTTCGGCCAGAGTTCTTTCGTCACACTCCTGTGACCGCATCAGTGGTCCTTTGTTTTCTTCTTTCGTATTTGTGTCTCTCCTTACTAACCGTCAGCCATTTTGTATTTCTATTGCATGTCTTCATTTGCGCATGCTTATATCTCTATGTGCGTCTATGTTTATTTAGTGTGTGTGTGGGGGGGATGCCTGTAATATTTGTATCTTCTGTTTATATACATTCATGTAATTTGTATTTTGTTTTTGTTGTTGTTGCTTTTGTTCATGTGTTTACATCCACCCATTATTATCATTACATATGCTTGTATGTATGTATAACAACAATATTAGTAATAATAATAATAAATCTAATCGAAAAAAAAATATATATATATATATATACATATACATACATAAATATATATACATATATATAGTTATTCATATATATTCAAATAGCTAACTCCATCCACCAGTATTAAGGTCACAATAGACTACCCCACTAAACACCCCAACCATAGACTACCAGTACTAGACACTGAACTCTGGCTAGAAATTGTGAAAAATAAACCCCAAATCCTTCATTCATACTATGCAAACCTATGGCCTCAAAATACCTGATCCACCGGAACTCAGCCATTGCGGGCATGCCAAATTCAATATTTTGATGGCAGACCTCGTCAGAATAATGAGAAATGTGTCACGCATGTGCGAGCCTACAGAATTAAAGAGACACATACAGTATTTCATTCACCGCATGCAGTTCTCAGGTTACAGCCACAAAGAAAGGATCAGAGTATACAAAGGAGCCATGAAGAAATTTGATAATATATTATGTAATGATAGGAATGGGATTTGCCCACTCTATAGGAACAAGTCATGGACACTAAAGAAAGGACAAAAAAGAAAATAGGGAAGGCCAACTCTTGGTATGATAGCCATAAATACAGAGTGTCATGTTCGTTGACACCACCCCTGGAGGTGAACTGGCGTACCGCTTTAGAAGGACCCTAGATAAACTTAAACTAAGAATTAAGGTTGTTGAAAAGCCAGGCAACCCTATCAAATCTATAATTGGTAGAACCTATCCTTTTAGTAGAACCCTCTGTACGGATAACTATTGCACTGTATGTAGATTTAGCACACAAACAAACTGTAAAGCCAGAAATGTAGTCTATAGTGTAAGATGTATAGAGGGACGATGCAGTAACAAGACAATAACATACGTAGGGGAAACGGCAAGAAGCATAGGAGAGCGGGGTGAATGCACATTGGAGACAACTCAAGGAAGGTAAAAGCTCATCGATTCTGTACCAACACGCCGAACAGGAACACGGAGGATCAATCAATAACATAGAGATTAAGATATTGTCCACACATAGAACAGATGCACACATTAGACAAATTACAGAAGCTACACATATATAGAAATAAACCTAGCCTGAATAGAAAACTAGAATGGAACAATAGCACACACCACAACATATGACGATAGAGGATCCCGAAAACATAATAAATAAATACACAGATAAATAAACAAATAGAAATGAATAATATATATATGTATATATGTATATGTATGTATATGTATGTATATATATATATATGAATAGCTATATATATGTATATATATCTATGTATGTATATGTATGTATATATATATTTTTTTTTTCGATTAGATTTATTATTATTATTACTAATATTATTGTTATACATACATACAAGCATATGTAATGATAATAATGGGTGGATGTAAACACATGAACAAAATTAGAACAAAAGCAACAACAAAAACAAAATACAAATTACATGAATGTATATAAACAGAAGATACAAATATTACAGGCATCCCCCCCACACACCCACTAAATAAACATAGACGCACATAGAGATATAAGCATGCGCAAATGAAGACATGCATAGAAATACCAAATGGCTGACGGTTGTAAGGAGAGACACAAATACGAAAGAAGAAACAAAGGACCACTGATGCGGTCACAGGAGTATGACGAAAGAACTCTGGCCGAAATAAGATTAAGATTAATGTAGAAAATAAATATCACTGAAGCCAAATAACACCAATATATAGTGCGTGTGTTTTTATTGGCTAAACTGGCAATATGACCATTCCGAAATATAACAATATCTGTTTCAACACACACGACTTCACATAAAAATCTTGCACAACATATTTAAACGTACTAAATATAATATATATATATATTATATATATATATATATATATATATATATATATATATATATATAAAGAGAGAGAGAGAGAGAGAGAGAGAGAGGATACATACATAGACATACTGAAGCTCAAATTCACAATGCTGACGGCTAGCATCACGCTTGAAACTCAAGAGTACCACGAATTTGAAAATAAATTGTTTTGATCCATATAATGTATATGTATATATATAATATACATATATATATATATATATATATATATACTTTATTTTAAGCAGCAGAAAATTCAACAAAATCTGTTACTCTGAGTTTCTCGTTGCCGTTCATCAGACAGTTTTTGCTAGCAAAAACGTCTGATGAACGGCAACGAGAAACTCAGAGTAACAGATTTTGTTGAATTTTCTGCTGCTTAAAATAAAGCATATTATTACTCTACCACTGGTATTTGAGTACTCTTTTTCCCCTTGTTTCACATTTATGTGTTTACTTCCGTATATATTATATATATATATATATAATATATATATATGTATGTAATGTATGTATGTATGTATGTATGTATGTATAGATATATATATTGGCTACTTTTCTTTTCTCTCAGTTCAGCCTTTCTGCTAATACCGACAGGTCAGTAAAAACATATCTCGCCTTGAACTTAAAATATTCTGAGATGTATAAAAAAATCCATTTTAATTTTTGCTGTCAAAAGGTTGTATATATATACCAAAGACTGTATATAATACATGTAATGTGACAATTTGCGACAACCAATAATTAACGCAACCAATTCCCAAAATATTTGGTTTTATCCTTTTCTGCCAAATTTTCCCAAATATCTCATCACACTATTGAACTTCTCTGTTACCAAACACTATATCTATACATGTAATGTGACAATTAGTGTATAAAAAAGACATTTTTGAATTCATAATATCCAATGTGACAATTATGTAAAAAACTTTTTTGAATGCATAATATTCAATGTGACAATTATGTAAAAAACTTTTTTTGAACCCATATTATTCAATGTTTCCTTAATGTTACTTTTGACAATCTTTTACCAAAGAGTGAAACCGGTTAAGTAAATAAACATCGTTTAAATTGCATTTCAAACCTTTTTTCTTATATAATCCCACTCGTGCGATACCCCACAACTCAACTTTATATATATATATAATATATATATGTGTGTGTGTGTGTGTGTGTGTGTGTGTGTGTGGTGTGTGTGTGTGTGTGTATGTGTATGGATGGATGGACGTATGTGCATATGTATGGGTGTATTATTCTTAAATAAGAATATTATTGAAAGTGACTTCGAAGTTTGCACTGTCAACAGTTATAAATTTGTCCTCTACTTAAGTAAGCCATCAGATTAATGCAAAATCAACATGAAAACAAACGTTAACGCACGCACGCACATACAAACATATATATATATATATGTACACTGTTGACGAAGACTTCGCCGAGCAAATTATTTTTTTGCTAAAATAAGTTAGAAACCACGGTCTAGGAAATAGATGGTAAATGTTTTTATTTTCCTTCCCTTCGAGAATTTATCCCTAATTAGTGGCTTGTACTTTAGCTGTCCTTTCTAGCGTAAGGGATTCCTATGATGGAAACCTCTTCATGTGTTTAAATGTACACTGTATTTTATATGTATATAGATAGATAGATAGATAGATAGATAGATAGATAGATAGATAGATAGATAGATAGATAGATAGATAGATAGATAGATAGATAGATAAATGAATGTCGGTAGTACATGTGTTGAGGTCGTTATTTCTCCTACTATTGTTTAGATCATTGGTTCTTAATTGGGGTCCATATGGCCCTTGGAGGTCTATATAAGGTTTTTGATGCTAAAATTTATTTGCAATACATCAATCCTACTTCTACAATACGCAAAATATTCTGACAATTTTTTATGCATTTCCTAATAGTATTTAATGATAAAAATATAACATGATTTTCTTTTTTCTTTTTTAGAACATCGAATTGCTATAAGGGTCTATAAGAGTCTATAAGGGTCTATAAGGGTCTATAAGAGTGAAATATGAGTTAAAGGGGTCCATTGGTTAAAAAAATGGTTGAGAAACACTGGTTCAGATACTACATCCGTTGTTTCCAACATTTTCATTTTCGGCAGTATTTCTCCTGTCCAGCCTCGTCGAAAATATATTACTTTTTATATATTACTTTTTTCATTGTAGGTGCTGTTGTGAGTTTCATTTACATTTTTAACGTAGCTCATGACAAAATCGTACCGGATTGAAGAGTGTTTGTTTTAGTCGAAGAAATACTTTCGTTTCTTTCATAACGAAAGATTATCTACACTTTATTGAGAATCATTCTTTAGCGCTCCTCTGTTTTTATATTTTTTTGTGTATCGTGTGTGTGTGTGTTTTTATACAACATTTCTGAAGAATTTGTGTCTTTTCTTGCCTCATTGGTGTATTTTCATTGTTGATTTCATTACGGATTAAGAGATCTATATTTCATTTTCTACCCTTTTCTGTATGTTTGCTTTCTATCTTCTTTGCCTGGGATTAGATGTCCTCGTAGGAGACGTTTTCATTAAATACACGTTTTCCTTTGTGACTATTGCAGCTATTGCATAGATTAACTCGTTTCTCTTGGCTGATCTTCATGCTCCTATGTGTTGCTACATGTTCCCCATGCTGTGTCTACAATGATTCAATTTGTGTGTTCATTTTTCTTCGCTGCTGAAAGTAAGTCTGTCGATCTGTTTTATCTTCGTAACTGTATTTCGTTGAAACAAGGGAAGTTCTAACGATTTTAATTCATCTGCAATTTCTATCTTTAGATTACTGAAGCGTTGCACATACACCAATACATATGCATGAAGACTCTTTTACTTGTTTCAGTCATTTGACTGTGGCCATGCTGGAGCACCGCCTTTAGTCGAGCAAATCGACCCCAGGACTTATTCTTTGTAAGCATATTACTTATTCTATCGGTCTCTATTGCCGAACCGCTAAGTTACGGGGACGTTTACACACCAGCATCGGTTGTCAAGCGATGTTGGGAGGGGACAAACACACAAACACAAACATATTACCACACAACACCACACATATTATATTATATATATATATATATATATATATATATAGAGAGAGAGAGAGAGAGACATATATACGACGGGATTCTTTCAGTTTCCGTCTACCAAATCCACTCACAACGCTTTGGTCGGCCCAAGGCTATAGTAGAAGATACTTGCCCAAGGTGCCACGCAGTGGGACTGAACCCGGAACCATGTGGTTCGTAAGCAAGCTGCTTACTACACAGCCATCTAGTATATAAAATTATCTGCAAGGTTTTTATTTCACGCTGACAACTTGATAAAACCATTAAAGTGATTTTATCCTTAATTCTATAAAGTGTATAAATATATGTATGTATGTATGTATGTATGTATGTAAGTATATATGTATGCATGTTTGTATGTATGTATGCATGCATGTATGTATGTATGTATGTATGCATGTTTGTTGTATGTATGTTTGTATTATGTATGCATGTTTGTATGCTGTATGTATGTATGTATGCATGTTTGTATGTATGCATGTTTGTATGTTTGTATAACTGTTATTGCTGTAAATGTCATTCCATTTTAAAATTTTCGATTGTAACAGTCATATTCAAAAAATATTCTTTGTTTAAGAATCAGCTGTTTTAATCTGGATGTGAAACCGGTTGTAGCTTCAATTTCAACCGTTTATTATC